>NC_081828.1:110708424-111009345 GCF_030867095.1 Alligator mississippiensis | reverse complement strand
TCATTAATTGAAATCCAGACTACATTGCCTGTTGTAATTGGTCAAGAGAGTCATATGGTCATATTACTCTACAGGACCATAACTTTAAAATTAAGTGGGGGGGGGGGGTGTTATTTTTTTAAAACAAAAGTTGACAGAAAATTAAATTTTAATTCATTTTTATATTCAAATATATAAGTTTACAATTCCTTTGTCATCCACATCCAGGCTGGCAAAACCTGACTACAACAATATTAACCAAAGTCAAACATAAAAGGACACAACAAGTATAACTAGAGTAAATTAATACAAAGACCTGAAAACATTTCTATTAATTTCACTGAACACCACCATGAATCCACTTATAACGGCTTTGAAAGGCTGCTTGGAACAGATCTGCAGTATATGTTACTAATAAAGTCTTAATAAAAGTACCTCTATACAAAATGCAATTGTAATTCTCAAAGATAATTTCAAAACAGAAGGTTTTGTCTATGGTTTCTTCCCAAGATGCTTGGGAAGAACTCTTGTGTATAGTAAAAACTAAACAGAGAACAAAAGAAAAGAAAAGAAAAGAAAAGAAAAGAAAAGAAAAGAGAAAAAGATGAAAAGGGAAAAAAAGAAAAAAAAAAGATGATTTAATTATAGGTAGTGAAAACAGAACCTGAGTGGGGAAATACTGTCATTAAATAATTAGATTAATAGTTAGTGCCATATTATGATACTTGAAATGTTAGGAAAATAGGAGCATTAAAAGTGCATAACAAATACTTCACTAAATGTCTTTAAAGTATTACCTTGTAAAAAAACAACTTTTGACAGTTTGACAGTCAACTCTGAACTCTGTTTCAAAGCTTACTCATGGTTACTAAGAGCATTCTCTTAAAGTGTTTTGACTTCGAAGGCAACTTGAAAAAAAAATTCAGAGAAAGGAAGGACTGTTATTATTTAGAGAGATGAAACACCAAGAAAAAAAAAGTTTGATTTGATTTTTCTAGGCACGTACCAATTCAGCTCTCCTGAGTCTGCACCGCTTGGGACTCCTCTTGGAAGAATAAAAGCCAATGACCCCGATGTGGGTGAAAATGCTGAGATTGAGTACAGCATCTCTAATGGGGATGGATCAGATGTGTTTGATATCATCACTGACAAGGACACACAGGAAGGGATTATAACTGTCAAAAAGGTTTATTTTTCCTCCCTCTCTCTTATTATACTTAGCACTCCAGGTGTTACAGTTATTTTTTCCTTTTCTAGGGGAAGGGGAGGGGAAGGTCTCACAAGGGGGTCAGCTGCCAAGAAGTTACCTTATAAGTTTTGTTCTCTTTTTTCAGCAGGTGTCTGTTATTCCTAGCCCTCAGGGAAAAAAATTCTAACATGCCACTTCACATAAAGCAATATTTGTCATGACTGCAGTCTGTCAAATGCAAACACACTCTCACACAACAGTTTGAATTAGGGCCACAAAATCCTGGAGGGGGTTCAACTCGCAGCAAGCTTCTTCAGCTGAACTCTGCAACATGGCTCACAAGAGTTGGTAGTGAACACAATGTTGCAAGTTTGCCTGAAGGTTTAAGTTTGATGGACTTATGCGACTAAAAGGAACCCCATGCAGGTAACACATTCTTCTGAAGTGTGCTTGTGCCTCCACAGAGGAATCTTAGCTACAGATGTGCGACAGATCCAAGTCAAACCTCTAACTCTCAAAATCTGCCTTGGTTTCAATCAAACCTTAAGCTATCTTGGTTGTTAACAGGTGTCCTAAGGTGAAAGAGAGAAATAAATTGAATTTACAAACCATCACCAATTCTAAAGAATCTTGACTTGTCCATCAAACTGACTGAAGACTATTTTTATATTATCTGAGCACCAGCTTTTAAAACTAACAGCTTTTTTTGAGTTTGATGCTGCCTTTTTGGGGTACATCAAATGGGACTCAAGCAATAACTCCAAATACATTCATTCCTCTTAACTCTCTAATGAACACATGAGCCCTATGTCAAATCCAAACCTTACACGTGGATACATAATTGCATGCAGATATAAATCCTAATACTTTGATCTTGATGGCACATGAAACTATGTAAACTGTTTCCGATTTAAGGGGGGGAAGCCTTACTAGACCAGGTTTGAAAAGAACTTTCTTTTTTTAAAAGACAAAGATTACAAGTTCATTAAAATAATGTATTAAAAAATACAATGTAAAATGTAAAAATATATACACCAATTCATCAGCTGCACCTAAATCCAGGGAAATGTTCCTGAAAACATAGTGACTCTTCCCTCCCCTTCCTCCCCCACTCCATTAATGTTTCAAAAGCATTTAATATGAAGGTTACCTAGACTTTACTTTCTACATTTCTTCTATATCTTTCATTTTTTCATCCCAAAAGAAATACTTTAAATTTACCCTTTTTTTCAGGGCAATTACAGATATGATGCACATATTTTTGTCATCAGATGAATTGAAAACCATTGCCTCATTTCAGAGTAAACCAAAGCTCAGCATCTCCAATTTACAGGAAATTTCAGTATTTCAAGATTTTCTTTTATTTTAATTCAAATGTTTTATGGCTTCCCTGACAGCTGCTGACTGAAACAGATATCCTTTCTAGTTTCAGTGCTGTTTTCAGAAGGCCAGTTTAAGTTCACAGTGACTAGAGATCTCAGACCTGCAGTACCAGAAAAAGCCCTGCCACATAATATAATCAGCTTTATACTCTGTAGTTAATGAACTGAATGCATGTCTATAGACACAGTTCGTCTCACAGATGTAAATTCTGGTCTCTAAAAACTCCTACACCTATTAATTTTTAGTTTGTGAAATGTAAATGCATTTCTCTTTATGTGATGCCTATTTTATATTTTATTTTATTAACTTGCTCCCTAGCAGTTGGATTTTGAAAACAAGATGCTTTACACCTTAAGAGTGGAGGCAGCCAATAGTCATCCTGACCCACGCTTTTTGCAGTTGGGACCATTTAAGGATACAGCTCTGGTCAAAATTTCTGTGGAAGACATAGATGAACCACCAGTGTTCAGCAGAGCCTCCTATTTAATCGAAGTAGATGAAGATGCCAAGGAGGGAAGCATTATTGGGCAAGTGGTAGCTCAAGATCCAGACACCACAAAGAATGCAATAAAGTAAGTATTGGTCTCTGAAGAAAGTAAACACTAGTTTCAACTTGCTGTGAAAATGTGATAAGTATATAGCAGAGAGTCTGATATAAAGCAGTGATGAACAGCTTCAGCTCCCAAGGAGTCCCACAGAAGTTTAGGAGCAACCTTTGCAGCATTAGGCCCATAGGGGTTAAATGGAAATAATTAAGCAGATAAATATCTACAGAGAACCTGTGATGGCAAATACAACTAAGCATTGCTATATATGTTCTGAATGAAAGATTACAGATATCAGATAAAATGAAATGCATATGGATGCTAAAAATAAGTAATCATTACCTTACAGCACTCTTAGTCCAACCACACTCAGGATAATGCTTTCATACCACATTTCCAAAAAATAAATTCACGCAAAATTCTGAAGACAGTTTATTTCCATTGGATGAATGTCCCTTCCCATAGGCTGATGACACTCAACTTTCTGCAATATACCTTGCAACATGCCCAATGAGTAAAATAACTCTCTAGAGATATACTACCTTCTATGTTCTACAGCTTAAATATTTAATTATCAACGTTTGTACAGTATATTAAATAAGAAACTACTGTGAGAAAGTCATAACAATTAGAGGTAAATGTTCACTGCTGTGCATCCGCTGTAATCGTTAGCCATCTGCTATTATTATCTAGGCTGACATGAAAACACTGAACATTAGTACATTAGTGTATTCTCCATGCAAGTCATTATAAAACTCAAATCCTTCAGCTATATGTCTCATTGAAGGTGAAAGTAACTCAAACAGATCTATTTACTCCAAGTGCTGTTTTCCCTACAACTGGACATCTTTAAATAAATTGGATATACAATATTCCAATAAATCAGAAGATCCATATAATATTCCAATAAATCAGAAGATCCATATAAGTTACACTTCTTTCTAAAATAAAAAAGATAAATAAAGAAATTCAAATGTGCTTTAATACTAAGGTTTTGATGCAGTTTCAGTTCTCTAAATTAAAAGTTAAGACACTATAAATATTTTCTAGTGATTTTAACCAGGGACACATCAAAGATTTTCAGAGGGTGAATGTTCAGCTGTTTCTGAAACTCAGGCCCCTTTATAGTATCTCAAGTTCAGTGCCCATGACACAAGAGGCACCCATGTTTGCTTAGGTAGTTTCTTCTGAATTAACTGGCTGTTATTCGAGCATTGTTTTATGTATCTCTACGGTAAAATATATTTTGAATAATTCTTCATATTAATTAGCTGTCTATAAGGACTTACTACACTTCTGTCCTGTCACTGGGCTTAAATAACTTTACCTGAATATTTGCATTATTCTGCACTAATTATTCCCTACAATAATTACAGGGAAGCTTTGGTGATAAAGTACAACAGACGTTAAGGTAATAACTTAAAGCAGAATGGAAAACATTTAAGGGTGACTAGGAATCAAAGCTGAAAATGTACTGAGGATGATGATATACTATATTCCTACAGATATTCTGTGGATCGACACACTGACCTTGACAGAATATTCAATATCCACTCAGGAAATGGATCCATATTCATCTCAAAGTCACTAGACCGGGAGGAAACTCCATGGCACAACATCACCGTTATAGCAACTGAAATTAGTAAGTTGGAAATACCTTAAAGAAAAGGTTGCAACTCAAAATGTTACAATTCTATAATATATTATATGCTTGAATTGCCTCTATCGCTCTCTCAGTTTTACAATCAAACAAATCAATGTACTATTGAGCTAGAACACTCCGACATAATTTTTAGGAAAAAAAGATTACTATGGTTTACTTTCTCTTGCCTATAGACAAAATGAAAGAATTATAATAGCCTTAGGTCCATTACAGCTATGCAGAGCAGCCATAAAACCCATATGATTGGTTCTCATGGAATCTTCTTCCATGGATTGATCCAGAGCCAGCATTTCACACTACACCACTCCCTCAGCCCCTGTACAGGGAGAATTGCTGGAGAAAGTGGAGCAGCATTCAAATACCCACAGAAGTCTGAATAAGTTTTTGAGACCAGGGGCAAAAATTGCCTTCAGGAGACAAATTCAGGGTCCCCTGCTTTGCTCAGAATAAAGGTATGGCACATCTTTCTCCTCCAGTCAGGCTAAAGAATGTGATTCTGTGTCTTTCAATTGATACCTTTATTGCTTCATTGAGCCTTATTAGGTTTACATAGATACAGCCATTTTCATTTTTTTCCAGTGCTGGCACCATAGAGAGCACTGAGATATTAGTGATGGGCTCTATAAGCCCATTTTTCCTTCTCCTCCCTAGCAGCTTTGTGAAGCCATGAAGCTTGCCATTGTGCTAGACAGATATAGCACAAGCCCTACATTCAGAGATACACATATTTTTTTTTCCCCCTGATAAGCAAGGAATTTTCTCTAAACACTGTCCCAGTTGTTGACATTCGCTCTGCAAACCTTTTTTCATTTGCTATAGCTCAGACTATGAGGTTACTTCTGATGCATATCAATGACAAAAGTGTCAAAGGCAAACTTCTTGCCTTTGTAATTAGAAAGAGCTTTGAATTAACCCAGACAATTTTTCTGTCCCCTACACCTTAACACAGGCTATTGAGCACTGCTCTGAGCAACACAGAAAATAGGCATTAACACTTGAGATGGATTCATAGGTAACTTTGAAAGTCAGTTTAGTCTCAGATGGTTTTATCTTTTTCTTTCATTTAAAATAATGCAACCTGTTTCAAATAAGCACGGCCTTAAAATATATTCAATATACATCCACTGAAAGTTGAACATCATTATTCCTTTATAATTACAGATATGACACACACATTTTTGTCATTAGATGAATTGAGATTTGTTGTCTCATTCCAGATAATCCTAAGCAAAGCAGCCAAATATCTGTTTTCATCAGGATTTTAGACATAAATGACCATGCACCAGAATTTTCCAAATACTATGAAACATTTGTTTGTGAAAATGCAAAGGCAGGACAGGTAAATGCATGTTTACTCTACTAGAAAAATGTATATCTGATTTTAAATTTTGCTTTGTTTGTTCATTTCTTAGGTTACTCAGAAGTTTGTCACAAATATTTCAGCATATGCAAGGATGAAAAACGTTAAATCTTAACTCCTACTGAATTCAGCAAAACTTTGCATGGACAAGGAAACCAGGATTTGGCCCTAGTAGTATAAAGTACAAAGTGTCTTATTTATTGGAAGGGACTCAATAGCCAAATATCACAGAACATTTTATTCAGTAAATCACATATAAAGCACTATATTCCCATGGTTAGATAACTTATTTTTGTTTTGGCTATTTATATACAATTTCTGTGATATAATGATAATTTGAAATATGTAAAATGGTGTTGAAAGCCTGCACATTTTTGTTCTGGCTAGAATAAAGAAACAGTGTTTTATAAAAAACATTTTTTTTTTTAAAGAGCTATTTCCATTTTTCAATACTCAGTTGAGCTTCAGTTTGGCTTTAGGCTGAGTTTGGGCAACGGTCAGGAGCCAAATTTCAACTCTCTCAAATATCCTTATGATGCAATGGAACCCCCACATATTTTAATGTAAGATTTATAAAAGCAGCAGCTTGACATTTTGAAGAAAAGGGAGAAGTTCTAGATCTAGACACAGCAGTCAGATACATAAGGGCTTGGCAACCTACAGCCCATGGGACAGATCTGGCCTGTGAAGGTCAAATCCAGTCCACATTTTATTAAAGGTGCACTAATTCCTAGCTATCAGTAACAGTCCACATAGTGTTAATGGCATACCAATCACCTCTGGATGTTCCATCCATCTTCTTCCACCTGTGTGGAAGGCTGTTCTTCCTTACTGCAGTCTCTAATTAACTTCGCTGAAGTGGACAGAAAGGACCAGTGGCCCATAGTGTTGAACAGGTCACAAACTGCAGCCCACACATGTAAAAAGTTGCCAGTCCCTGGAATCACCTATCATTTCTATTAGTCATTTTTAATGAATTCAATTACACTGACATACAGTAATAACATTGCTAAATAAAATGAAAAAAAATGTAGCAAATTACAGTAAATCTGTAAATGAACACAGGAAGACACAAGCCTAACAGTTTAATTTTTCATCTAAAAAATGACCTACATTTACCATTAGAAAACAGTGGGTGCATCTACATGTATTATTGAGGTGATATGATAAACTTCAACACAGTCCATGCTGGAATCATCTACTCCTGGGCACAGTGTCTGCATGTGTGCCCAGAACTGCAGCAGTTTGAGCCAGGGCAGAAATCCCAGTCTAGCAGAAGACCCGAGGGGGCGGGGGGGGGGGGGTGGAATCAGCCTCATGCTCTGGGTCAGCATCAGTTGACAGGGAGGCTGGCAGGGTCATGAGGGTGCTACAGTGCAGAGCTAGATGGCAGGCAGTCTCCACACATAGCACACTCATGACCCTGCCAGCCCCTGTCATCATCTACATGTGAGTTTTGGTAGAGTAAATTACTCTGTGGTAGGATAGTACAGTCCCTGACTATCCTACAGTAGAGTTAATTAATTTACTGCACTCTAATACCAGCACACTTGCAGACTGTAATGATTTACTGCTGAGTAGGGCTGTACAAAACTTCACCTGGTGTTTTGTTTCAAAGTTGTTTCAATGTGTTTTGAGTTCAAAACAGCGAACTTGAAAAAACACAAAAGCCTTTGAAACAGCTTTGAAACAAAACAAGGGAACTCAAAATGTTTCAAAAGTTTTGAAACATTTTGAATTTTGAAGCCAGGCTTACTGACTTCAGTGCCGGTCCCAGCCAGCAGCACCCACCTCCTGTCATCTGACAGGCAGATCAGGGGTTCCCCATACCCCTGGGAGGGCTGTGGGCCCCCGATCTACAGGCCAGATGGCAGACTGGCACTGGGCACAGCTTGCACCCATCACTGGGAAGATCAGTGCTGCCGCTGGCCCCAGGTGGCAGCACCCGGCTCCTGTCACTCAGCAGGCAGATTGGGGGCGCGCACCCCTGGGAGGACTCTAGAACAGCTCCCATAGCCCTTCCGGGGGTGCTGGCGGCCCCGATCTACCTGCTGGCTGGCAGGAGCTGGATGCTACCACCTGGGGCCAGCAGGGCCCGGAGCAGATCAGCTTGTGCGGGGACCTGCTTCCCTGATCTTGGGATGGGGAGGGTCCACGTACCACCTGATCTACCCCAGACCCCCACCTGGAGCTGGCTCTGGTAGGGCCTGGGGCAGATCAGCTCATGCAGGGGCACTCCCTGTCCTGGGATGGGGGGGGTGGGTCCCCGCACAAACTGATCTGCCCCGGCCCCATACTGGAACCGCTTCCATGTGGGTGCAAGGCCCTGGCCAAATCACAGCTGGTGTGGGGACCCTCACTTGCCCCAGGGCAGTGGATCCCCACACGAGCTGATCTGTCCTGGCCCTGTACCAGAGCCGGTTCCAGGAGGGTACAGAGCCTGGGGCAGATCAGCTGGTGTGGGGACCCTCCTCCGCCCAAGCTGATCTGTCCTGGCCCTGCTGGCCCAGGCAGCATCACCCAGCTCCTGTCAGCTAGCAGGCAGATTGGGGACCCACCAGCACCCCTGGGAAGGCTGCTATTTGGCCACAGACACAGCTTTAAATGTTTTATCTACATACCTCAAGGTACGAGGCACAGCTTGTGAATGATGTGATGGTGGGGTGGATGGAGCATCCTACAAAAGCACGGGGTGGGGACGGGGTATGTGCTTGGCGGTGGACCCAGAAGTGGACCGGAAGTGCTTCTGGTCCACTTCTGGGTCCACCGCTGAGCGTGCTGGGGACCCTGCCCATGCTCCCATAGGATGCTCCATCCACCCTAGGATCTCAGCATTCACAAGCCACCTGGTACCCTGAGGTATGTAGAAAAAAAACATTTAAAGCTGTGTCTATGTCCAAAACATCAAATCTCCCCAAATTAATTTGGAGCATTCCAATTCGATTCACAAACATTAAAGGGTCTCCTGATTTGATTTGGATTTGGAGATTCGGCCACCGAATCGGGCCGAATCCCTGTCAAATCAAATGAGCAACCAAAGTCCAAACAGATATATGCATAGATCTATATATATCTATAGATGGAGCTGAGATACAATAATATCCATAGAAAGACTCATACAACTCTCCTTCTACATATGGATATAAATATGTAGGGGGTACAGAGAGGGACAGAGTGTGTGTTTACGTGCATAAGACCACAAGAAGAATAATGGCAAAATGATGCTATATCCTTTCTTGCCATTCAGGGGCTCCCTAGCATTAGAACATAGAAGGAGTTCATCTTGTAATTTGAGAAGATGGCAGTTTTTTCCTGACATTATTCAGCATTCCCTCCTTACTGGGAAAGGACAGATACAAGGCATATTTATCATGTGGCCATTGATAATTATTGCTCATAAAAAGCTATAACTAACTTATGTGAAAGTGTCTACGGGCTTACTGCAGCAGCCTGCAAAAAATGCTCTCAGGAGCCCAGTGTTCAAAACTGGTATCAATTTAAGATGAGAATTAGGAGTTGGGGAAGGATTTCTCACACTTCTGATGGAGTTTAACCCCTTTGTGGATTGTGTTAAATTATTATTCTGAAGAATCAACAGTTTTCCTTTAATAATTAACCTTCATATAAGGTAAATATTTTAGAAAAACTAATCCTAGGTAAGGAGGTGCCTCCAAATTCTTTTAGAAAGGTCTTTACCCCACCTGTCCACCTTTGATCTATACTATTAACATACCCAGAACTAGACAGTGCCTTTAACACTTGGCACAAAATAAATAAGGAGTCACTTCAGGAAAAGCATAGTGAAAGAGTCTCTTTGTGGTCTCTCTCCATGGCAGTCCAACAAGGTCTAATTACAATCTTCCCATCAGTATAGTTTCTCTGCATTGGACCACAGATTAAGGAAAGGAAATTTTGCTCAAATATTTTTAGTTCTGGGATTTTCTTGAAAAAGCTGCTTGATCCCTACCAAAGATGGGAATTTATCTAATAACACCCCATAGCGAATGTGAAGCTGGGTGTCTAAGGAAAGAGAGAGAGAGTAATAGTTCTGAATTTTTCAAATATAAGTTTTACATAGGCCACATAAACAGAAAATAATGTTTTCTTAATAGCTCTTGTCTGCTTGAAATCACTCTTGATTTAGTAAAAGTCACTTGAAATAACTTTTCCCTCATAAATCATATGTCATCTTCCTCTGGTGATCATAACTCAAAATACAGAACTACTTCAAAAGCATGGAGGCAGTGCTACAAGTCTTAAATTGCCAAATATACCCAAAACATTACACCCTAGATTTAACAGTAAGATTACCATGCCTGATCACTTTAATTTTGGCATAGACTATAAATGGCCTCAATCTGTTTATTCACAATTTTAGAGCTGGAAAAGTTAACTGAAGAAATGTTTCTCCTTTCTTTTCATTTATTCAGCCTCTGAAAAAAATATTTAATCTACAGTTATTTTAAGTCGTAAAAAGTAATGTAATTTTTCCCCCCTTCTGTAGCCTAATCCTCAACAATAAGTTTCTGGTGTAATTAAGTTCCTATTTCCACCCTAATTGTACACCCTTCATCTTATTTGCACATGAAGGGAATGATATCCAGATATTATGTTCTTCCCACTAAATATATCTTGAAAAGCACCAGGACACCCAGCTAGAGTTTTTTTGTTGCTAATCTAGCAGGATATTTTCTCCCTGAATTTTTCCAGACAGCACTGGCACAAAATATAATTGGTTATTCTAATTACCTCCTTTCTATTTAATGCTTTTGCCCTTTCACTCTTTTCACAGACCTCTAAAAATGCAGGAGGAACATTATCTTTAGATCATTTGATCTTCTGCTAGCCTTCCACTATAATGACTTCTTACTGCCAAAATATTAGAATTTCGGCCTAAATAGCCTGGGACTTACTGGTCTAACTGACTACATCCACCATTATTATTGCCAGTGGAAATGATGCAATGGTAATAATCAAGGGAAACAGGGGGGGAGGTGAAATCAGAGAAAAAGTACTAGTGTAATTAAAGCCTCAGTGGCAGGATGACAGAGCTGCTTTGCCAAAAATGTGGTTTTGACTGAAGAAATTAAAACGTTGTCCAAATGTCAGCATTGTCATTTCTTTCAAAATTAAGGAATCAATCAATCCTAAAGTATCCTCGAGATCCTCATCAGGATAAGGAATATTGCACAATCCTGCCTTAATTATATTCTGCTCATCATGTAGAAAGCTGTTCTTTAAAGAGTAACTTTAAATAATCTATAAGGCAAATTTTGGCCTCATTTACTGTTGATTCATAGCAGTGAATATCTACGGAATGTAAAAATAATATTCTGGTTTTTATTCAAGTTTTAACAGCAGTGTTTCTGGGTATGACTTTAAATTGCATCTGGCTGGAATGCCTGGTGGCAACATGATGGGGCTACTTGTGGCAGGGCAGTGCCTATAAAATACCATAACATTACAACCTCATAGGGAGCCTCAAGACTCTAGGTCCCACTTTTTTGTGGAAATTCTTTTGTTGGAATAAGGCTAAGGGACATTACCCTGGCTATGGGACATCACTGACAGAAATATGCCCTTGCTAATGTGCTAGGCAGACAGAAGCAGCTCTAACCTGTTGCTCTTTGGCAGAAGCTTCAACCACTGAGGCACTGAATGTCAAGACTTAGTCTGGCCTTTGGACTCTGTCTCAGTGGTCTAAACTGGGGGCAGTAGGTGTAGGGCAGCCCCCACTCCTCCATACTCTTTCCTGGGTTTATGTGTCAATGATCTTGGTTTGATGGTCAGAAGACACTGTAAGGGGCATAAGGAGTCCTATTTAGAAGTGGCCTGCTTACCTCTCTTGAGGAAGGCCTTAGAAAAGGTGGGCCAAAAAAGCCATGCCCCAACTCAATGTATCCTGGCCAAAATGAAACAAAGCAAATTGTACTTTGGCATGTTCAGACACTGATCCCTGGATTCAGTTCAACCTCGATTTATGGAAAATAGCACTACTAAACTATGAATTGGTTAGATATGGAATCAACATTGCTCCATTATCAGAAAGGTTCTCAAACACAGGTTCTATCCAAGAGAATGATTGATTACACCGTATTCTGGCATGGGAAGCGAGCAGAAGAAAGGAGAGACAGGGGAGTAGGCTTTGCTATTAGAAACAGTGACTATCTTTCTGTGAAAGCCCCACTGCTGTATGCATGTGACTCATGGTGTTCAGAGTACACACACACAATGGATTCATCACATTGTTTACTGTCTATGCACCTATCCTTCAGGCTAATGATGAAGACAAGAACATTTAATACCAACAACATGAAGAAGAGATTGAGAAAACTCACTGGAATGAGACCATTGTAATACTCAGTGACTTCCATGCAAGAGTTCAACGTAGTTTTGAGAACTGGCTTGGTATTCTGGACAAACATGAAATTTGTAATATGAATGAGAATGGCCAGCTAGTGTAAGAACTCTGCAAGTCAAAATATATGTGTTATCAACACCTCTTTTCCTTGTAAAATCACAAAAAAAGACATGGAAACATACAAGTTCAAGGCACTGGCACCAGATCTAGTACTGACAAGGTGTAACCACCTGAAAGACATCCTGCACATGAGGTCTTATCATGGTGCTGACTATGACACTGACCATGCGTTAGTCTGCTGCAAAATCAGAATCAATGCCATAAAGATCCATCAACAAAATTACCAATTGCCCTCAGATTTACATCAGCCAAACTAAAGACATAGAAAGATGCAAACTATTCAATGAAAAAGTTGCGGAAGCAAGTTTACCTATCAACTCACCCACTGAGGCGGAACTGTACACCTAACATTGTATACCTCTCATGTACAATGCTGCTGTAACAGAGGTTGGCAAATGATGCAAGAAAAATGCAGTCTGGCTTGAAAAGCACTCTGAAACACTTTAACCACTAGCTGAGCACAAAAGAACAGTGCTAACTATCTACAAGAAATCTCCCAACACCACAACCCAGGAAATTTTGAGAAAGGCTCAAAGAGAAATGCAAAAGAAGACTAAGCGGTGTGCCCAAAATTTTTAACTGAAGTGCTCTGATGATATTCAGAAAGCAGCTGATGCATGTGACAACTATAGAGGTATCTCTGTGTTGAACATGATCAGAAAAGTTGTTATTTCCATTATGCTCCCTAGGCTGCAATCTCTTGGTGAAAGACTCTATCCTGAAAGTCAACGCAGTTTTCATTCAGGTTGCTCCACCACTGATACGATATTTTCAGTCAAGCAACTGCAAGAGAAGTGTAGAGAAAAAAATACCACTGTACACAGCCTTCATCAGTCTGACAAAGGCCTTTGATATGGTTGACAAGGCTTCTTTACTGTTCTGAATAAATTGGATTGTCTCCCCCAAACTGCTGAACATCATTAACTCATTATAACAAGGTATGAAGGCAACTGTAGTGTATGAAAATAAAGAATCAAATGCCTTTGACATCAATAATGGGGTGAAACAGGGGTGTATCTTAGCCCCTGTGCTCTTTAACATCTACTTTTCATTCCTGCTTCTTCATGCATTCTAGCACAACAATGATGACATTTATCTTTGAACCAGACTAAATGGAGGCTTGTTCAACATCACAAGCCTTAGAGCAAAAGTCAAGGTGAAAGAACTGGTTGTGAGGGATTTCCTCTTTGCGGACAATGTAGCCTTGGTTGCCCACTTGCCAAATTTCTTGGGCAGATTTTCTGTCACTCAAAACTTCAGGTTGAAAATTATTCTCAAGGGCTAGGTACAGACAATTAAAAAGTCTGAGGTGGAATCGAATTAAGTTATATGGTTTTCTATAAGTGACTTAGTTTAGATCGGTAGTGAACAGAACACACATTCACCTTTTGTGGGGGAGGATGGAAGGGGGCAAATCTTAGACTGGGTTGCACTATTTTTAAACTAGTCTACGTGTGCTGAACTTCACTTGTGTTACAGGTATAGAATGGTTTTGTGTGCCAAATTTCTGTTGTTATGGATATAGACCTGTTTCCAATCACTTATACTGGTAAAAATTTTAATGTCAGTACCTGGCCAACAAGACTGCGATCATGTACCAAGGGGTGGAAGAACTAGTGCCTGACATCACTTTGGAGGGTAAGTATCTTGCTGTCATTGACAGCTTTTGATACCTGGGTTCTACAATCAGCAGGAATCTTGACCTCCAGACTGAACTGACGAATAGAACTGAAAAAGCAGCTAATTTGGGGCAATTACAAAACCGTGCATAAAATAACAACAAATGATCAACTAAGGTAAAGATGCAAATTTATGAGACTTATGTGCTGCCATCTCTGCTTTATGGTACAGAAATATAGACTACATATGCCAGGCACATCAGGAAACCGAACAGCTTCCGCATGAAATGCCTGCATAAATCCTAATAATAAAGTGGGAAGACAAAATGCCAAAAACAGAGGTACAGGAATGTATAGGACTGACACAGTTAGAAACAACTATTAAGAAGAGGAGGCTGTGTCAAACGAGTGAGAAGAGACTCTCCCCAAAAGTATTTTGTATGGCAAATTTCAAGACAGCTCAAGACATGGTCACCCCCTATGGTGATACCATAATGTGTGCAAAAATTATATAAAGTCATTCAACATCAATGTAAAAAGCTGGGAGTAGTACATAGAATCTGTCCAACCTGGAGGGAACATCTGGCAGTGGGTGGAGCTCAACGTGAAACGGCTTTGATCCAGAGGATGGAAGAAAAGTGAGAAAGAAGGAAGCAATGTGCTATCAACTTGGAGTCCAGCTATCCGCAGATGGATCTGTGAAACTTGTAACAATCTGCGTTGCTCTCCAGTTGGCCTTGTTAGCCACAAGGTGACTTATCAGGCACTTTACTATCTCTCTTACACATACACCATGATCCAGAGGATCAATGGTTGCCTAAAAAAATTAAAAAATTTAAAGAATTAAGCAGTATATAAATCAAAAGAATCACATATTCAAAACAGTTATATGGTCCATAGAATTTTACTATTTTTAGTAGCTGTATAGTCATGGATGTGTAATTTAGGGCCCTACCCTGAGATTCATAGAATACCTGTAGAACATTGAGTAAGTGTCATCCTTTCCCATTGAAATCAGTATTTAGAAAGGTATTAGAAGAGAAAAAGAAACAAAAAGAAGCCACTGCAAAAAACCCCCCAGACAATTGTCCCTTAAACTTCTTTCTTGCAAAAGCTTAAGATCACGTTCACATTGATGTCATTTGACTGGAAGAGCTAATATTGTGCATGTGCTTTGGAAATCTCTGGGAAACAAGCCTTCCTATAGCACATAAGCTTTTCTATAGGAACCTGTAGTAATGGAGATAACAGCACTTGGCATAGCACCTCAAAGCAGATACTTAACATTCAATGCATCACAAGATGCAGGTTCACTTCTCATGGAGGTGCTATAGGCTCTGTGGGTACTATACACATGCTATACACATGGTTGGGGGTGGATCGTTTTATTTAGAGCAGTCCCTGGAGAGCCACTCTAATTAAAACACACCAGTGTTATGTGTATTAAGCCCCTATGTATTTAAAAATGGCTGCAGGGCGCTTTAACTATAGTTCATTCAAGAAGCATTAGTTAAAATGCCCAAGCAGCCATTTTTAAACCTATGGGGTCTTATTCATGTGATGAGCAGTGATGCTAGATGCTTTGGCACATATACATAGGCACGCTGTGTGCTCTAGGGAATTCCAGTTTGAAATGATTCACCACAGAAGCTTACCAACTTCTCACAAAATGAGGCAATGCTGATACTTCAGTAAACCCAGCTCTGCATCACTACAGCAGCTACTGAACATGAACAATTCAGTCCTACTATTTTGCTGTGCGGTGGAATTATTATAGTTTATAGAACAGTAAATGTGATGACACCAGTTATAATAGCACAAGGTTTACTGTAAAATTGCTGCTGAGCTCACAACTATTCCTAACTGCCTTTTTCTGCTCATATTCAGAAATGTTATATTTTTAAGGCACATAAACACAATTACCATGTTAATTTAGGCTGAAAAATACCTCATTATTTAGGGGGGGTTGTGTTTGTTTTTCTTTCCCCCCTTATGAGATAAGGGATTCTTCTGAATCCCAAAAGGAACCCTTAGGATTCTTCTCCGCTTTATTCGTGCCAGGTTTCTTGGCCTTGTGCCAGTGCTATTATCTTTCCCTCCCAACTGGACTTGACTGCCTGCTTAAGAGTTCAGCAGGTCCACTGCACAGCTAGAGATTTCAGTTTAGAGTGATGCAAAGCCTTTTAACTCCTTCTCTGCTCCAAAAATGCTAAGCATTCTGCTTCTGCAACACTAGAATATATCAGCAGGAACAGAGTGATGTAGGCTGGAAAAAGAAACCATGTCTCGCTCTCAGCAGCACAGCATGTGAACCAGCTGCTATTGTTTTGTAAGGTCATGGGAAGTGACTGGATTACTCACAGGATAACCCTTCTCATATCATTGCAGGGCACCAAAACTAGTCAGAAAGCTGTTGGCTGAAGCTAAGAGTAGTACCTTGTTGTCTGCTATTAGCAGATTGTAAAGTTAAAAAAATATATAGGGGTCTTCTTGGGTCAATGTAGAGAACAACCCACCTAGAACTAGTCTTCGGAATATTGGTCTGCTTCTTCAAATAAAGTTGCAAGGAAGTTTTTATACTGTTGTATGAGAAAAGGAAGAGTGCTGGTTTTACACGACTTAAAAACATGTGAATCATTGTTTCCTTTCTAGCTGATACAGACTGTTAGTGCAATGGACAAAGATGAGCCTCCTCAAGGACACAAATTTTTTTTTGAGTTGGTGCCAGAATTTGCAGTTCATCCAAACTTCTCTATTGTAGACAACAAAGGTAAACATCTCTGCTCATCAATTTCATCTCATCTTTTTTTCTCCCACCACACTGCACAAAACATCATACTGTAATGTGTATTCATTCTGGTTTTTCCATTTCAGATAACACAGCAGGGATAATGACTAAAAGAAACGGATACAGCCGTAGTAAAATGAGTACCTATCTCCTGCCAATCATAATATTTGACAATGATTACCCAATCCAGAGCAGCACGGGCACGCTGACAATTCGAGTGTGTGCCTGTGATAGCCGGGGAAATATGCAGTCCTGTAATGCTGAAGCTTTGCTACTTTCAGCAGGCCTCAGCACAGGTGCTCTAATTGCCATTCTCCTCTGCATCATTATACTGCTAGGTAAGTGCTCTTTGGAAGAAGCATTTTGTACAGTATGGAAAGTGCTAGTCACTAGTTTGTTCAATGCTGTCATTCTATGAAGTTCTATTTATCATGCAACTCATTTTTTTCTCATTGGCTTCATTTTAACTGAGGAGTTGAGTTATGAATGTCACTGAGCAGAAAGCAGAACACTGTGATGAGACCGCTGCTTTAGTTAGATATAATATTAGGTAATTAAAAGTCTAGGTCTAGGTCACTGCCATCTTTACTCATGTGAGCAGTATCTCAATTCACAAATAGTCATGTATTTAGATGCATGTAGTTAACTAACACACTAGGTGGCTTGAACAGCAGAATCTGGCCCCAGTGATTAAAAACCAAATGATTATATCTGTCATTAACCCACAAAATATTTTTATTTTGTATGCATTAGGAAAAGTTAGATAATGTATAGGAAACAGAACAGGAACTATAGACATCGAAACATTCAAATGCTTCCATGTCGAATGGAATGAGCCAGAAGATATTATGTGCATGGAAGAGAGAGCATGTGAAGAAGCTGTAGAGAGATGAGATGGAATAAAACCTCAAGCTGGTAAACTAATGCTAGAAAGTAGAAATCTCTGGCTGTCATAGTTGCCAGCCAGAAACTTTGCCTCCCTGGTGGGGCTACAATCTGTTTCCCAATCTAGTTTTGCTTCAAAACCCATTGTATCTAGCATATGCCCACAGCAGGGTAAAAGACAAGGCAAAAATAACTTAAATTCCAACTTTTCTATCCACTGGGGTCTGAGGAACTTTTTCCAGGTTTTAGGTCTTCAATGGTGAACATTAGAGGCTGGTGAGAGAGACACACAGAAGTAGCACAGGGACACTAAGATTCGGGGGCAAAGGGGCAGATGGCCAACACTTTCAGTCCCCTGTGGCTTGATGCTTTGCTAAGTCATAATTCAATACAATGAAGTAGGCTAAGGAAGACCAGAAATGGAGGCTAGCAAACTGGTTAAGAACATCATGCTCACATTAGACATTGAGCACCTAACTGTGAATATGAAAGATACTGTTTTATAGGGCCTTATTTGAAGCATGCCCATGATTAGTTAGCCCTCATAACTGCCCTGTTTCTTAAATGCTTAAGCATGCATGAATGAGCTACCATGCCTGGTTGGCAATAGGAGCAACTGAAAATCTAAATTAGGCTATTGCACACACAAATCAATAGAAGCAAAGAGTCACCTACACTTATTAGACCATATTTAAGTTCAAAGATCCTAGCCACAGTCCCTATATGTCCTCAGCATGCCCACTCTTCCCTTCATTCTTAAATGATCAGGTTATTTTTAGTGCATAATTTTGTTCATGTTGCTATGCATAGAGTACTGGCATAATCTAATTCTGAGTGGAGTATTACTGTTTCAGTCTACAAAAAATCAGAGTTACTAGTATATGTCCAGTATTGTTAAGATATTACAGCTTCTGATTCCCATTAAAATCAGTGGGAGTTATTCACCTAAAAACCTTTAAAAGATTGAACTTCAGTTCTTCTGCTCAAGCCATAAAAGCTCACTTTAGCTCCAATCCCATGATCCAAAGGTGAAGGTTATTTTACTAGCACTTCCTAAACTAGCAAGATCAAGTATTTAAAGAAGTAGCTGTGAATAAAGACACAGAATCCAATTCCAGCTGCTATTGAACTCAATAAGAGCTATGTCGATAATATCAGTCATGTCAATGACCACAGACCTTTGGGATAAAACATTCAAAAGCACATAAGGAAGTGCCTATAGAGTACAATGAAGTTCTATGCTAAGATACCTCATTCTAGTACTGATAGTTCTGACAAGCAAAACTCACTTACCAATGCACAGCACTACACTAGTATAGCTATATTGCTTCTAGTTGGGAACTAGCTAGTTCAGGGTGACTCATTATGGCACCATCTTATATGAAGTGACGTAAGTGACTTAGAAATCTTAGTTCCATTTTTAAAAGAGAATTAGGTAGTGGGGAATCAAAGTCAATGGCTGGCTACCAAGTGCCTAAATCACCTGAAAATGAGATGGTGACATTTTCAAAATGATACCCTTACTATTATATATTACATGGCAGGCAATACATCATAGCACAGAAATAAAATGGAAACTATATCATTATTAGGACATAATGTGGAAAGATCCCCATCCTGCTTCTTCATAATAATGGCCAACTATAGAACCTGCATTTAAATATCAAGTGAAATTCAGTCATAATCAATATTGTTTTAACCAAACTTTAAAAAATAAGACTTTTATTCTCAAATTCCATTAGCATATTATTATTATTCCACAAGAATATATTTTTCCTATTTACATACCAAATATTTCTTAACAGAACCTTCTCCTTGAAACCTAGTCATAGTAAATGTATACTCATTGCATTTCAATGATAACTGCCCTGTCCATCTCATTATTTACAACTAGCAAATTGCCCATCAAGAATGACGATAAGGATGGAGCGGTGCCATGATGGTGGGGGCAGAGGGGATGAAGGGAGGGTGCGAGGCCAGCGCCACACAGCCATGGTCCCATGCCGCCTCCAAGCAGCAGGGCTGGGGGCGGGGAGTGAGGCCAGTACTGCTGGCCTCGCCCCCCGATCCATCCCCTCTGCCCCCACCGTCATGGTGGCACTCTATCCCCACCGTCATTCTCCCCCCCACTCCACGTCCGGTACCATGCCATCCCCTCCCCCCCTCCAGCCATACCATCATGGCAGTTCTCTGTCCCCACCGTCATTCTTGATGGGAAATTTCCCCCTGTGCAGGACTGGCTGGGGCCATGCCCTACAAGACCATTATGGACAGATAGACAGACACACGGACACATGGACTGAGCCTTTATATATACAGAATACTCATTATGATCTATGCAGTTCATTATCTATGTTTTTTTTTTCCAGTTTTAGTTGTGCTGTTTGCAGCACTGAAGAGGCAGAGAAAAAAAGAACCCTTGATCATCTCAAAAGATGATGTCCGGGATAATATTGTGACCTACAACGATGAAGGAGGTGGGGAAGAGGATACTCAAGCTTTTGACATTGGCACTCTAAGGAATCCAGAAGCTAGGGAGGAAAGTAAGATGAGAAGAGATATTATTCCAGAAACTATATTTCAGATAAGAAGGACTGCACCCCTGTGGGAGAATATTGATGTCCAAGATTTTATTCATAGAAGGCTAAAGGAAAATGATATAGACCCAACTGCACCTCCTTATGATTCACTGGCAACATATGCCTATGAAGGAAATGATTCTATTGCAAATTCACTTAGTTCACTTGAATCACTTACTACAGATGGAAACCAAGATTATGATTACCTGAGCGACTGGGGACCTCGATTTAAAAAACTAGCAGATATGTATGGTGGAGATGACAGTGACCGAGACTGAAGAAGTAATCTGTGACTTGGTCAGTGTTAGTGGAAGTAATGTCTATGTTACTAGATAAAAAGTGGCCTACACTCTCTTACTTGGAAAAAATACAAAAAATAGGTGTCGTCTTAGTAAGGGTTTGGTTAATCAATAAGTCAACGTGAATGAATACGAATGGTTTAGATGCATATAATTTAAAAACAAAAAGCTATGCCCTCTCTGCCTAATATCCTCCAAAGGAAGGTTCTCATTGGCAACAAGAAGAAACATAAAAGGCTTTTTGTGCCTTTATTACTGAGATGGAAAACTCAAATTTCTCTTTTCATTTTTTAATTGCTTTGCATCACTTTTATTATTAGCTGGGACACTGCATACCCACCTTGTAACATAATCTGAAAAAAACTATTCCTATAAAAGAATCAATATAATTGCCATATTTATTGAGTTGAAGAAAGTCTGTGCATTGAATCATCCTGATATTTTTATATATGTATATTTATATTTTTGTATTTTTATTAAATAAATTAGTATTTATAAGATGTTAATTATTTGATTGACTTTGCCAATTACAAGTTATTTACAAGACATGCATTGTATGGTATTTCCCCAGCACTGCACCCTGCCAAATTAACCTTGATAGAGAAAATGTCTGAATTTGAAAATGCAAGAACAACATAGATGAGTTGATCTCTCATAGAAGTAAAATGTAGAAAACATAAAACATGTTTCTGGGTAAATCCAAACACACAGAATTATAAATAAATATAGTCTAACTTGAACATTTGGCTGTTTTAGGACATCAGGATAGTTTCAGTGTTGATTTTTTTCTTCTTATTTGCTAACAGTTAACAAATAAGAGGATTAAACGCATGGATTCCAGGGGATTGAAGAACCCATGCAGGTTTACTCCAGTAGGTTTATTACTCAGGCAAAGACATATATCATACACTTTTTAAGAGAAAGCAAATATCAGCTCTTGAAGAAATTCTGCAGCCTTATATCTCTTTATTTTAGCAACAGTTAATCAGTGAGAAGCTTTTGTTATTAATGCTTTAACAAAAATCTTAATGGCAGTTAACAAGAGGCCACTCTCCAAATGAAAAAAACCCACCAAAATATCAATCCCCCACAAAACCCACATTTAACACTAAAAGGATTTCAGTATGGTTTTCCTTCAAATAAAATGCCCTACAAACAACATGGAAAGTTATGTTTATTCCTATTGTTTTAATAGGTCTAACAGTCAAACATATACTTATACCTTCACTCATACTACAAAATTACTTTTAAAACAATGAAGATCTCTGTTAACGTCATATGATATCAAATAGGAAGATATGATATAAACTGATTGCATCACCTTTGGGAAAGTTACAGTGCAGCTCTCAATTTAACAAGATGTTTCAGCCTGTCTTTTGCAGATATAAAGCATATGATATATATATGGGGAAACTTTTAATTGATAAAAAATGTGTACATGTTGAGAAGATATCAAGCGCTCCAAAATACATTTAAAAGCTTTCAATGAATTACTTACTTTTCTTGGGTCCCTTTGCAAAAACTTTGAAATTGTCCAGGAATTTTTTCACTTGTGAAAATTCTACTTATATTAACTTGGAACTTTTGAAAGTATTTGAAAAATATAAACACACAGAGTATTATGCCACAGTAACGGAACCCCTGTCACTATACAGAATGAAATCTGAAACTCAGGCAAGAAAGACAACCTCAACAAATATTCCTGTGACCAAAGTAAAGTTCCCTTGAACTAGCATCAGCGAAAGTAGCAGATCAAGTTTCTCTGTTGCTTTTAGATATTTTTCAGGCACTTAATAACCCTTAAGCTGACCAAAACTATGAACCCTAACCTGGAAGCCAGTACAGTAGGTGACACTACTGTACCACTCTACAATTCTTAATGTGGGACAGAAGTTCTATAAGCCAATTTAACTTAAATTAGTTAAGTCTGATACTACATCCATCCAGGTTTATATTAAACTGGTTTCAGCCATTTTGAAAGCAGTTTGTATGCACTGAACTTCTGTCCTGTTACAGGTTTGAACAGATTTCCAATCACTTGTACCTGTTTACGGGTAAGGATAGAAATTACACAATCTCAAAAAGTTAATAAAGAGTAAACAAAAATGTAATTTCATGAACACTTGCAAAGTCCAAACCAACATTTATCCAATCGACCACACTACCTTTCAGATTCTTTCTTCCAAATACATGTTGTGATTATCACGTTTCTGCTTACCACATTTCCCTCTAAAAACTAAGGACAGAACTTATGATATCCTTTTTTTTGGCAGCTTTTTCAGAACATAACTAAGTAATCTACTGGGGTGTTTTCTATAGGTATTAATGGACTTGACCTCCATTGATTTTGTCTAGACCCAACACATGACTCAGTCATGACTGAAGTAGCTCAGAACATGAAGGAGAACTCAACAATTATGTCAGTCATCCTGGATCTTCATATCACATAATGATGTAACAGAGCAGCAGAAAGAAGTCCACAAGCAAACCTACAGTCAGCCAAACCAGACTGTTGCTGGAGCTAAGCAAAGGAATAAGTCTGGTGCATCCCTTCCTAATTATTCTAAGTGCCATCGATTAGACTTGAGCAAAAGGCAAACTCTGCACTAGGCTTAAATAAATAAAAATAGTTAGGTTCTGCTCCTAGTTGCTACAGATTTCTCCTCACTTTGATTTTGAAATGTTGGTTGTTTTTTTATTTATTTGGGGGGGGAGGGGGGGAGAGTGTAATAGAAGTCATGTGTTATTTTCTTCCCTGAGGGGAGCTGCCTGGAGAAGAAATTAGTGCAGGAGAGAGATCACGCATTAGAGACAAGATATACAGGAAACTCTGCTGAGACATGTCTTCAACATCAGGGGCTGCCTGCCATCAGAACCTCCTAATCCAGGCACCAGCTGTCTTCCTGCTCTCTCTCCAAATTCCCTGCCTGATCAGCCTTCACCACACCAACTGAGGAAAGGATGAGCTCAACCCTTTGTTCTTAGCATGGGGGTGAGACTGAACATGTCCTCTCCTCCTTTCCCCATATTTTAGGGACTGGCTTCAGGAGTAGCCTGTGCGAGCAGAATTCTGCTCCCTGAAATCAGCATTTTAACTGAGACTTGAACAGAAGCTCAACTGAGGTCTAAGAGCCTGTCTTCAGGGACTGCTGCTTCCTTGTATATGGGCAAAATCCTCAGGCTCCTCCTTCAGCCTAGGTCTCTCTCCAGTGTCCCCATCTATATCATCTTGTTATTTACTCAACAGTCATGTCTCTAGGAAGGAGCCTTAGTTTTCTGGGATGAGCTACATTCACCGGCCTGGACTCTAAGGGGGCTCCTCTTAGATGCTGCTCCCCTTTACAGCTGCCTTGCACCTTGAAACATCTCTGGTTTGTTGTTTGTCCTCCCCCTAGGTCCATCCAGTCGTAGCTGAGCTCCTTCCAACACCCATTTCTTCCCCAAGCCTACACAGTCTCCTGCCCCTTGTCTCTGTGCTCCGGGTAAAGCTTTCTCTGGCAGCAGCATCTCTCTCTAAACTTCTGGAGCCCTCCTGTCCCTTTCTTTGCTGTCTTCCACCCTTATATCCCTGTCAAGGTGGGGCCTCCCTGCTGAAACTGTCCTCTTAAAAGGCTCTTGCCCCTTTCCCCATTCTTAAAAGCAGGTAGAGTAGTGGATATTATTGAAAATTATAGGAAAGCAGGATTTCATCTGTAAGTTACTGCGGGTTGATTTATCTGCTTCTTAATGATCAGATGCAACTTCAGCACTATCCAAATCAATGCCTTCAGTGTAGGCATTCTAAATTATGCCAGAAGTTGTGGGTTAAAGCCAGCTTGGCTGAGAATTTTGTATGCATCTATTAGAGCATACTGTCTAATAATGCAATTGTGTAATCTAATTAATGTTGTTAACATACATTTGATATTATATACGCCTATATAGCACATATAAGCTTAAACTAAAGAAAACAGAGGATTCTACTTCTACACAAATGAAGATCGCTTCTAGTAAGAATAGCCAGAATACAACATGTTTAATGACTACACATACTAGCAACTGCATGTGAGTAAAAATCTTTGACTATGGAATAATGATCTCTTAGAGAATATAAAATATTTAACATTTTCCAGTTTCCTTTCATTAATTTTAACTCATACTAGATATGGTCCAAAGCAGAATCCCATATCCTTGTTCCTTTCAAATTTCACAAAAAATACCCCAACAGATGTCTATTTCACCTTTATTTTTTTCCCCAGATGTGAAGTACTTAAGCACAAAATTCTTTTTTTTCTGGAACATCCATGGTTTGGTTCATTCTGCCATGAGATTTCACACAGTTCTTGTCATAACATATATTAGTATACCTTAATCAAGCTTGGAATACACTTAGCATTTTAAATGCACCTGCTTCCTAGCTTTTCTTCCATCTCCTATCAGAGCAGAATGACAAGGTGTATAAAGTAGACAGATTTTGATTTTCTGGTGGGTGTAAAATGCTAATAGCACTGCTCACTTCTTATTCTCTTGTCCTTCAGTTTACCTTTAGAGTTACTGGCAGCCACTTAGACAATGTTAGAAGCAGTTTATTATCTTTTAGAGCAGAACAAGAATTGGTATTGACCAGCAGAATCCATTTTTTTTTTTTTGTCTTTTAAAATACTGGTAGTACCACAACCAAATATATAAGGTTAAAAGAAGAACCAGAGGTAGAAGGATCCTCATAGAAATTGTAACAAATGGGATGATGGCTGGCATGATTCCCCTGGAGGCATTAACCACTAGAATGGTTTGAATCAGATTGTCCGGTGCACCGAGTCAGGCTCAGGATTTTTGCTCCTTGTGAATCACTTTTGTAACTACCAAGAGGAAGGAACAAAGAATAGATAATAACACCTGGTTCTCAGAGTGTTTTTATCAATCATACAAAGGAGGTCAGTTCAGATTTAGACCTACATGCTTTTGAGTTTGACCATAGCTTGATGGCTTGAAGCTCAAGTGATACATACTTTAGGGCAGAGTTGGCCAGCCTGCAGCACCCATGCCACAAGTGGCATAGGTAGCTTGTGTGTGTGGCATGATGAAGATCAGGGAGGGGACAGACAGCACAGTGGCAGATAGGGCAAAAAGCAGATCAGGAAATTTGGCAGGGAGAACAACAGGGAGCAGAAAACAAAGCAGAACACCAGGAAAAGAAAGGGGATCAGACCAGCGCTTGGTGAGGGTGTAGGGCTATTTTGTGCATACCTGCCAAAAAAGGCTGGCCCTCACTGCCAGGACCTGTTCCACAGGGAGATGGAGTCTCAGAGATTCCACAGACTACAACTCAGCAGCAATGAAGAGGCACTGCACCAGACATCAGCAGCTTTATCTGCAAGGTAATCATTTTTAAAAAAGACACTGGGACAGGAGGAGGAGATAGTGCAGGAATATCAGGTCCCAGGATAAACCCAATACTTCTTGTATCTCTCTCTCCTTCTGAAATAATTTATTTTTGTTACCGGGGAATTCTTCCCTTTGTCTCCATTTGATTACCAGATGAGATATTATTTGCCCACTGCTAACAGAATTTGGTGTCTCCCACAATGCCAGCTGGTAAATTAGCAACAATTGTTTAGAATTATGAGCAGCGCTGTGTTGATGTGAAGAAAGAAAACAGGGTACAAAGGTATATTTTTCCTCCTTTTCCTCCATGCTAATGATGGGCTCTATTTCAACCAAGGACCCAAAAGAGAATAAAGCATGGGCAGCAGTCAGCATACCAAAGCCCTAAGGGATCTGGCTTGTCAGCTAAAGGGAATAAACAGCTCCCCCAACTGCTAGCACATATGCGGCCATCTGCAACATACTATGTGTGAACTTTGATCTTTTCTAGAGGAACAGCAGCACACTTTCCTTCAAGATGTGTCTGACTGCCCTCTTCATATCCTGTCCTGTAGTGCCAGATTACTTGTCATCACTGATGTGTGGCCAGCAATGTACTGAGTTACAGCCAATCCGTATGTAGTGCAGCGAGTAATAGCCAGATTTCATCTACAATGTTTTACTTGCAAGCTCAATACCTTGCTGAAATGGCCCATCATACCAAAAAAGAGATTGTATGATTTTGCCATAATGCTTTGCAATGTAATTTGCAATGGGAAACAACCACCCCCTACTAACACAGCCCTTTTTCTCAGTTGTATAAACTGTTTATTCTTAAGGGCTTTAAGATTTGCTGTAAATATGAGAGCAGAGCTGTGAACTTTCTGCAAAGGGTTTTTAATTAATGTTATATATATTTGAGGACGTTAAATCAAATATGATTTAAGTTATACAGACATTTAATAATTAGACACCGAGTTTACAAATCACATAACAATTTCCATACAATTTAAAGGATCTTACAGAAATGTGATAGTATTGTGCAGAAATTATGCAACTTGAAGGACAATTATTGTTTCAATAGTTTATCTTCCATTTCCCACCCCCCTCCCCTTTCCTCCCCCTTCTCTACTGTCCTTCCCCATATCAATCGTCTGGAAGACTGATTCTATACTAAGTTATATAAAATAGTAAAAAATACCAAGGAGGTGATGCATTTCTATGAAGTACTGTAGAATTTTCCATGTAAAATGTTATTTGCATATATGTCCACATATCAGACTAGCTTAAAATTATTACTAAATATGAATTTCTAATAAACTAAGCATTCAGTATTTTTACAAAAAATATTTACAACATAAGTGTGCTGATTTGCTTTTTATCTTAATTTCAAAACTGCTCTAATTTAGTATTTTCTTTTTCTTCATTCTCATTTACCATATGGACCATTTAAAATTAATATTTAAATGAGCTAGTTTTAAAGCAAGGTTTTCCCTCTCCTAAAACCTCATAGGCAACAAGCTATTCACATTCTTGGTGCTGAAGTCCATATAGGTTCCTAAAGAGACAAAATTAGTTTAATCTCATATAGAAGATACAGATTTGGAATAAGGCAAGATTGTATTTTACACTGAAGGGTAAATAATACATGCTTTATATAGTTATACTACATATTGGTTCTAAATAAATTTTACTAACAAATGTAATAATTTTTAGCTCTAACACTATGTAACTCTAACACTATGAGCATTTCTTTGAAGTGCCACATGTAGATCTTGTTAAGTCAATGGGTTTGATCATAGCAACCAGGTATCTTATTATATGGGATTTCTTGCCAGTGCAAAATAATCAGGACAAAAGAGAGACATCCCAAATTCACAGGCCTGTTCCTCCAGAGAACCAAAGAGAAACAAAGAGGGCAAGATCTTTCCCATAGCAACCAGCACACAAGAAAGAGGTAAGAATATGAAACACCATACCTCCCACAGAGACAAAACCAAGATACAAACATCATAATGACAGATGTGCCTGGGCTACAGAATTTGAAGCTGGTTAAATTGTTTTATTTCTGGTTGGTTGGTTGATTCTGGATACATTGTCCCAAGACCAGATCTAATTCAGATCCAATTCAGAATTCAGATTCTGGTTCACCCATCAGTAAAGTTAGGAAAAATAGGGCTGGAGGGGACATTAGGAGGTCATATAGTCCAACCCCCTGCTCAAGGTACTTGGACTATCCTAGTCAAATATTTGAATAATTTATTCTTAAAACTACACAAACAACCCTCTGGCATAAATACCAGGCACAATGCTCCAAACACTGATAAGACCCTGAATTGCCACAGATAAAACAGGGGGATGAGGACACTGTCAATGTCCTCTTGCTGTAAGAACAGGAGGTAGTTTGTTAAAATACTTGAGAGCTCCAAAGAAAAGGACCATGCCTCTTTGCAAAAACATCAACGAGTCCATGCTGATCTGTATGGTAAAATTCCTTCCTGATACCAAATGTGACAATTATTCTATCCAGGAATGGTCTGACCAAAAGACTCTTTTTTTTTAGTTCCAACAGGAGCAATAGCATATCACAGCCAATATCTGCAGTCAAACCTCAATGTTTCTGCAGAAGGTTTAAGGAAAAAAACAAAGCAAAAAACTTACACCTCTAGCAACAGTAGAGGTAAAACATAATCCCTATCCCCAAGTGGCAACCAGCAAAGCCAAGAAGCAAAGGAAAACCAAACACCCT
Source organism: Alligator mississippiensis (assembly GCF_030867095.1). Lineage (NCBI taxonomy): Eukaryota > Metazoa > Chordata > Crocodylia > Alligatoridae > Alligator > Alligator mississippiensis. Next base: position 110,980,483 of record NC_081828.1, on the reverse strand, counting down.
CTGTTCTGCTCTGCAAACTGAACTGAATTGAAGGACCAGAATTCTGTTTTCTGTCATCTTTCCCCCTCCATAAATGTATCCTAGCTTCTTTAATCTTCTTTCATAACCAAGTTGTGGATGTCTGCTTCATTCTTCTGCTGCTGAGTATAGCCTTCTCTAATTTTGACCTGCTCTGGTCTGCAGAGATAGAGCTCTTCTCATGATCTTCAAGCAATACATATGGAGGGATCCCCTGGGTTTCCAATTGTTGCACTTCACAGCACACTTCAGGTATGGCTACAACTGGACCATCACTGACCAAAGCTTATTTAAGCTCTTCTTGAAAACCTCTAATGAAGGAGATTCTACAACTTCCCTCCGCTCCCTCACTGTTCTAACAGCAAAGAAGTCTTTCTTTTTTTTCCCATATCCAATCTAAACTTACTTTTCTTCAGTTTCAAGCCATTGTTATGCATCCTACTTTCTGCAGTGACAGAGAAAAGGTGTCATTTCTCTTCAAGGCAGCTCTTCAGATATTTGAGGACTGCCATTGTGTCCCCTCTTAATCTCCTTTTCTGCAAGATAAACATCTCTATTATTTATTTCAGCCTCTCCTCATATAGATTGCCTTCCTAAGCCTTTATCAATAATTTCTTTGCATTTCTGGACCCTCTCTAGCTTCTCAATGTCCTTTTAAAATGAGGATCCCAAAACAGCAAACAAAATGAGGATCCCAAAACAATGATGAGGCTCATCCAACATTGATCAAAGTGATACTCTCACCTTCTGTCTTATACACATGCTCTGGGAGGTGAGGGTAGGAGGGCACTTTAAGAGAGCCATTCTAATTAAAGCACTTGGAGTGTCACATGTACCAGTGTCCCCGCACTGAAAAGCAGTGGCAGGGGTGGTTTAACTAAAGCTTGTTTGACAAGTTTTAAAGTGTCTCTGCTGCCATTTTTCAGCACAGGAATGCTGATATACATGGTACTGGAGTCTTCTGGAGCACGGCAATTACCACACTGAAGCAAACATGATTAACCGAGTCTTCTCCAATGCACTATAATTAAATGTCAAAGCAGCCTCAATGCACATGTATAGACATCCAATGCTCCTATTGATGAAGCACAAAAGTGCATGTGTCTTCTTCTGCAGCTGCATTATGTTGCAGATTCATGATGAATCTGTGATCCACTAAGACTCCTAGATTATCCTCTTCAGTTCTTCTATCCAACTAGTTGTATTTGTATTTGTTTTTTATTATAACTCCTTAGAATAGCACCTTGCATTTTTGCATTGAACTTCACCCTGTTGGCTTTAGCTCATCTTTCCAATCTACTAAAATTCTTCTGAAATGTACTTCTGTCCTCCAGTATGTTTGCAGTCCCTACCAGTAGCACATCATCTGTAAATTTGCTCAGGGAGCTCTTTATTTAATCATTTAAATAATTTATAACCATATTGAACAGCAGCAAACCCAGGAGAGATCCCTACGGGACTACACAAGAAAACTCCTGCTATTCAGACACGGATACGTTTGTAATTACCTTTTTGTTTGCAGCTACTGAAACAGTTGTGCATGCACCCTGTAGTAGTTTTGCCTAGCCCACACTTCTCCAATTTATTTATGAGAAGATTGTGTAGGACTCTGACAAAAGCCTTAATGAAACACTATACCCACTGCATTCCCTTCATCCACTCAGCTATTTACTTTGTTAGAAGAGGAGATTAAGTTTGTTTGGTATTATTTGTTCTTAGCAAATCCAGGCTGGCTGCTCATGATGAGCTCCTCTTCATCCAGGTGCTTGCAAATAGGCATCATTATAATATGCTCCAGTAACTTCCTGGGTATTGATGTAAAGCTAAAAAGGCTGTGCAAAACAGCTATGTTTCATTTTGGTTTTGGATTTGGCCATTTTGGAGGGACAGTGATTCAATTTGGTGTTTCAGATCACTGTTCTGTTTCAATTTGGCCAAATCTGTTTCGGAGTTTCAACGCTGTTTCAGTGATTTGGCCATAGGCTATAAGGGGGAATCATTAAAATGCCTATAACTTTGTCATTTGTTGTCTGATTTGGATGAAAACTGCAGGGATGGTAGCCCCTGCTGAGGCCATGATGCCTGCCAGGTTTCAAGGAGATAGGTGCAACAGGGGTTCTGGGAAACTGCACCTCAGGCTGCTGACAAGCAAAACTCTTGACATGTGTGACTTTGTGTGTGTGTGTTAAGGTGTACCCGCACTGGTGCTGGGGCCTCTACATAACACGGTAGTGTTCCCCAATGAAGTCTCCTCTTCCCCTACAACCTCAACTCAGTCCACCATTTTAAATAACAACAGGTAAGCAGTGCACTGCAGCACAGTAGCATTAGCATCTCAGGCAGCCAAATTGTCACAGAGTCTTCTTTCCTTTCCTGCCATTGCTTCTTCTCTAGCAACTGCCATAGAAGTCTCCCTGCCAGCCCCAGAATGAGCGCACACCAAAAATCTATCACAGACAAGAACATCCAACTACCTGTCTCCAATCTCTCAGGCCTGATCCTCAAAGGGAATTTACAACCACTTTTCATGGACGAGCCTATGAACTTCACTTTATCAACCTCCTGGATACAGAAACTCGTGGTTTTGCTGCCACATGTGCTTATGCTCCCCTTTACCCTCGGATGGGAGGAGCAGTCAGCCAGGTCTGACTGCTCATGTAGGTTCCTTGCTGGGATACAAGACCTCCACCTAACACGGGGGTGTACAGTCCCACCAGGGGGAATGCCCTGCTGGACCTGGTCTTGGCCACAGGCGATGACCTAGTAAGGGGACTCCAGGTGCTCTACCACCTGGGCAATAGCAATCATTGCCTACTGAAATTCACCATCCAGCACAAGGTGTCAAGGGCCTGCAGCAAGGCAGTAGCTCTTGACTTCAGGAGCTGACTTCAATGAGCTGAGGAGATTGGTAGGAGAGGCACTCCAGTTCTGGAGAGTAGGAGAACTAGGTGTCCAAGACAAGTAGTCATTCCTTAAGGAGACAATCCTTTGAGCCTAAGAAGTGACAGTCCCAATACGAGTCAAACAGGGCAAGAGTGCTCAAAAGCCCCCTTGGCTCACCAAAGGCATTCAGGAGCATCTGAAAGCCAAAAAGGAGGTGTACATCCAGTGGAGGGTAGGGCAGGCTATCATTAAAAGGATTATACCTCCATAGCCAGAGTATGCAGGGAAGCTGTTAGGAAAGATAAGGTGGAGACGGAACTAGGGCTAGCAACAAGGATCAAGGACAACAAAAAGTCCTTTTTTAAATACATAGGGAGTAAAAAGAAGGCACCAGGCAATGTGGGTCCCCTGCAAGATATACTTGGCAATCTGGTGGTTTCACCAGATGGAAAAGCAGACCTTTTTAACAATATCTTTGCCACCATTTTTCTGAGTGGGGACCAGGACTTCTCCTCCACTAGGATACAGGACGGACTCAGGAGTGACTCTGCCAGGCCTAGGGTTAGGGAGGACTGAGTTAGAAAACTTCTGGAGGGGCTGGACATGTTCAAATCAGCAGGTCCAGATGCTCTCCACCCCAAGGTGCTGAGGGAATTGGCAGGAATCATCACGGGACCCCTGGCACAGCTTTATGAGCACTGTTGGTGTTTTGGCCAGGTGCCAGAAGACTAGAAGAAGGCCAATGTGGTCCCCATTTTCAAAAAAGGGAGGAGGGAGGACCCAGGCAACTATAGGCCCATTAGTCTTACTTTGGTCCTGGGGAAGGTCTTTGAAAAAAATATCCAGGAGCACATCTGGGACAGACCAGCAGGTGGGAGGATGCTCAGGGGCAACCAGCATGGTTCATTAAGGGCAGATCCTGTCAGAACAACCTGATAACCTTCTATGATCAGATCACAAAGTCATTGGATGCAGGTGTCATGGTGGATGTAGTCTTTCTGGACTTCAGAAAGGCCTTTGACACTGTCTCCCACCCCATTCTCATAAAAAAGCTAGGTGACTATGGCATTGATGCCTACACAGTCAGATGGGTTGCAAATTGACTAGGAGGTTGCACCCAGAGAGTAGTGGTGGATGGGTCATATTCGACTTGGAGGGAGGTGAGCAGTAGAGTCCCCCAGGGCTTGGTCCTCGGGCCCATACTGTTCAATTTCTTTATCAACAACTTGAACAATGGGGTGAAAAGCACCTGGTTCAAATTCTCTGATGACACCAAGATTTGGGGCAAGGTGGGCACACTAGAAGGGAGGGACAGGATACAACTAGATCTGGACAGGTTACAGGGGTGGGCAAATGTGAATAGGATGGGATTCAATACTGACAAGTGCAGGGCACTGCACTTGGGCAGGAAGAACCAGCAGCATACCTATAGGCTGGGGAACTCCCTTTTTGAAAGCACAGTGGCAGAAAGAGATCTTGGAGACATTATCAATTGCAAAATGAACATGGGCTGCCAATGTGAGGATGCGGTCAGCAAGGCTAACCGCACCTTGTCATGTATCCACAGATGCATCATGAGCAGGTCCAGGGAGGTGATCCTCCCCCTCTATGCGACACTCTTCAGGCCACAGTTGGAGTACTGCATCCAGTTCTAGGTGCTGCACTTCAGGAGGGATGAGGCCATCATCGAGAGGGTCCAGAGGAGGGCCACTTGTGTGATCAGGAGGCAGCAAGGCAGGCCCTATGATGAGATGCTAAGGGACCTGCACCTGTTCAGTCTTCACAAGAGAAGGTTGAGAGGGGATCTAGTGGCCATCTATAAACTTACCAGGGGAGACCAGAGAGGAATGGCTGAGCACCTCCTGGAGTAACAAAGAATAATGGCCACAAGTTGATTGAGAGTAGGTTCAGGCTAGAAATCAGGAGGCACTACTTCATAAGGTGGCCAGGGTCTGGAACCAACTTCCAAGGGAAGTGGTGCTGGCTCCTACCTTAGGGGTCTTTAAAAGGAGGCTTGATAACTACCTAGCTGGGGTCATTTGAGCTTAAAATTAGTAGGGGTCATATGAGCCCAGTATTCATTCCTGCCCAGGGCAGGGTGTTGGACCAGATGATCTGTTCAGGTCCCCTCTGACCCTACATCTATGAATCTGAGGTCACACATGGGGGCCTGTACATGGACCATACTGGACTACAAGGGATCAAGCCATCTCCTGATGTGCTCCTTCAGCCGCCTCACCAGTGCCTAGATGTCTGGTGAAAGCAGCTTGCCCCAGCCAGGAACATTGATCCCCTGGAACTTCTCCATTTGGTTCTGAAGTTCCCCCACTATAGGGATCACCTGACTAAGGAGGGCATCACCAATGCTGAGGCTTTCTATGGCCTCAAGGAAGGGGTGGAGCACCAGCAAGATGTGGGAGATGGTATCCAACTCAGCTCAGGGAGATTGGCCACTGATCCCAATCTCCCTGAGCAAGGCCATCTCATGGATGGCCTTCTGTTGCTCCACCAGCCTCTTGAGCATCAGGTATGTGGAGTTCCACAGAGTCTCCACATCCTGCATGATTTTGTGCTGTGGGACACTCAGCTCTAGCTGTTTGTCCCACAGCATCTTGCCCCTCTTGATGCTCCAGTGGAAGTAACCCACCACCTTTCTACATTTTGAAATGAGCTACCTGGTTTTGATGGCACCCTCACCAGCAGCCCTGTCCCCCTCCAAAGTGTCCCTGACTATAAGGTGGAACTTGTGTACCACACAGTGGATGCCAACAATGTTGGCATCATGGACCACCTTGACCATATTGGCCCCATTGTCAGTGACCATGAACCCTCAGGTGAGCTTGAGCTGCCCAACAAGCCACCCCTGCACCATTTGGTTCATGGCCTCCATGATCTCTGTTGCTGTGAGGGACTCATCCATCACCTCCGCTTGAAGGAGAGCCCACCAATGGCCTGACTGATTGCGTCAGTACCCTGTGAGAGAGAGGTAGGCATGATCTCCACCCTGGCTGCTCCAGATGTCTGAGGTGAAGTGTAAGGCCACCCGTGGACCTACCTTATGCAGCTCCTCCCTCAAGTACCTCCTGCATGCCTTATACAGGGAGGGCAACACCATCCTGCGGAAGGTGGTATGTGCAGGCACACAGTATGATGGGACCATGAGTGCCATGAGACACCTAAACCTTGGCCACTCAACTAAGAAGAAGGGCTGGCCATCCACAGTAAGCATCTCCCCGATGCTCTGGGTGACCTCGCTCACCTTGGGAGTGCACCCCTCTTTCCCTCCACCTTTCCCCCACAGGGTGGCTTGCCTCTGCTTCTGTGGAATGGGGGCTTTGGAATGAGAGGGGGACTTGCCTTTGGGCATGCTCCCACTGGTGACAGGCTGAGGAGGAAACAAGGGCAAAGGGGTGGTGCCTTATGATATGCATCAGCTTCCCCATGGTTCTGAAGTGTTTCTCATCCTTGCCTCAGCTGGTCTTGTATTGGCAGTGCAGGAAGATAGCATACATGGGATCATCTTCCCCCTCAAAATGATCCCACATTACACTACTCACTAGCTTCTGGGGTGTGGCTGTGGATCCTGCCTTGTCCACCTCCTCAGCAGGCAGAGTACAACAACAGGAGGAGCTGGCTCAGCTGAGCCACTTGCCTCCACAACCTCAACCTTCTCCAAAGTGCTTTTTGGAGAAGAAGACCTGGCTCTAGAGGAACTTTGAGGGGTGTGGAGCAGAAACTCAGATTTCCCGTGCTTCCTCAGAACTTCTCTGGCTATGGCACTGAGCTCCCCTTGTTTCAGATCCAGCTCTCCTCTGGGACTGAGGGGCTTATGCTGGGAACTGAAATTGGGGTGGAGAAGACTGTCACACTTGTGCTTGTCATGCTGGTGGTACTGGGGGTTATTATTATTTCTGGTGTTAGTGGAGGTGGGGCAGGTGCAGACACTTCCCACCTCCTTGCTGTCACTAGCAGAAGAAGTCTCATGGCTGCTAGGTAAGAGGGTGTGTTTAAGTTTGGGGGGTGGGAGGAAACTTGTAGCTCTCCCCCTCCAGCCCCTCTCACTCCCCTTCCAGAAGACCTGGCACCTGCCTTTCCAGCACACTTCATAATGTTTGCTGTGCTGGAAAATGTGTGCATGTGTGCATGCGTGCGTGTGTAATATATCTTCTTTGAGCAATATATCTTTTATCTGTATTATATTGGAAAGGTGTATCCAATCCTTTCCAAGAAGAGAGACTAGCAAGAGACTGACTACTAGAAAGCCAGCCACTGCAGCTACCCAGTACCTTTCACGTGCTGTTGCTTCCACACAGACAGCTCACAAAAGCCAGAGAAAGGCTTCACACAGAGCCTTATATCCTATTCTCCATCCCTCCCCCAGAGCACTGTGATTGGAAGGGACCTCAGGGACAGATCACAGACACTGGCCTGCTACAGATGTCAATATCAGAGCAGTTCTTCTATGTCTTTCTCCCCACTCTCTCTTCTGAGTCTCTGTTTTCCTGCAAGCCTGCCTCCAAAACATTCTGAAATATCTGAAATATTCCAAAATGTTTTGTTTAGTTTCAGAGATGCTTCAGAGCCTTCTGTTTCATTTTGGATTTGGTGTTTCAGGTGCCGAAAGAGGCTGAAACACTTCCGGAACAAAACAGCTGCCAAAATTTCACACAGCCCTAAAAGCTAACAGGTCCATATTTCCCCTGGTCCTCCTTTATTATTGAGGGCATCTATAATAGCCTTTTTCTAATCCTCTGGTACCACACCAGCCCCCCATGATTTGGTAAATATTATTGCAAAGGGTTCTAAGATCCTTTCTGCTGGTTTCTTCACTACCCTGGGATGAAGATCATCAGGCCCCTGCTAATTTGCATTAACCCAAATTGATCAAAAGCTGTCTGGCAATTCTTTATGTTACCTTGACCCTCAGCCTGTCCCCTTCCTTATCTAAGTTATCTTTATCAGCCATCTAGTATCACAATTTTTTAAGGCAAAAAGCTTATGAAGATAAGCTACTTTGCTTCCCTGTGTCTTGATTTCCAAAATGCACGTAGCCAATTAGAGCTTTTTTTGGTTTGAGCACTAGTATGTCTTTTCAGGATCTCTATCTCTTGCACAAGCCTATAAACTAGGGAACTCAATGAGCCATTCTTCTCTTAAAGAGTAATATTGCATTACTTCTTTAGGGTACTGCACCATTCACTATAGGTTTTGCACCTGGACATAGCTACACTGCATGCAGTGGTGCAATGTAAAGATGCTTTAACTAGCTCAGGCACCAAAAGCTGCATAGCCAAAATAGCACTGCATCATGTGAGTTAGTGTATCTCTACACTCCCTTGTATTATGTACTCTAAGTGGTAAAATCTAATTAGTAGTGGGCAGCAAAGGTAAATTCCTCAGTGATTCATTCCAGACTGTTTTCAGTAGGAAATACAGATTATCTGAATCTGTGAACAGTTGGCAGTTCAATAATAAATGACTGGTTGATAAGCTAACTGAATCAGTTGCCAGGGGAGGAACTATGTAAGTTTTCTTCAGAACCAGTATATGTGAAGAGCTGACTACTGCTGGTTTTATGAGAGATTGTAAATGAAGAATTAGTGCCTTGCCAGATATAGTAGCCAAGTTTTGGCAATTTTAGATGAAAGACTGAGAGTACCCCTTAAAACAAAACAAAACAAAAACAAAACAAAACAAAACAAAAAAAAGCCCCAAACCAAGCCAGAGAAGCTATGTCAAAACAATCGTTGACAAAGCTCAGAATGTCAAACTGATTGATAAACCAATTGATGAATGTTCTTTTACATTTCTTCTAAATTGCAAGATGATTCCAAAATTATCTTATTTATTCATTATTCTGAGTTATATAATATATAAATAGCTTGTGAACAGTTAATTGTGATATAGAATATTTAAGCTTTGAAATTTGCACTCTGCAGCAACTTCCCATAGCACACAAAGCATCATTTTTGCTCACTGACTGCCCAATGCATGCAATTTCATATTCCTGATATATATCCTTATTAGTGACTTTAAAACACCTTTGTGGCAACTAATTGCCTTTATGAAAAAAACAGTATTAGGAAATTGATTGAATTTTCACTGTTTTTTAATGTAATAAATAGGAAAGAGAAAGAGAATAGGAAAGGAAAGAGAAAGGAAAGAGAATAAATAAGGAAAAAGAAAGGAAAGAGAATAAATAAGAAAGAGACTTGGAGGCCATCATTGACCACAAGATGAACATGAGCCTTCATTGCAATGCTGCGGCTAGTAAAGCGACCAAAATGCTGGCTTGCATCCATAGATACTTCTGAAACAAATCCTGGGATGTTATTCTCCCCTTGTACTCGGCCTTGGTGAGGCCGCAGCTGGAATACTGCATCCAGTTTTGGGCCCCACAATTCAAAAAGGATGTGGAGAAGCTTGAAAGAGTCCAGAGAAGAGCCACATGCATGATCAGAGGTCAGGAAAACAGACCTTACGATGTCAGGCTGAGAGCTATGGGGCTCTTTAGCCTGGAAAAGTGCAGGCTCAGGGGTGATCTGATGACCACATATAAGTTTATCAGGGGTGACCACCTGTATCTGGAGGTACGTTTGTTCACCAGAGCACCCCAAGGGTTGGCGAGGTTGAACAGTTATAAACTACTGCAAGACTGTTTCAGGCTGGACATAAGGAAGAATTTCTTTACTGTCCAAGCCCCCAGGGTCTGGAATAGCCTGCCAGGGGAGGTGGTTCAAGCACCTACACTGAACACCTGCAAGAAAAAATTGGATGCTTATCTTGCTGGGATCCTATGACCCCAGCTGACTTCCTGCCTTTGGATGGGGGGCTGGACTCGATCTTTCGAGGACCCTTCCAGCCCTAATGTCTATGAATCCGGAGTGACAGGCTGCTCCAGAAGTGTTGTGGTGGTTTCTTTTGTTCTTTCTCTCTTGTCTCCAGCTGCAGCCTTACTGGCTGATCACGCTGCGAGCTCTGTTTATTTTTGTCTTCCCTCTCAATCAGTGCTTGCCACTCTCCTTCCCCTGGCCTCCACAGCAGCCTGGTGAGTTGAGCACCTCTGGGGCTCTGTTTACTTTCTTTTACTTCTTCACAACAATTTTGATGGTTCTGACCAGTATCCTGAGCTCTCAGAGAGTGTTGAAGAAGTCGTGGTAGACTCAAAGGCATTGGAGATGTCCAGTCACACCACTGTGCACTGCTTTCTGGCCCTCGGAGCATCATCCAGCATCATCTGGAGTGTGAAGTTGTACTTGTAGCAGCCCTCATTAGGAAGTGCTTCTGGCTCAAGCTGGTGGCTGCCCACTCACTGCCTAGATGGAGATCCAAGCTACCAAGCAGCTAGTGTAGAGTTTGTAGAGTGTGGAGCACAGGGCAATGGGCCTCCAGTTACCCAGGTCATCTGGCTCACCTTTGTTATGGATTAGCACCATCATCACCTTCTTCCAGGGGCTGGGCATGTGGCAGAACTCCCTGTACCAGTTGAAGAGCAGCATCAGTAGAAGGCAGCCTGGCTCCTCCTTCTTCAGCAGGCTGTTCTTGACTTAATGCCATCTTTTCTGGGTGCGGTGCCCCTAGTCCTAGACCTCCAATAATTAGATTCTATATCTGGAAAATTATAACACATTTATACATTTTCCATATATACAATCTAATTATTAGGGAATGGTCTTAAATTCAAGGCAATTTTAGATTCAAGTAAGTATGGTGATGGGTTGGGTGAGGAATGGCCCAGGGAAAGCAAGAAAAATGATAAATGTATGAAGGTAAGAATGAATAATCACATTTGTGACCAGACAGAAAAAAGGATAGTTGCCTGGCCAAGTCAAAAACCAAGAGCTATCACATGCAGATCTAGGTTTCTGGACATAATCTGCTGGCTTTGGTTCCAGGTAGGATCTAAAAGTGAAAGAGGAGAAAATTATGGAGTTGGTTTTAAGAGGGACATGATTGTCTTACCATCTTATGAGAGTAGTTAACTTTGTAATATATTTTCATTTCTATTCAAAATTATATTCTAAGGCAGCTCTCAACTCAGAACCCTCTTTGAACTAACTGCCCTCCTCCCCCCAGTTTTTTTAATTATTACAGAGAATGTAACCAGACTAATTTTTGGTAAAATTCATCCATCTAACATGCTAAACTTATTTGCATTGTAATCATAATTGGAAATACATAAATAAGTAATCCTGGAAAACCTAAGTTTTATATTAATTATCTGTCAATGACTCCAAGATCACATTTGCTCAGCATACTAGTAGAAAGATTGTTTTCACTCTTACCAGTGCCTCCAGCTCAGCATGGAATCAGAAAGTCAAGCTGTGTTCTTCTTTGCTCATGCATCACCAACAGTTCTGCAATTAGAAATAAGGACTTTTAAGTATTAAAAATTTAAAAGTTAAAACTTCTTGTGATGATGTGTGAACTAGAAAATAATCCAGCTCATGCTCCCTGTGTGAGCTCTGCAGCACTAAGAGTAAAAAGAAGTATCATTTATAGTCATTTTTTTTAACAATAAAATAAGGTGCACTAAGAACATTGCAAGAAACCAAATGGAAGGAACTTCAAATAAAAGTTTACATCCTCCAAAAAAAAAAAAAAAAAAAAAAAAAAGGAGAATTACACAAAGGAAAACCAAGATTCTAAGTATTATAAGGTCTATTCAATTTTACAACAGTTTGCTGGGTTGGAAGCCCTATTTTCTGACACAATTAAAATGAAAACAAAGAGAAAAAAAGCAGAACCACTCAGACAAGGTAGAAGGGTGGTGGAAGCAAAGAGATTAGTAAGAACCCAGTTGGTATCAGAGTAGGCGATGTGTAGACTAAATGAGGAGCATGTGTGCATGACACATTAAAGCAGGGTAAATGCTTTTGCCCTGCTTAAACATGTTGATGTTTTCACACGTTGGGGGTGTATTTTTAGCACACGTCGGGGGCAGTAATTCCAGCTGCTGTAGCAAATTCAGCAGCGTAATGACTTGGGGCACAGTTTGCTGCCCTACAGCTGTGGAGCGAAACACCAGGCTCCATGCATCTCAGGGGCTCTGGCAGCAGCCTGGGAAGACAGGCTCCACCCAAGATCTTTTTTTTTTCCCCCCTGGAGCCTGCCTGCTTGCCTGAGCTGTGCCGGGGCCCAATGGTTCCCTCCACAGCTGCATGCCCCCCAGGACCGCCTAAGCTGGTTGCCTGTGGGTGGGGGCCACCACTGCCACAGAGAGAAGCACCAGACCTGCTCCCCCGCCGCAGCCCAAGGACTGCTCTGCCTACCAGTAGCTCGCCCTCCTTTACTCACCAAAGAGGTAGGTAAGTTTGGGTGTGTGCATGACATGGGGGTTTAAAGGGCCCTAAATTGAAGCAGTGTTTTTAAAAACTCACTGCTTTAATGAAGGGCCCCTGTTTCATCTACACACACCTGTAGCTATTAGCAGAACTACTACCATAGGACACAGCTGCAATCTGGCATGAGCTCCATTGAGATCATCCTAAATAAAGCCCCATTGAAACTCCCCTTTCAGAATCAGGCTCCCCAGTTTAATAATACTGCTACATGAGTATAAACCATTTGTGCCATAGTAATGCCAAATTTATAATCCTGCTGTGCCTTCTACTTTTTGAAAACAAATGCATAATGTTTATGCTAATATAGAGAAATGCTTGAATCACCCCAGTATGTGGTATTTATATTTTCCTGCATTTCCCCAAAACAAAACAGAACAAAAAAACCCCATAAAAATGTTTTCATAGGACCTTATTTCAGCATTATGCAGAAGAAAATATAAACCATTTTGATTATCTTTGAAAATTATTAAACGTGGCATTTGATGTATCAGCTGCTAACAGTGTACATTTCATGTGCTGTTTCTCAGGATATAATCAAAGAAAAACAAATTACTAATGTATAAGTTATGGAAATTTAAATCTCAACAGCTCATACACATGCTGTATTACACAAACACACACAAATATTATTGTTCCCTGGTGGACCTTTCCATTTTACTTTTGGAATTTCTTTGTATAATGCAGTTCTGATGTATATTTGATGCATTGGTATCATTTTACTGTAAAAGATATATTTCTCCTTCCTAATCCATGCTCCTTCACTGTAGAACATTTAGTGCTATGTAGACATTGTTAAGAGAAAGGGTAGAAAGAGACAAAATTTTATGGCAGCACAAAGACAAAGCAAACAGATGCCCACACTTGTGATGTGCCATGAGTGCCCCAAATTTGTGGCTGTGACAAAGGTGATGATAATTTCTGCTGCTTTATGGCACTAAAGTGTGGGTAGTGTGGTTAGCTGCCCATGCTTTCAAGCTTCCCAAAGCAGGCACTCCTCTGCATGCCTCAGGAATTTCTGCACAAAATTGAGCCCCTCAAGCTCCATGGGCACTTACCCAGCTTTTTCTTCTGGGGTTCCCTGCTTAGAGAGACACCCTGGGGAAGTTTCTGAGGTATGTTTCTGTAAGTGGGAAAAGCCAGGGTTCCCCACTTAGAGAGACACCTCAGAGATTACTCTGCAATGGGGAAACTCCAATTTTCCCCTTTTACACAGAGAACACATCTCTTATTGTTCCACATGATCAGGTCCTATCCAACATGGGACAACAGGCAATGCACATTTTCCCCAATGAAGTGGACGCATCCTACCACAACTGATCTGCTTCATTTGGGGACATCTGTTTATACCCTCAAGACATCTATTCTAGACATGGATAACTAGAATGCTTTCTACAGACACTTATGATGTGCACTAGAGAAAAATGAGGTATATACATGCAAAGTGTCATTATCAAACAGATTAACAGATGGATCACTTTACACAGAGTGTAAGCAGAGTTATTTCTTAAAGCTCAGCTCTGAATTAGGGTGCCTATACATGTGCAGAGATACAGCTCCAATACACTGAAATTACAGCACTTTGGAAGAAACTCCATTAATTGAGTCTACTGGTGCATGGTAATTACCATGGTAATTCATGGTAATTACCATGCACCAGGAGACTCCAACATCACATATATCAGTGTCCCTGTGCTGATAAATGGTGGCAAACAAGCTTTAGTTAAAGTGCCCACACTGCCATTTTTAAGTGTGGGAACACTAATATATATAACACTCCAGGTGCTTTAATTAGAGCAGCTCTCATAGCCACTCTAATTAAAGCATGCCCCCCTCCCAGAGAATGCCTATAGATGCCCTTAGATTATATTTAGTCACATGGTATATCTACCCTAAGTTTTTAGCTCAGCCTGAGCAAGACACCCTAAGCACCCTGCCCCATTCATTATGAATTTTGTAACTTTTGCCAGTCCCTCCCTGCTTACCTGCATCTATATTCTTCTTAAAAATCATTAGAAGAGGTGTGGATACACAGACTTCAAATGCGGAGCATCTCAGGTTCTCTAACACTATGCAGACTACAGTGCTTTTCAGACTTTTGGAATAGCTCTTCAGTCATAGCCTGAGTATTTGTGATGCAGTGGGGCAGTTCTGAGAATTGGTGTGTGAAGGTCTTTCAGCATTTACAGAAAATTTGCATTTCTAAGACCTAACATATGAACATAACGCTTCCAAAATGAGTTGGATACCACCACATCAAATATATGTATGGTTATAGCCTGCTGCACCTTGCATAACATCTATGAAGCTAAGCGTGAGTTTTTGTCACAAGGGGTGAACACAGAACACTAATTTAGCCCTTTAGCAACCAGACAAGTATCCTTTTATGCAACAAAGGCCCAAAGAAGGGAAAAGAAATTAGGCACTGACATGTGTGCTCACATCCACATCACACTTGGAGATTTCAGTGAACATTTGGTCAGCCATTCATATGGTATATGGCTTTTCAGGTACGTTAAATATTATGCTTATTTGTTACAAAGCTTAGAATTGCCTGGTGTACTTCTATTCTTTTTCTTTTTAAATTTTTTTATAATCAACATGTGCTGTTATGCTCCAGAAAAATGGGCATAGACTGTGGCAGATTAAGGGCTGGTTCCTCGTCCTCACGTACACACACTAAATTATATTTAATTTTTGAACTCTACCTTATCATTAGGCTGGAGTGCCATTTCAGTGGCTTTCATAGATTGCTTGCTACATCTTTTAGTACTTCAACAGTATTTTGGCATGGTTACAGCTTCCTATTTCCTACAATTAGGTGGACTGCATTTGATGTTAAAACGCATGCTCTGTTAAAGCCACAAATACATACAAGGAAAAACTAAAATGTACAGTGAGAGCCCGCAACTGCTAGGAGAAAGCATTTTTTTAACTTTACAAATTAAAGCAAAGAAATTCAAATGGGCAAATTAAAATGACAAATAAAAGTGCAATAGAAGAAAACTTAGTGACAATCATATCCACTTCCTGTGTTGCCCATTACTCTTCTTTCCCAGCTTACATCTTGTATGTGTGTCATAACGTGGTACAAATATCAAAAATTAATTTCAAGGGACTGAACCATTAAAGTGTCATGGCATCACTGACTATTCCACTTCCTGAACTGTATCTAGGGTATGGTAGCTTGCAGGAGACACTAGAGAAGCAATAAGAGGTTCCTTTTTTTAATTTACAACTAGCAGAAGCAGAAGTGTGATGAGAGACACACATATTTGTGCCTGTGTCATCCTACACAGATGGTCTGGACTTCTAGAGGGTCTGTGAGGACTCCTACTTTTTAATAGCCATTCTAAACAGGGAGTCCAAGTTCAACCCCCTCTCTCTACTCTATGTTAAGGCTGTACGAAATGGCTGTGTTTTGATTCAGTTTCAGATTCGGCCATTTCAGAGGACAGTGATTCATGCTGGTGTTTCAGATCGCTATTTTGTTTCATTTTGGCCAAATATGTTAAGTTTGCCTCTGCTGAATCTCCTCCATATCTGTTTCAAACGGGCTGCAAGTTTTGCACAGCCCTAGCCAGCCGGGTGGGGCTTGGGGCTGGGGGCTGCAGGGCCCCACTGGGATAGCAGGACAGGGCCATAAGTGGCTTCTCTGGGGGTGGGGCTGGGGAGGGCTCCTGCCAACCATGCAGGTGAGGAAACCGCCACACGGATCTCTGATCTCAATCACACCAGGTCGCGGGGCAGGGAAGAAGCACAGAGCAGCGAGCAAGCCTGCTGGTCCCTGCCATGTGACTCACCTTCTCAGGAAGCAGAGATCCACACTGGGAGTCTCCTTAGCACTGCTGCCCACCCCATGCTGCCCCAGTGATGTATGGCTGCGTGGGGGCAGGCAGTGGTGGCAAAGAGGCCCCGGCACAGATCTCTGCTCCCTGCAGCATCAGGTCATGTGGCAGGGACCAGCACTGCCCTGCTGAGTAACTGTCTCAGCCGCCTGCAGAGGGTTCAGGGATTAAGAGTGTGGTCGGGGGTAGAAAGTTAAGAAAGATTTATTGACTTAACAAAAACACAACTACGCATAGCAACAAGACAAACAACGACAGACAAAAGCAATTCACATTGGCAACTTATCGGCAGTCTCCTCTGATGCCTGATACACAGCAAGCTTTTCCTTCTACAAAGTTCATTGAAGTCAGGAGTCTCCAAACAGTGCTGTCTGAAAGGTACAGGGAAGGACTCTGGAATGCAGTGTTTGGGCTCCTTGTGGTCCACAGGCCCACTGATCTAGGCAACAGCTAACTAATCTTTTTCACAGAGCTGTATTTTCTTTCTGAATGGTTTCTAGATATTCTAGCTAATTTATAGCTTGTGAATGGTTCTGATAATGAATGACTACTCAGATTCCTTTTACTTCAACTGTCCTTAGACTGACTAATAGCAGTACAAGCCTTGCATTCTTTTGATAAGGTAATTTTAACTGTGCTACAGGGCTTTACTACTTTTAGGCTTTGCTAAATTTACTAGGCTTTACTTTATACAAGGCCTCACCACATCTTAAACTTTAATTAGGCTTTTAGCAACAGCACATAGCTTAATATTTAAACAAATACAGAAAAAAAAAACACTTGGTCTAATCTTTATAGAGCCTTCAGCAAGCACTTTTATCACACAGGCACACTTTTAAGCTGTCACACTCTACTCTTTGCTTGCTGAAGCACTACGATAGCTACAATTGAGATGCTAAAGCTACATGCGCTACATCGGGAAATGGGGAGGGATCTATAAATTTAACTTGCATAGCACGAACAGATTTACAACAACGATAAAAACACTATTTAGCTGTGGCTACTAGGGAAATGCAGAATACTATGATACTCAAGATGGTTAGCTATGTAGCTAGGTGGCACTTGGTGACACGAATAGTATAGATTACATCATACTATTTACAAGGCTCAGGCATGTTGACAACCAGACTAATGATTCACCCACCCTCTCAAGCAAGAAGAGCTGAGTGCCTTGCTGAGCCTTTGCCTCAAGGCTTTTCAGCTTATTTTTTATTTCATCCTAGTTTTCTAACCATGGCATGTCTACATCTGATACCCATGAAGTGGGTATCGTAAAGTTGAGAGGTATAGTCTCAGAGGAAATTTCTGGCCATTTTAGGGCAATAGTATGGTTACCTAATTGCAGTAGAGCAATGGCTCTACTTTTAGCTCTTAAGCAACACAAATTGCATAAAGTGCAGGTGGTACTACTTGGTTCTTTTCAGCAAACACGTTGCCTTATTGTTACGTATGACACATTAGGTAACTCATATATGCAGGTCATGTTAGGTGGGCTGAGAGGCCAGCCACTCTATAGGGTTTCTAATTTAATCAAGGTGCTACTAATTTGAACTAAGGGGGACTGTGCTACATACCGAGGGCTATTGGGGGTAACTATTTCTCATATGGGGTGATGCAGATTCTAGTCTCAAAGGCATCTTCTTCTTAGCTCCATGTTTAGCAAATAAGCAGTGGTCTAGTTTTCATCTTTTACCCCCTGCACCAGGAATGAACATTTGCCTTTATCACAGCCTTCTCAAGTAGTAATCTAAGTACTTTGGTAGGGGTATCTTTCATTAAATGTTGCAGGCATCCTATGATTCTCTAAACCAGGGGGCTATTCTCTATTTTTAACGTTGTTTATTAATTGGGAAAAATGCATATTCAATGATAACTGAACTTGCGCACAAGCAGTACTCTAAATTTGATTTTTGTCTGTTTTAAAAGCAGTGTTCATCATGACCTGGGCAAGACAGGCTATCTCTAATCTTACATCAGTTAGCAATTCGTCACTGTGCTCTAACATTTTTCCTTCAAGCATGCCTCGCCTAGTGAGCAGCTCTACCGCCTGTCAGAGATTGGCTACTCCTTCAGTGTTTTCCTGGGATTTATCCAAGTTCCACACATTCATAGCTGAGTTAAGTCTGTCTCAAAGATAACCTGGAGTATCTCTTTGTCTGCAGGACTTAAGTGCACTTATGGAACGGAAAATGAATGGCTATTCTCATTTAAGCAACTCTTCAGCTACACAGACTCTTGCTGAACAGTTTGGAAAAGTAGCTCGAACATACTATTGTTCTGGTCTAAACAATACTTGGGCAGTGAACAACGAAGCATTTAGGTGGGTTGGGATTTTAACTTGTGATCTCCACCAGGGTGTGGAGTTATACACGGGTGGTGTCAGGGCCTCCCATGGGGGAACAGCCAGAGATAGTAGTGAACACCTCATTTTCTCATAGATCACATTTATCTTTCCTTCTTTGGGAGCCTGTAACTATGCTTCACTTCCCAGAGAGTGAAAGAGCTCCCACTGTTGCTCATGGGGATGATGCTGTATCGGGTTAATGAAACAGCATTGTCTTGGCAGAATCATAGCACTAATTTGCTTTAAAAACCCTACTGGTATAAAAGGATGAGGATAAGTGGTGGAGACTTGCGGATACAGTCTCTTTTTAGTTGTATTAAAAGTGGGTACCATTCCACCATGCCTCTGTGTAGGTATGATTCACAAACTATGTAATAACTTTGCTCTAACTTGTAATATGCTCTCCTACCTGGTGGGCTTCACACTATTGTTGGAGAGTGTTGTCAGCCATCAGAATGGGAGGGGGCAGATTCTCCCATAAACGCAGTGGCTGGAGAGGCTGAACAGATGCAGAATGCACTATTAGAGACATAAACTCAGGGAATTTGAGCTCAACAGGGTTCCTCTCAGGAAGTATGCAACAACAAACTCTCAAATGAGCAGAGCTACAACAATCACCTCCCTTCCCACAGTTAGCCATTGTAGCCTTCAGGTAGGGAATGAACTCAAGATAATACCTGGTGTCACAGGTGCACTGACAGTTACCACCTTGCCAGTCAATTATCTTGTTTCCTCTACTCAGAGACCAAGACTTCACTTGCTCCAGGGTGGTGGGTTTCTTCCAGTATGGATACTGCAGCTGGACCATGTGAAGGCCATATGAATGCGTTTTTGGGGGATGCTCTTCAGGGTCAAGCCACTCTTTGAGGTCTTCAGGAGCAAGTTCATTAATATTTGGGTAATAAGAAGGATAGTAGACATGCACTACCCAGGAAACACAACAAGGCATTAATAAACAGAGTACATTCATAACAGTCTACCACTTCATGATGCCAGTCGATTCAGATGGGTGATAGAGCAGGACTTGTCTTCATTGGCTGGCTCAATTAGAAATGGTTATGGCTGCACTTGTGGACAGATCCAATCTGTGGGAACAAGACAACAAGGAGCTTGGCTTTTGTTAGGTGAATCTGACTTAAATACTTACTATGAATTATGCATACTTTTTGCTAATAGTGTCCCCTCCCATATATCTCTTTGAGGATGCTTCACTACTACCCGATCTCCTGCCTGGAGCTTTCCTATGTCACCACTCCTAGGTCGCTCTACTGCCTGCTCACGGGGACCACTTAATCTAAAGGCCTATTGCATAGGGCTACCTCCCAGATGGGGTCGGTTATTGGCCCAATTGATAGCTCAATCTAGGTGCAAGTCTCAGTCTTTAAGAGATGGGCTAGTGGCTAACTGCAAATTGCATTTGAGGATGCCATTGGCTCACTCTACTAGTCTGTTAGACTGCAGATGATATGGGATGTGATATGTCCATAACATGCTATGTTTTGCGGTTCAGTTATACACAAGATGGTTGCGGAAGTGAGGGCTATAATTTCTCTGTAGTTCTATAGATGGTGAATACACAGCTAGCAAAGTTTCTAGTGCTGCACAAGTGCCTTGGGCTGTAGCTCTCACTGAGGTGCGGGCAAACATCATTCTTGTGACAACTTCTACAGTTACAAACACGTACTGTCACTTTCTGGAAGTCCGAGGGAGGGGGCCTATGAAATCACATTGCCATACTTGCCACGCTACCTTTTCTTCACGTAACGACAATGGGACAGTTGGGCAGGGTTTAGTAGTGATACTACTTGCTTGCCATCTCAAATCCTCAAGGTGACTGCTCTCTAGGCACGACCTCGAGCAGACTCATCTGTGAACTAGACGTCAACATCGGCTGAGGTCTCCATTTCAGGCAAGAAAGGAAGTGCTTCTTTGATGGGTGAAGGTTCACTGCAGCTTGTTTGATCAGGATAAACATTAATTGTACTTTCAGTGACTCCTTCAACTAACGCAGGGCATCTCTTTGGGGTTACTCATGGACTTGGCTCAAAATGAAATAAATCCACCTTTGGACCATGGTGTCTTGGACTCTCTCCCCCCAGGAGGTAGCTGGCAGTCTGACAGAGCCATTCCAAAGATAGGTATCGGAGTAGTGATAACTGTGGGTAATTCTCCTCCCAGTGCTTCTCTGGCTTCTAGGGCTGCTGTTGCTGCACACAACATCTGTTCTAAGAGAGTATACCTGGCTTCTGCCCCTCTCCAGCCTCGGATCTAGAATCCAAGGGGTTTTCCTTCTGCTTCTGAGGACTCTTTCTGCCACAGGCTCCAGTGTGGTCCTCCTTCCGAGACACCTATATGGAGCCAAAGCTCTCCTTCTAGACGTCATGCTGCTAGGGAGGCATGAACAGTTACTGCTTCTTTAAGGGCTTGTAAGGCATATTTATGCTCAGGACCCCATTCCCATTTAGTTCTCTTTTTACATAGGTTATACAAGAGGCGAGCTAATATGCTAAACTCGGGAACATACATATGACAAAAATTGAGTGCTCTCAATTGGGCTTGCAGTTCCTTCACATTAGTGGGAGTAGTATATCTACTATATTTTGCAGCTCCACAGTTGATATTGTGGGCCCTTCATTCTGCCATTCTGTTCTTAGAAATTCACACTGGGGCCCTACTTTTTGGATTTTCTGTTCAGACAGTGTGAATTTAAAGGTAAGCACTTTTTCTTTTAATGATTCAAAGGCTTTGATGGCAGCCTCTCTGTCTTGACTGCCTACCAAGATGTCATCTATATACTGCTACATGCATACGTCGGGGTACTTTTCTTGAACTTCATGAACTATTGTAGCTAAAACTCCATAAGTCAAGGTGGGGCTGTATATCCACCCCTGGGGCTACACAGTGTAGGTATACTGCTGCCCTATCCATGTGAAAGCAAATACTGGCTAGTGGCTCTCCTGGATGGGAATAGCAAAAAACATGTCTTTGATATCAATGGATCCTATCCACACAGGTCCATAACACCAGATGCTTTCTGTCAAAGCTGGTAGTGATGGGACAGCAGCTGTTATATTAGTATTCAAAGCTCGAAAGTCAATAGTCAACCACCACCCTCTATTTGACTTGCGCACTGACCACACTGGATTGTTATACGGAGAGTAGGCTCAGATAATAGTCCCGTCTTCTAACTGCTGACTTATGATACACTGGATAGGTTGGGTGGCCTTGGGGGATCTGTGTACTCTTTTCATGGGAGGCAGGGTTTGTAGGATCATGTTACATTGAGTTACAGCTATTATAGCCATTTCTTCTGTTTCTTGGTGAGGCACTGTGCACCCAATTCTCTTGTTCAAGGACAAGCCACTGTCCTCTTAGTACATTAAGTCTCAGTAAGCTTGGTCCCCCTTTAAGCATTACTGTGGCTGCTGTTACCTTAGAGACATTAGGTAAAGCAAAGGTTACTTGGACCAGATACCCTGGTCATCTGGTGCCTCCGACTCTAATTACTTGATAAGGGGTCCCTTTCTCTCTCTTCCAATCTGTGGAATTTAAAATGCAAATCTGGGCACCAGTGTCGAATAGCATATCAATTGACTCTTTACTTTTACCTAATTGAATCTGTACAGTTTTCTGAATTAAGGGGCCAATATTAACTTTAGATACCGGTCCCCAGCTTGCTACTGCCCCCATTGTGGCCCCTTTCTTTGGGGGTTGGGCCGGCCAGACTCCCTAGGCCATGTGATCAGGTGGGGTAAAGGCTGGTGGCCCCATAGGTGCCTGGGAAAATATTGACAGTTCTGCCCTCAGGGCAGAGAATCCCTTCAGTGACTCTGCTGGTGGTGCTGATGGCTCTGCTTTTGGGCTTGCTTTTTCATTGCAGTGTTTAGCCCACAGCCTTTGCAAAACATTGGTGGGCACTCCATCAATTTGCGCGTTATTAAAACTGGCAGCTAACAAGTCTTTCCACAATTTTGCTCACGGGGTCTTGGGCCAGCCTTCTGCAGCTTTTTCTAACTTTTCGGGGGGATCAGGGGGTTTGTCTTTTGCTGAGGCCACCACCATGGCCTTGGAAGTTTTTGTCAGCGTAGCCAGCCCTGGCTTCTGCAAAATGGGTAGAAGCTGCACTAATCGCCCAATCGCATCTCTTACCGGGTGATCTACCACATCTGGCTCCAAGGCTAAGAAGGCCGAAGTGCACTCTGTTGTTGCTCGTCGGGAAAACCTCCTTCACAATGGTGCTGTCATGACTTCTGCATCTGGCGTGCAAGTCCAAACCACTGCACGAATAATTTCAGTTACCGCCAATTGATACAAGCAGTGAACAGCCTCCTCCAAATTGCTCCATGCCCGAGGGGCAGAGCTAAGGTCTTCTTCTTTATTACTATAACTGGCTGCAGTGGCTTGGAGTGCAGCAGAAAACAAAGTAACTTTTTCATCACCTCCTGCAAACTGATTTAACTGGAGCTTGGGACGCAGAATGATTTGGGCTGCTTTGGCTCTACTCACTGAAATTGCAGAAGCTCCTTCACTATACATTCGAACTAGCCAGTCTATTACTGGTTCTCCTGGCTTGGACTTATGCTGTTCCTGTATATCTCTTATTTCCACCCCGGACGTAGCTCTGTTTGGGGATTCTCTCCTTGTGGCCCTGAACGGGTTACAACCACTGGGAAGACCTGGCTAGATTCCTCCCTCTGGGCAGGGACATACGGGGGCGGTTCAACACCAGGCTCATCATCATTCTCTTCCTCTCCATCTTCCCAGAGCTCAACTTCCAGTCTCTGTCCATAAAGACACTCTTTGATCTTGTGGAAGGATGGCTCCACAGCCTGTGCTAACTGCACCCTCTTCTGGAGGGAAGCGGCCATGCACGTGATCATAATTTTTCCCTCCTTCCGCTCTAAAGCCTCCAAGAAGCTCTGAGCAGCTCGTGCCGCCTCATATGCCATGCTGTTGGAATCTCTTATGTCTTCTAACTCCTTACTCAGCCGGGTGACCTTTTTCCGGAGCTGGGCGACTTCTTCAGCCCCTAACTGCAGGCATGTTGCCAGCAGCCATGACAGGCATTTCTTCTTGGGTTTACCCCAGACAGCAGCAGCAAACCTAGCCCAATGATCGGGTACAGTTCCCGCGTCACTCCAGGCAGGTCTCAACCTATCCTTATCCCACCCAGGATTCTCCATCCCCGTCACCTCCTTAAGCAAAGCCACTAATGGGGCCCATACAACTCCCTCCATTCTGCCCTTTCTCTCTGGACCAGGGCCTCTCAATCCTGTTCATGATGCCAATTTATGTCCTAGCCACCTGCGGAGGGTTCAGGGATTGAGAGTGTGGTCGTGGGTAGAAAGGTAAGAAAGATTTATTGACTTAACAAAAACATAACTATGCGTAGTAACAAGCCAAACAATGACAGACAAAAGCAGTTTGCGTCGGCAACTTATCGGCAGTCCCCTCTGATGCCTGATACACAGCAAGCTTCTCTTTCTACAAAGTTCAGTGAAGTCAGGCATCCCCGAACAGCTCTATCCAAAGGGTACTGGGAAGGACCCTGGAATGCAGTCTTTGGGCTCCTTGAGTTCCACGGGCCAACTGATCCAAGCAACAGCTAACTAATCCTTTTCATAGAGCTGTATCTTCCTTCTGAATGGTTTCCAGATATTCCAGCTAATTTATAGCTTCTGAATGGTTCTGATAATGAACGACTACTCAGATTCCTTTTACTTCAACTGTCCTTAGACTGACTAATAGCAGTACAAGCCTTGCATTCCTTTGATAAGGTAATTTTAACTGCATCACAGGGCCTTACTACTTTTAGGCTTTGCTAAATTTACTAGGCCTTACTTTATACAAGGCCTCACTACATCTTAAACTTTAATTAGGCTTTTAGCAACAACATATAGCTTAATATCTAAACAAATACAGAAAAAAAAACCTGGTCTAATCTTCATAGAGCCTTCAGCAAGCACCTTTATCACACAGGCATACTTCTCAGCTGTCACAAGTGACCTGGCTCTGCAGGGAGCAGAGATTCACACCGACGTCTTCTCACTGCTGCTGCCTGCCCTGTGCAGCCCCATGTCACCAGGGCAGTGCAGGGTGGGCAGTGGCAGCAAGGAGACTCCCAGCGTAAATCTCTGCTCCCTGCAAAGCCAAGTCGCACAGCAGGGCAGCAGCGTACAGCTGTTTCCCTGCAAGCCTGGCTCCAAAACTCTGAACTTTTCTGAAACAGTTTTTAAATGTTTTGGATCCCTCATTTCATTTCAGACATGTTTTTGTGCCTAATATTTCAATTCAGATTCAGTGTTTCAGGTAACTAAATGGCCTGAAATACCTCCAAAAATGGAACGGCTGCTGAAATTTTGCACAGCCCTACTGTATGTCTTCTCTTTCCACAAATTTATCCAAGATTTTTGCTTCTTCCTACCCCATTTCAACAGTAGTTCCCATAGTTCCATGCCTCACTTCTATATTTAGGGGACAATGTCATCCATAAGTAGCATGTTCCTCGACCACTGACCATAACAAGCTCAGGCTATCCTCTGTGTTCTCAAAGGTGTCAAATGGGGAATAGAGGGAATATATTCATTTTATATTGAAAGTAATTTTTTTCCCACCATATTACTTCTTTATTACAAAACATGGCATGAGGAAGGATTTTTTTTGCCAAAAAAGCAATTTTGTTCAACATCTCTCCCAATATCTTTAATTCATCCACCTCTACCACAGCACCTCTGTGGCAGGAAAAGCAGTGGCAGGAGGACAGGCAGCAAGACCCCAGCCCCTTGATCCACTCTCCCCTGCTGCATAAGCCATCTTGAGCCACACTGGCCTGGGACAAGATCCCTGCCAGATCTTGGACCCAGGGTCACAGCACCCACTTGCCTCAGGCTGGTACACATATCCAAGATGAAACTCTTTTTCTTCCCCATGTTGAATGAAGGAAATGAATCTCATCTCTCATTTTGAGTAAATATAGTTTAAAAAAAAAATCTATTATGTAGTCTATTGTTGCTTTGTCAGTTTTACTCCTACTCATTCTGAGACACCTACCACAAAAATGAGATATGATATACCTACAAGTATAATCAAAATTGTAAAGGGTGGCCTTAAAATGAGAAAATAATTTTTTGTCAGATAATGTATTTCATTTTCCTCCAGTAATTAGAATCCATACATTGACTGATTACAAATTTATTTTCTGTGTATGAAATTTAATTATTGTGGGGTCATCTTAGATTTGAAATCATCTTGGACTTAGGTAAATATGGTATTTCTTGTTGTTATTAAAAAGATGTCTACAAATCTTAATAGGCAATTTGCCCTACATTGTTGTGGCAGAAGCATTACAGCTGGTGAAATGTTAACATCAATGGCTTCATGTGGGACAACCTGTTAAATAAATGCACACTTATGCAGGGTACTGAATAAAAATGAGAGTCCAGTAGGATGGCCCCTCAAAGTATACAAAGAGGGAAGTGGAAGCCTACACATATAAGTGAATTGAACTTGAGAGCTTCAGTGATTTATATCTGCAGACCCTGCAAATGCTTAGTAGAAAAACCTTTGCTAAAACATATTGCACCACTTATGCCATTTTTGGAACAGCTTCCACAGAAACAGACTAACAAGAACAGCACAGACTTCTGGCAACTTTTAACATTAACTATTATTGTCCATTCATTGGGAAACATATTTCTCAGGTTAAGTCATAATTACTTTTTTTTTTTTTTTAATATTTTGGCTCAGACTACAAATCATAAATATTGTATTTATGCAGATTTTTCTAATACATTGTTTTACACATATTTAATTTTATGGAACAACTCCCAAGAATTATGGGACCACATAATGGTAATTAGATTCACTAAGACAATAGGAGGAGACTTAGTGTTTGTCTTGTGCTTTATAAATTATTCCTCCCTGCTTGCCAGCCAGGCTGTGAAGCACATGACCAGGATGGGAGTTAGAAGGACAAGATGCTATGTAAAGCCCTTCTGTCTTTAACGATAATCAATCATGCTCCAGGTACAACAAAATCCTTAACTTTACATTTAGTCACCTACCTGGAAATCTCTCCTGCTTTACACCAAAGCACACCTCAAAACAATAGCATAAACAGTAGGTAAGCTGAGGCTGTGCTCAGAATTCTCTATTTCAGAAACATCTGTTCGTTTACTACAGAACAGGCCTTTAGAACATCTGGTAGAACTCTCTAAGAACATCTGCTTGAAGAGTTTTCTGAGCACAATGCACCAGGCATGCTATACATTGACCTGCTATAGTTGTGACTGCATTCTGGGGACATTCCTCAAAAACCTTTTTTCCCTACCCTCCATTACTCCCTCTAAGTCTCAAGTCCAAGATAAAGATAGGGACATGGGATATGGTGGATTCAGTGTTCAAAACATTGACAAATGATTTAACAAGTTCTGACAGCCAGGTCACAAAGCTGGAACATTAGTGGACCTCTCACAAACAGTCTTTGCCTTTTAGTAATGCTGCTTCAGAAGTTCAATGTGCATTTTGCCCAATGTGGATTTTGGCCAGGTTGAACTCACTTCAGCAGAGAGACAAGGGATTTTTAGCATGACTTGATAAAATGTAAATCCAGATTCGTAGGAAATGTTGAGTAAAGATGTATACTTTGATAATATTATGTAAAGAAATGAATGAAAGGATCAACACATGATATGAAACTAACCATATTTAATGGTACATATTTAAATAATGTAAAAGATGGTAGATTAAAATTGTGAGGATAACAAAAGGTAGGGTAGAGGTTAGCGGGGAAAGTATTTGAATCAGTGCTAAAGCTAGTCAGGAATGAACATTTTGACTAGTGAAAGCATTAAAAACATCTGCAATTTTTTGTTCCCGAGGGACTTTATGAGTAGCATATATGGGAGAGAAAAATGGACACACAATAAGAAAAGACTGACTAGTTGTTAATAGATAATAGTTTAGAAAATAGAAAAAGGAAATGAAATTAGACAATGTAATTACTAAAAAGGAAAATTGTTAGCTTTTTTACTACCCTGATAATATTAATGACTGTGTCAATGCAAAAAAGTTAATTTAATAAATGAAATAATTATTACAAAAATATAACTGTAAAGATCAATCACAGAACTAGTAGAACCAGAGAGAACTGCCATTTCTCAAAGATGCTTTGGAAAAAATAAAATTGCGTATGATCCAAAAGAGTAAAAATCTATCAACCAAAAATTATGGGAAAGAAATATGGTATATGGAGTTTCAAGAATTATAGTGACCATGTGTGCTAACTATGGATGCCTATACATGTGCTCTGGGGTGAGGGGGAGGTTTTTTAATTAGAGCAGCTATCTTCCTCAATTACTACCCCATTAGAGCCACTCATTTAATTAAAGCCACTCTAATTAAAATGCCCAGTGTCTTATGTATCCAGTATCCCAAGTTTCAAAATAGCAGCATTGGATGAGCTTGAGTTAAAGCACCCCTGCTGCCATTTTGAAACTCAGGACACTGAATACATGAGACACTGCAGCACGCTGAAGCATTGTGATTAGAACACTCCAGCAGACTCAATTAATCGATTAATTGAGTCTGTTTCAACACATTCTAATCAGAATGTGTTGGAACATGTGTAAGAGTGCCCTACGACTTGAAGACCTGGAACACCCCATGAGAGCAGATGTGGTGATTTTTTCTCAGCATTCTAATACAAATAATCTTATCCAAAATCACTGTACTGAGTTAAAAAGGCATATTTGGCTTACTGGATTTTGGAAGAGACATGATATTTCCTGCTGCATAGTTCCTATTTGGAATAGGAACAATAAGAAAAAAAATATCAAGGCTCACATTTGCAAGAGCCCGGCAGGACAAATTATGCTGAGGGGAAACCAGCACGGGTTCATGGCAGGCAGATCATGCCTGACCAATCTAGTCTCTTTTTATGACCAGGTTACGAAACGCCTGGACACAGGAGGAAGGGTGGATGTCGTATACTTGGACTTCAGGAAGGCCTTCGATATGGTATCCCACCCCATACTGGTGAACAAGTTAAGAGGCTGTGACTTGGATGACTATACAGTCCGGTGGGTGGCGAATTGGCTGGAGGGTTGCACCCAGAGAGTCATGGTAGATGGGTCGGTTTCGACCTGGAAGGGTGTGGGCAGTGGGGTCCTGCAGGGCTTGGTCCTTGGACCGATACTCTTTAATGTCTTCATCAGTGACTTGGACGAGGGAGTCAAATGTATTCTGTCCAAGTTTGCAGATGACACAAAGCTATGGGGAGAAGTGGACACGCCGGAGGGCAGGGAACAGCTGCAAGCAGACCTGGACAGGTTGGACAAGTGGGCAGAAAACTACAGAATGCAGTTCAACAAGGAGAAATGCAAAGTGCTGCACCTAGGGAGGAAAAATGTCCAGCACACTTACAGCCTAGGGAATGACCTGCTGGGTGGCACGGAAGTGGAAAGGGATCTTGGAGTCCTAGTGGACTCTAAGATGAACGTGAGTCAGCAGTGTGACGAAGCCATCAGAAAAGCCAATGGCACTTTATCGTGCATCAGCAGATGCATGACGAATAGGTCCAAGGAGGTGATACTTCCCCTCTATCGGGCGCTGGTCAGACCGCAGTTGGAGTACTGCGTGCAGTTCTGGGCACCACACTTCAAGAGGGATGCGGATAACCTGGAGAGGGTCCAGAGAAGGGCCACTCGTGTGGTTAAGGGCCTGAAGACCAAGCCCTATGAGGAAAGACTAGAGAAACTGGACCTTTTCAGCCTCCGCAAGAGAAGGTTGAGAGGCGACCTTGTGGCTGCCTATAAGTTCATCACGGGGGCACAGAAGGGAATAGGTGAGTATTTATTCACCAAGGCGCCCCCGGGGGTTACAAGAAATAATGGCCACAAGCTAGCAGAGAGCAGTTTTATATTGGACATTAGGAAGAACTTCTTCACAGTTAGAGTGGCCAACGTCTGGAACGGGCTCCCAAGGGACGTGGTGCTCTCCCCTACCCTGAGGGTCTTCAAGAGGAGGTTAGATGAGTATCTAGCTGGGGTCATCTAGACCCAGCACTCTTTCCTGCTCATGCAGGGGGTTGGACTCGATGATCTATTGAGGTCCCTTCCGACCCTAACATCTATGAATCTATGAATCTATAAGCTTCCATGGGGAAGGATAATCAGGAGTGAGTTCTCTCTCCCCAAATGATGAATAGAATGGACCTGGTCCTTCTCTCTTGAACTGTTGCAAAACAAGAATTACTGCATTGGAATTGATGGAGTTGCATTAATAAAAATGTGACAGAACGCTTATACAATGCTTTTACCTTCCTCTGAAAAGGTATTCTATACATTATAGTTGTGTGAGCAAATGGGGCAGGCAAATTCTTTGTGATCTAGTTCTACAATCAATATGTGGCTTTTTTGGATGAGATAATGCCAGTTTGACTCTAATAAATGTATGGTGGTAAGACTATAAATAAAAGATATGAGTGCAATGAATGAATCTTTGAAATCTTGGATAAGATTACTTATATGTGCTGGAAAGTAAAGTAAAAATGGATTATGCTTGTGTGTTGCTTCAGAATGTTTTGCATATGCTAGTAGTAGCAGTTATTTATGGCTTTTGCCAAAATAGTATAATAAAATGAGCAATAAAAATATATACAATAAAACAGCACCTATACAATTATTGCTAAAAGTACACAATAAGATTATCCATTCCACAAGCCCACACAAAATTAAAACAACATAGTATATGAAGACATAAGAAAAAAATAAAATAAAGGAGTAGGGGAAAAAATCAAACATGAAATCCTGGCCCTTGTTCTTTGTAAAAATATTGCAAATATACACAAGGAGTATATGGCAGGCTCTGAAGTGTTACAAAGAAACCAGATTTTTTATTGTTCATTAACCCAGTGTTTAAAAATTCCCATTAATAGATACATCCTTTTCCCTTGTATCTTTCCAAACAAACAAAGAAAAACAAGACCACAAATAATGATTTAAATGATCCATCTCATGTCGTCCAGCATTGCTTGCCCATGATAACTGCAGGTACTATAAAAGTGAATCTTAATCTAGTAATGGCCTCTCATTGTTTGTAGTTCTTCACCACAGACAGGTACAAAAGGGGAAGTTCAATATAGTCTGACTGCCACATATCTGGCTACATGGTGGCATCTTTGATTCTAAGTTGATGACTTAAGTAAAGGTGAAATAGTAAATCAATGACTCTCAGAACATTTCATAGGCCATTTGTCTGGAGGAAATTGCAAATATTATGTAACTATTGAAGCCAGGGTTTATTTGGCAGAGGTGCTTCCAGATTGCACTCATTAGGGTATCTGGAAGGTGTGGACGATCTAATTTTCATCCAGTAGGTTAGAATTCTTAATTGAGCTAATGCCCTCACATTATCACTCTAGTTTCAGAGCATGAGCTGCTGCTGCTCTTCCCCCCCTACCCTTCAACCTCTCAACATAAAAGCCTCCTTTAAAAGTAAATGGAAATCTTTTTGATTTTGGAGTGGTCCATAGGATCAGCACCTCAAAGTTCTGCAAACTGTACCCAAGGCTGGTGTTGCTGTAGTATTTACATTTTCAGTGTGCTTATTCCAGTGTAGATTTTTGCTAAAGTAGATCCCAAGGTTTTTAATATAAGATATCACCTCTTGTTTCTTTTCCTTTTGGCTATAATTTGCCAAAAAACTTCAGTTTTCATTATTTTTCCTGCAGCTACCAGTGTTTCCCATAGCCTCATTTGATATTATTTCTTTTTCTTGTCTATTACTTTTTTGTAATCTATTTTAATATTCTTGATCAGTTGGAAGCCAGCACAGTTAAGTTTAAGGTTGAATTACTCCAAGGTATCTATTAAATTATCTTTAAAGCATCCTCATCAAACTAGGGTCCATAGTGCCAATACCACCTATCCCCCAGCAAAGATGCTTTCCTTTGGGAGGGCATTTTCCAACTGTCCAACTGTTGGATAACAGCTTCATACTGGGTAATTGTTTTTCAAGCTTTTTGTACTTAAAGAATATGATGTGAGTGGCCTGAGAAGGTGTCTTTAAATACAGCAACATATCTATCATAACCCATTATTCCACTGAATTCTCTTTTGTTGGCTACTTCTGTTTTGGGGGCTACATGTATGGTTTTGGGGAAAGTTCTTCATAAGATTCTAATACAATCTTTAGAGACACAAAATCAGTTACTTTTCACGTGATAATATTTCAAATGACTTATACTTGTGCCATATAGGTGTTTCTATTAATATAGAAACAATTATACTTTTTCCTTTAGTCAGAACAAATGTGAATGCTCCAGGTATGTCTTTGCCAGTTAATCCATTAAGCATTCTAATATTCTCATCTGCGATAAATTTCAAGAGGCATTACCCTTCTTCATTAGGTTTCTTATGACCAGGGATCCTGGTATTCTCTGCTTAAAATTTACAGATTTAAAACCCACACTGTCTCTGGTTAAAAACCCTGAAATCCATGTTTTTCCATGATAAAAATGAAACATCACTATATATAGATATCAGTTAAACATAATTTACAATTTGTTCATTTACAATTTTAAAGTAATACAGAAGCCTATCAGTGCCTCAATCACTGTAATAAACACTCATCCAACGCACCAAATGCCCTGATGGAAAATACGCAGGAGAGACCAAACAACAACTGTGCACCAGAATGAATGCACACCGGAAATCTATCAAAGACAGGAATACCCTATTACCTGTGGGGGCACATTTCTCACATTTCTCACAAGAAAACCACTCTCTCCCCAATCTCTCAGTCCTGATCCTGAAAAGAAACTTACAAAACACTTCCCAGAGCCTATGAACTCCACTTCATCTACCTCCTGGATACTAAAAATCGTGGACTAAATATAGAAGTTGGTTTTATGACATATTATAACTTGCCTAACATCTGACTCCCCAGGTATCTCTCCACCATTCATTCCCCTTCTCTTTCTCCCCCCACCACCCCAGCCTGTCTCTCACCCATTGATTCCTCAATCTACATTTTCACTGACTACCTGTCTTGTATGCATACCAGCCCAGCCGCTGGCTTCTTTACTTTTCATTCCTTCCAGGAAGAGAACACACCAACTGCAGAAACTTCCTTAGCCTGATGAAGGGTTTTTGAACCTGAAAGCTTGCTTAATAATTGTTTTCCAACTATTTAAGTTGGTCTAATAAAAGATACCAGATTCACCCAAAGAACCTTGTCTGCCTCAATCACTATAATAAATTCTAAATACCTATACATTTTGGCTTTTGATTTTGGGTTTTTTATCATGGAAAAATCAGAGCTCCAACAGCCCTCTTGGCTCACTAGACATGGGTCTATCTGCAGCTGCCCCACCCCCACCCCCTACTGCTTTGTGGCATTGACCAGCCCTGATATGCCATTGCCTTGCCCATGCCATTTTCCCTCACTCCCAACCCACAGCCCCCACTGGCCCTGCTGGTGCCCTTCACTCCCCACCCACACCCCTGCTGGAGGGAGCCCCCAGCTGCCAAGGCTATAGGGCCAGGGACCCAGGTCTGCAGCTCCCTGGCAACCCCCATAGCATCTCTGCCCTGGGTGCTGCCTATGAGAGGCAGCAGCTGCTGCAGTGGAGAGGAGCACAGAGATTGGCTTTCCTTCCCCCACAGGCAGCATGACCAGAGTGGAGCCTGTTGGGGGGGGCGGGGGGGGGGGGGGAAATGTAGGCTGCCCACTACAGGCACAGGGCTTCCTACCCTGCTGCCCTCCCCACATGGGCCTCTGCAGCCTAGCAAGTGAGACCCAGTGTGACAGGGCAGAACAGGTCAGGGTAGGTCAATGCCACTACTGTGAGCCCTATGCTATCATAGCAAAGTGCCCCCTGCCTGCCTAGCAATAGTGGGAGTGGTGGTGCAGAGTTATGCAACTTGCTGTTGCCAGGCAGGTAGGGAGTGCTTCACCATGGTGGCATGGGGCTTGTGGCAGCATCACCAAGCTTCCCCACCCAGCCTTGATCTGCCCTGGCACTCTGGGTCTTACCTGCTGAGCTGTGAAGGCCCTGAGGGAAGGGCAGCAGGGTGGGGAGCCTTGAGCCCATAGTGGAAATTCTGCATCCATCCTATGCACAAATCTGTGGGACACATGCACCCCATGCCCCTCCTGGGAGTGCACAGTGGTGGTGAGCCAGGTGCCCCCCTCCCTACCCCTTGCATGAACCACCTATGGCTCTGTCCCGCTCCCTGCCTGAGCCCAGCAGCTGCGCATTCCATTCCCAGCCCACCCAATTCCCCCATTCCCTCACTATGCAGGTCTCAATCTTCCCTTCCCCCCACCAGGCTTACCAGTTGGGAGCCGCTCTCCAGGCTGCCTGGTATCCATGTGCATGTGTACATGGCTACAGACAAGGGCACAGTTGCTACAGGGGTTGGCAGGGGGCTGCAGACCCACCGTTTCCCAAGTTTTTCTCTTTAAAATGAAAAAATTCAGGTTTTATCATGCTTTTCCATGGCAAACAGAAAACCCAGATCCCTGCTTATGATATAAGTGGGTTGGGGGGATTTGTCATATTTCATTAATGACATCTTCATTGTAGTGGGTGTTTCTACCACCAATTTAAAATCTCCTGCTATTAATATTTCTAATTCTGGAAATTTATTTTGGATCCTTTCAAGAGCATTATGTAACAATACCTGTTTCAAGATTGCATTAAATCTTTTTGCAAGTGGTGGGAAGTAAACATTAATAAGAATCAAGGGAGGTCTAGCATGGAATTTAATGAGGACTATTAGTAGATGGTTAGACTCTATTTCAATTTCTAATCCCTCAGCTGAGGAACAGACATTCAAAGAGATGGGGCCTGAACTGATTCCATCTTTGCAAGTTAGTCTAACCTGCCTAGATCAAACCAATTTGCAAGTGAACAGACATTCATGAAATGCAGGCACATGCCTGCAGTGGGTCAGGCCAGGTGTCATAAGGCACTAGACCAGCCTTTGGCTGCAGGGAAGCTGTATGCGGGGGGGGGGGGGGGGGGGGGGGGATGGCCAGCCCCAGGAAGAGGTCTGTATTGAACTGGTGGGAGGGATAAGCCCCCACCTGCCCCCTCCACCAGATGCCAAAGGGAGGAAGGAATAACTCCCCCCCCAGCCCCCTGCCTAAGGGGCTTTTCTGGCCAGCCTCTGGCCAGCCCTCCACCCTGCTGCTGGAGTGTCAAGGCAGCAGGGCCCTGATGGGGCAACATCCCCTGTCCTGGTGCCCGGGGAGCACAAGCCTCTTCCTAGCAGGGGAGCCATGAGTAGGGGTGAGACCTGCTGCAGACTGTGCAGAGTGGGCAGTGGCACTAGGGCTTGGAAAGGGCCATAGCCCCCTATAAGCCCTCCCAGTACTACTGCTCCCACTTATCTGCAATGGCTTCCCCCCCTGCCTCTACTTCAGCACAGCCCCCCCACTAGGAAGAAGCTCATGCTCCAGGACACCATAACAGGGGTTGCAGCCCCCATCAGGGTTGCTGTCCTGGTCCCACTCTAGGGGCAGTGGCATAGCCAGAAGCCAGGTGGCAGGGCCTCCTTAGTTATTGCAGTATCTCCCTCCCTCTGGTGTCTGGCAGAGGGGGGCAGGAGGGGTCTTATTTTGGTGTTCAGCCCCATGCAGGGAGTGAGTGGTGGCAGTTGGGGCAAGCAGGTCCATGCTGGTGGGACAGGGAGGAAGGATTAAACCCCTTCCCTGGCCAGTTCACTCCAGGCCTCTGCTTGGGGCTGGCCACATCCCCACCACTGGCACAGCCAGTGAAAAAATGCAGGTTGTGCTGGTGGGACAGAGGAGGGAGCATCTCTTCCTTGTTCCCTTCCAGGGCCAGCATCTGGCCAGGTCCCCACCCCTGCCTGTCCCTGCTCTGGCTAGGGAGCAGAGAGTCAGGGCCAGCATGGGTGACTTGTGCCTCCCAAGTCTGGGGGGGGTACCAGATCACCAATGTGGGGGGTCCTGCCATGGTCAATCGCAGACTGGGGGGGAGAGGTGTCCTGCAGCTGACAAAGACCAATTGCTGAGCACAGGACCACTTGCTGAGCACTTCCGGTATCACGGCTGGTACTTCCAGGACATGTACAGCCAATCTCAGGGGTGCATGTGCACCCACATGCACATCCTACACATCACCACAGAGGTGTAATAAAATCCTTACTGTTGAGGGGTTTGGTATCATAAAGCCTATTCCTTGAAAGTCATTGCTGATCAGTTTTCCATCAATTGCCTCAAGTAAAATACCATGTACTTCTAGATGTGATTTTAGATCACAGAATAAATTCTTAATTTCTGTTAATTCACATAGAAAAATCTTTTCTTCTTTGTTTTCTTTAATCATAGTAAATATAGAAGACATGAGACATACTTGGTGGGTTTGATAATCTAGGGAATCCTTATTCCCTTCACTTTTCCATTCTAGGGCAGTATTACATATCCAGGTCTGATCTCATGGGAGGACAGGGCCAGGCACTGAGTTAAAACACTCAATCAAATAGGAGGCAAGGGTATAGAGATAGCTGTGGGTTTGAAAAATCTATATTAAAATGTACTTTACCCACAGGCATCTATAGTTGATGTAAAATTAAATTTTCCTCATTGTAGACAAATTGAACAGTTGAAAGAAAAAGGTCAAGGTTGTGACACTGGATTTTTGGTGGTTATTACTAGATTGAAGGGAAGGCATTCTTTTTAGGCCTTTTTTAACAATAACGTTTTAAATTTTTAGTGGTGTAGAGATAGATCTCTTTTTATTGATAACAAGGTTATAGAGACAAGAGGTGCTCCCATACTGGGTGGACTAAAGATCATATTTGCAAGGGCATGAGCTCTCTATTATTAAACCTATTGCCTGGAGGTAGAATACCCACCTAATAAACACTTAAAACAGAGCCAACCAAAGTACAAACATTTCAGAATGACAGGTTAGCCAGTGCTCTTCAGCTGCTGCCTGGAGCGACAGCAATTTATGTAGGGAGAGGGTCCAACTCACCCAGGTAGAAAAGTTCCTCTGATGGAGTCCGAGTCAGATACCTCTCTCTGCAAAAAATTCCAATTTCACAGCCATCTATCGCACACACTAATGTTATATTTGAAGTCAAACACTACTGACCCTTTTATTTTTAAGACTGGTATATTAAACAGGGGCAACAATCACACTGTGCATTATATCTCCAGCTCTTGGTTAATCCTGAAATTTAGTACAGTATCTTCAATATGGTCAGAAGATTAAATAAGTTCAGTTTGAAAAAAAAAACCAATAACCCTGTTTATTGTATTGAATTGAGTTCACCAATTGCACAAATATAGTAATGTGAAACATGTTTTTTTTTAGTTAAAAAATTCTTAATATAACTTTCCAAATACAATTAAAATGAGTACTGTGCAAGTTTCATTATTAAACTATGCTAATTTCTCATAGTCAGTAATATATGATTAACCTTTTTCATTAAAATTTCAGCATATTAATTATCAGTTTTGCTCACTGAAAAGTGAATAATTTAGAAAAAATGCTAAAAGATATTTAAATGCAAATATACATGTATGTCAAATGTTGGAATGATCTGAACTGCTGGTGTGCTTTACTTAAAATTATGCCATAATTCAGCTAGAATTAATTGTGCCACATAGATTTTTGTTAGTTCATTTGTGAAAAATGATGAATTAATACCAAGTTTTCACTTTTCATTTAAATAAAGATTTATTAGATACATTTAATTTATTCAGTGAAATCTTTCTGTTGTCATTTGAGGTTAATATTAATATGCCTGCTACGAACAATTTCCTTATGTACACACATCCTATAAAAAAAGACAACATATTTAAAACAGATCAGTCTTTATTTTCAGTCCTGTGTAAGAAATAATTATAGAAGTGCAGAGGTTAGGTCTTTGCACATTAGCAAAAGGCTTGTATGCTTCAGGATACACCAAGAATTGGATTAGTCTTTATGGCATACATAATGTCTTCATCCTGCCATTGTTGAAAGCTGTTCATTAAAAATATTGATCCTGTGCTATTGTAATAGCACTCCCAAATACAACTGTTTCCAAAGGCAACATTTCCAATGATATCCTAGGACAAAACATTGATGTATCCATATGTTTAGTAATTACAATCCTTAAATATATAAACATTGCCAACTACTTACTATAGATGTGCCAAGATACTAAGCCCCTTTAGAAAGCTGATCCTAAGAACACTTTGTTACCAGTGATTATAGTTATAGCTACTTATCCTTATTTTAAAAAGGGTGCAACTGCAACTCTCTGATTTATTACAATACAATGTGTAGGCCATGTCCAGGTTGTCATTAAAAGGTACTGAAAGATTACTGAAGTTGACTAACAGTGGTGTAAATATGATAGTTTAATATTTCAAGTCATAGTGAAGGCACCTGGAGGCAGACAGACAAAAGATGGAACATTGTTAATTTATACTACAAAGAAGAAGGATCTCAGCACATAGGGGGAGCCAAAGTGGAAAGGGGGAAGGGTACAGAGAAGAGAAGGAGAAAGAGAGAATAATGGGTAAGATTTCTGAAAAAAATAACCATTTGATCTCTAGAATTGTTATCGTTTAGGAGGATGGAGTCATTGACTTTGTCAAGCATTGAAATGAGGTTGAGGACTCTTCATTAGCAAAATGTAAGAGGTCACTAAGTATGTTGAGAAAAGTGGTTCCCATGGTAGCCAGAGCAATTCCCAAACTGAACTGGGTCAAGGGCACGGTTGTGAGAAGCAACTGGACCAACTAAAAATAGCTACTTCCTTTTCAATGAGGAAGGAAAAGATTCAACGTTAAGAAAAAGCTTTTAAGTATGTAATGAGCAATGGCTGATGTTACAGACCTGGAGAATTACAGAAGCTAAACATTGTGAAGAGTGGTGACTTTGTAGGCAGTAAAAGTGAAATCCAGGACCATTTGATATAAAAAAGAGGGAAACCAAGAGAAGAGGTTGTAATTTTAAGTTCTTTTAGGTTTTAGGAGTTTCAAGGCAGGTCAAAAGGGAGACAAAAGTGACTAGCATTGGAGGTACCCTTTGGAAAGGTGTTGGTGAAGAAAACAACACTTTAGATTAGGGAAATCCTAAAATGTGGGGGAAAGAGAAGTGGGAGGGAAAAGAATAAAGGAGGATTCTCCTTCCATGAGTTCTGGAAAGGCAAGAGACAGTGAATACCTAGAAAAATTAATTATTCATATTGGAGAGGAATTGATTATTATATGGGTGGGAGAGGGGGGCACACTAGACTTCACATCCTAGAGGTAATGGGACATTCTGATAAAATATCCATTAGATATTTGAAGACAGTGCTTTCATGGTCATGTCAAATTTCTGCAGGCATCTGGAACTGTGGGCATGAATGAAAGTTGCCAATTTGTGAGTGAAAATGACTAGCTAAAATATCTCATTTGAATTTCACTGTATAATTAGAGGAAAGCTCTACAATTTAATGTACAATACAATTTAATATTTACAAGGGGCTTGCAAAGTTTTAAGCCAATGTGTCAAAAACAAACCATGTCATGCTGAAGAAGGTTCATTTATGCACTTAATAAGGAAGAAGCATATAAGAAATGCAGGGTTATTGGTAAAACATCATGGGAATACTCAGTATTGTAAGAAACATAAATTACTTCTTTTTTAACTCTTGAAGTGCACATTCTGTATTTACTTACTGATATCAATCATGATACAAATTTTTGTGCAGTTACCATTAGTATTATTACTAGTTAGACTAAGAAATTACAGTAAAAAGAATAAAAGAAAATTTGTTCCACATCTGAAGCCATGGATAAAAGAGTTGAGGCAGCAACAATATAACCAAAGTAAAACATCACAAATGGAATGAACATGCATAAATACTGCAAAACAGGTAATATTTTCTGGAGGTATCAAAAACTGGCCAACCAGTAGAAATGTTATTGAAGTTTTGTACTGAAACATGATCAACATTTAACAAGACAGAGAGTAATATAACTTGGTTAACTTATAATTGGTATTACAGTTTTAGTTTTAGTTGGTATCATTTTTTTTAATGAATAATGATCAGTTTGCTTTTATAGCTAAGGGGAAAAATACCAAAGACTAGTATAACCTTAACATTACTTTTAGGTCCAGCTTAAGGAATAATATGCCATTGCAGAGATTTCATATCATGTTAAATAAGAGTTTCAAAAGACCTTCAAGACATAGGAAGGGACTCTTAGCATGCAATTCTATTATATTCCATAGATGATTTCATGGTCCTTGTGATTCTTAAGTACTCTTAAGTTATGTTTCAAGCCATTAAGTTTGCAGCTATATTGTCAATCAACCAAGCTAATAATTTATTTTGGCAAACAGCAGTCATGTAAAATATGTTCTCAAGAAAACACTATAGTGGATAACATTTCATAAGGAAAATTGGCAGAATGTGTGGGGAGAGGGCATTTTTTAATTGGGGGTGGGGTTCATTTTTTTAAACTTTTTTTTGCAAATTGCACCAAAAACCTGAGCCTGAGTTGATTCAATATTTGCAGGTTAGTCTAACCTGGCTAAGCTAAATCAGTTTTGTAACCAGACAGACATCCCAGAAATGCCAGCACATACTGAAATGGCTTAGGCTAGAAGCTGGGGGGCACTAGAGCAGCCCTCCCTTCCTTCCTTATCACCTGTCTCGGGCTGCCGGAGCCGACCAGAGGATCAATAATTTAATCAGACGTCAGGCTGGCTGGTGATGGAGAGGCGGGTCAGCTTATTGGTTTTAAAAGATTGCTTTTACTTACGCCATGTGGAATGGCAGTGCAGGCCTCGAGGTAGTTTGCTTGCGTTGTCACGGATAGCAAAACGAGTTATGAGTTAACGAGTTTATGAATGAAAAGGAACCTGCAGGATAACGGGGGTACATCAGGAGGACCCGGTGACGGGGAGATATTGGTGGGTGATCAGTCCGCCAAGTTTCCTCGATCATGCTACAGAGTTCTCTGTAGTTACTCTGCCGCGTGCTCAGAGGTCTCCGACTTGGGCGGAAGCTGCACGGATTTTTATATGTCCGGAGTGGCCAATAACGGACTGCTAGGTAGGAATAACTAATGAGGCGGAACGTGACCAAATTTGGGATAATGGCTCCATGCAGTCTATTGTGACATGGACACCTATTTGATTTGGTTCTGACATCACCCAATTAAGAAAACAACAGAGGGACATCACCAGCCACCTGTTAATTCAGCACAGACCATATCCTGTGTGTACACACACACACACACATATTATACACACACACACACACACACACACACACACACTGACTTGCAAGTCAGTAAACATGAATACTGACCATTCTGTACTAACCATAATATAAAGAACACTTAACAGTTGTTAGCAGTCTGCCAATGTCAACACCTACAGTTTGTCAATATGAGCATGGTAAGTGTACAGACATAATTACAACTGTATCTGAATTCCACATTCAACAGATGGATAGTGAGGCATAGAAGTGTTAAGATATTGCCAAGACAATATACAGAACCCTGTGTTGGTTAAGCAGATACCTGAAGCCAGGTTTCACCAGTTCCTAACTACTACAACATCCTTCTTCTAAACTCTACATTTAACTACATTTAAATTTAAAACAATTCCATTTTTTTTCTCTTAATCTCTGTTTAGGTATTCCATTAGGTGTTCAGAAATATGGTGCTTTTCAGCCTCATAATCCCAATGATTATGATTCTTCTAAGTAAAGCCAGAATTAAAAAAAAAAAATCTTTCAATTCTTTATAAACACCATACACCTGATAAACTAGGGAGCTAATCAAAATGATTATTTTGCAAATAATTAATTCAATCAGTGGGTCTGTATATGTCATGTTTTACATAAACCTTTATGTGTTTCAGATTACAGGTGTTTGAATGGGCAATAACCATTTCACAAATATTTGAATAAAATCCTGTTTGTACCAATGTTCATGAAAATAAAAGCATGGTTGTGTTTTGGATACAAACATAGACAAAATTAAGCGCTATTCAGAATTGCAATGAATGCCCAAATACCATTTTACCCAATATCTGATTAACTTTAGTAGCAAGGTTATCTTTGTCCCATAGGGACATACATTTTTTTTTTCCTGTTTAACAATTGCACACATGCTATATTGGCAGCAGCAAGTGTAGGATCAGATCACATTCTATATTACAGTGTCATGTAACCAAAGACTTCAATTACACTGGAAATAACCTACAGTAAAAAAATGCACAGGTTGAAAAGTCAAGCACTGAAAAGATTAGGAAATGCCACAAGTAAGGGTGCTTGTATAACCTTAATTCAGTCTCGCTGTGCACATGCATTAAAATTCTGTATCTGCTATTTTCCCCCCAAAGGATCCCAGTCTCATTCCAAGCACAGCATGGCTCATGTTCACTGAATGGGTAGCTTTTCACTATTTTGTTTCATTCTCATTACTTAATGTGTGGCCTATATATTATTTACTGCACACCCTTCAGCCTGTGCTCTGAATACAGAGTTATTAAATTTTCTCTATAGCTTGCATTGCTATATGAGTTAGATCTGGCATATGCAGTTGATGCTCTTATTCAAGCATTCCTACAGAGTAGAAACCAAACCTTTAGGGTGCATCGGACAAAATGATACACAGTACATACAACAAATTCCTGCATCATCAGAATACTAATTGTACTATACCTTGTGTTTGGAAATGTCCTTGCCAAGAGGCTTTGTATAAACATTGAAAAACACAAGAATCAAACCAAGATAGCTGGTTGAGAGAGGTTGCAATGAATTAGCATGCTGCAGCAGATCATTACTAGATACTTATATAGGGAGTTTGATTCCACCATCCACCCAGCCAAAAAAAAGGGGGGGGGGGGGGAAGGGAAAATGGAAAGAAAACAAGACTCAAGCATACAGCTGGAGATGGAGAGTGGCCAACTCGCCTAGCCAAAAAAGCAGCTAGACTCATAATTATGGCACTTTTCTAAGATGTCAGAGATGCAGGCC
This sequence comes from Alligator mississippiensis, assembly GCF_030867095.1. Taxonomy (NCBI): domain Eukaryota; kingdom Metazoa; phylum Chordata; order Crocodylia; family Alligatoridae; genus Alligator; species Alligator mississippiensis. Next base: position 110,938,038 of record NC_081828.1, on the reverse strand, counting down.
TGAATCCTCCCAGGCAGAAAAAAGGCTTTAACCTGAGTCTGCTACATCTTGAACAAATGGTCTAACAACAAGAAATGAAATAAAATGGAATCTTCAGAATTGATCATATTTTAAAACAGTGTAAGCTCTCAGTTTTTTCAAAGATAGAAAACAGGTTCTTCTTTTCAAAGGGAGGGTTCAGGGCTCTGGCTTCTTCCACTGCATCCCCATGTTAAACAGGGGAAAGGGCAATGGCTAGGGTGGGACTTCAGACTCACCTCTGTCCTCAATGATTACTTATTGGCTAGCTCTGCAAGCTGTGTGCTGACATCAGCTTTTTGATTCCAGTTAGACTGATGTACTCCAGCATCTCAGTGTCTTTTGCAGTCCATGTTACCCTGTCCTTTCAGGGAGTAGTGCTTGCACTGGACAAATGCTCAGCTGCACTGGCCAAATGCCTAGTGGGCCACACCCCCAAACTCTTACAGAGCTGAGCTAGAATAGCCCCTCTCTCCAGCACTGCCTCCAGCTATCTGTCAGCCACAGGCAGGCAGTGGGGGGGAAGGGAGGCATTTGTGTCCCCTGGATGAGCCCCAGGACTTGGGCACCCATGTCCCTGGGCCTTGGCACTGCATCCCATCATGAAACACTCCATGATGCAAACACAAACCTGAAACTGAGCCCATGAAAACCCCCATGTTCAGGCATAGCCCCATGGTTCCCAACCCTGGCATCCACACACCCATCTATGTACTGCCATGGCCTCATGCTCAGGCCCATCCCCACAGAGCCCAATCCTAACACCTGCACACCCAGCCAGGGACCCTCATGCCCCCATACTCAGGTGCAGCCCACCACATCTCAGAGGCCAGACAAGAAATGGGACCCCAGCATGGATTCTGCCCCTGAGCAGGAGCTGATGTGGATGGCTTGCTTCTGTTGGGTTGGGGTGATGGGGTGGAGGAGAACATCAGGACTTGGCCTGTGTGGTGTCAAACCTGTGAACTATGCAGCTTGGCCACTGCCAGTAGGTACCCAGGCCATGTGCACTGGGGTGCTGCAAGGCTTTTCTGGCCACAGCTACTGGGTCCCAGAGTATTAGGGTGCATGGGGGGCTCTGAGCATCAAAACCAGGGCACCCAGGTGAGTGCCTCTGGAAACTTCAGAAGCAGGTTGAACATCACCAACTGCCTCTGTGCTGCAGGCAGAGGACACTGGAAATGTCCAAATCTGGGCATAGGGCAGTGCCAGTATAACAGGGTGTCTGCTGGAAGCCCCTGGAAAATTCAAGGTCGTGGAGGTCACCTGGCCAGTGGAACCCCAGTCATGCTGGAGCAGGGGCCACATCCAACTGAAATGAAAGGGAGGAACCATGCACAGGGACCCACAACTACACACATCCACTGCTCTTTCCATCCATCTACTATCAGGCCGTCCTGCCATTCACCCCCTTGCATCCATACCCTCACCTACCCACAGACACCAAGACACCATGGGCACCGTTGTAGACCATGGAAAATCCCAACCTGTCTTCCTCCACTACCCAACCCTGGCCACACAATGGGATTACAGGGAGATGAGGGACCTCATCATAATCTGGTCTGAGGGTGAGATCCAGCAGCAGCTCCACAAAGGACACCAGAATAGCACGGTCTTTAAGCACATTGAAGACGTTGAAAGGGAGCGGGAAGTTGCAGAAGATACAGGCACCATGGGTTCTGTCTGCCCAGCTGGCAAAGATGTGGGTGAAGTCACCCTGGTGGTTGAGGACACCCTGAAGAATGAGGGATAAGTAGCCCTTGAAGCTGATGAACACCTGGGTGCCCTGGGGATGTGGGTTCTGTCCGTGGCCCCCACATAATTGGGAAAGCCTATGTGGTAGAAGCAAGTGACTGCCTCCTGCAGGTTGATAAGGTAGATGAAGCAGTTGGTCAGGGTGTCCTGAATGACCAGGCACACCTTCCAGAAAGCCTCTCAGGCCATAGTCTTGCCCATGATGAAATAGTTGGTGATGTAGTGGAGACTGCTGGGGGTGGCCAGCTTCATGATGTAATCACCACTCACTTCTCTGGAGTGAGGGGTGGCAGTATACTGCCATCTTGGTGCACTACTGGGGGGACAGGTCAGCCGCGTGACAAAGTCTCTGAAGGTAATCAAGGGCATGCAGAAGGTCTGGACCCAAGGTTCATCATACCTGGTATCCACAATGATCCATTCCCACTAGTTGCTGCTGGTAGTGTAGGCCCAGAACTGGCAATTGATGGTTTGGAAGTGGTTTAGAGAGCACCGGCATCCATGGAGTCCTGGGTGGCCTCATCCTTGTCAGATGCATGGAAGTCAGTGGCCCAGTCCAGGATGCTTGGTTGGCATAGGATGCGATAGGTAACCCTACACGGGATGTCCACCTTCTGGCTTGGGGCCATGAAGTCTTGTCCCATGGTGACCATCTGTCCCATCATGTTCAGGTGGGCACATGTGATGTCCCACAGCCTCCAGAGAGTTGCATAGGGCAACAGGCAGGATGCTGCAGATCCTGGGTCTCCCTGCTTAGGCACAGGCAGCAGGATACCATAGCATGGTGTGGGCAGGCCAGGACATGGAGGAACATGCAATTTACAATGGAGAGCACTTGCTCAGGGCTTTTCTGGAATCCTAGGGCTGGGCATAAGGGAGGGTCCATAGTGACATATCATGGGGTTGGGTATGCACTTGTTCATGCTTGGCAGCCAAATTAAGGGTGGCTGGGGTGCTTGGCTGCACTCAGAGTCCAGCAGCCTAGGAAACCCACATGTAGGAGCATCCCCTACCTGCAGGGCTCAGCCAGTGCAGGTAGCCTTCACATCTGTATGCAGCCTAACTGGCTTTATGCTCAGTTTGCTGGTGGTTTGGTATGTCACTCTGGTGCACCTAACTCTCACTGTCTCTTGTGTAGGTAGTATAGGAGCTTTACTTAGAATTCTATCCCAGATACCAACTACTACATGTTAAGCACTACAACATCTAACACTGATCTAGCACTAGAATGAACCCTCGTCCTTCAACTGAAATACACAGGTTTCAAACACTTCAGCTGCAGGATAACTCCTGCAGCTATCTGCAGTATCAAGTTCCTTATTCTTTGTATGAGACATTAATAGAGTGGAAACATTCAAAACATGCTATTTCACTTTTAAAATTTCTCTTTGAGGACACAGAAGCATCATGTTCATCACTACTGACTGATTCCTGTCCTCTGGATATAAAGAAAACCACTAGATGGTAGTTTCAGAGAAAGCAACAACAGCATCCCAATTTCAAAAGAGTTCCATTCAATCTCTAGGGTAGTATACAGAGGAGAAAAAAAAGAAAAGCAATCATCTTTGATAGATGATTTTACTTGGGTTTATGAACAAGAAATTCTGTTGCTCCTGGATCAAAAAATGAATTGCCAATTGGCACCTTTCTTGCACGTATCACTGACAGGATAGAAAGTTAAAAAGACTTCACAAATATGGGTGGTGCAAATACAGAAAGTGAGCAACAAGTAAGAGGATGTAATTGAAATACAATGCTCAATTTCAGTGTGATTGAAATTGTTATAAGAACTTCTATGGCCAGCAATTGCAGTCATTTTCTTACAGTAATATAAAATAACACCTCATCAGAAAACTGTCTGAGATTTCAAAAGATCAAGTTTTACTTTCCATCCTCATATGCTTTCTCTTTCAAGTTGAGGAAATCATAAATACTTTAAGCAAAATTAAAATAGAAAAATGCAGAAAAATATATGGAAAAAACAAAATGCTGTGTATCTTTCCCCAGTTCCTCCCTCACTTAGGGATTTTAGAACATCTATTCTTTTTCTTTGAATGTATTTTCCTATATTTCTCAACTAATGCCATACTATACTTGGGATTTTTTGTGTTGTTATCTACATGTGTACACATAAGCACAAATAAACACACACACACACTATATATATATATATATAAACAGAAGAGAATTTGCAATGTTGAAATTTTCTTTTCGGTGTTAACCCCAGTTATTTTCATAGTAATGACCAGCTTTATACAATTCCATTCCAAATTAATCTTCATACAAATCTAAGCCATATTTCAACTCCCTTCACATTGTTGTCCTGTGGGGTCAGGCCAACTCTCAGGATCTCAATATTGTGCTGTTATACAGGAGGGTGTGACACAATTGCACATATACAAACACACAAGTCAATTAGGTGCATATACTCACACACACCACCAGCTCAGGCACATACACATCCAAACCAACCTAGGCACATCACCAATTCAAGCACATACACACTCCACCAAAAATTAGACAACAATCATTTGTCAATATCCACAAACTCAGTACACATACACAGATCACTAATTCATATATCACGCACATGACGACATATATATGTGTGTGTGTGTATTCACCAGTTTACACACATACAGACAGGTGAGTTCCTAATTTGGATGGTACAGTATGTATGTGTGTGTTTGGGGTACTTGGGATACCTGAGGAAAGGTCAAGGTGAGAGAGAAAGTGTAAGGAGTGAAAGTTGCTGGAACCGGGATTAGAACTGGTTGACTAGAGAGAAGCTGGGCTCAGGAACTGAGGCTTGGGGTTAGTTAGTTAAGGTCCAGTGGCCCCAGGGGTACTTGAGGTTACTGGTGCAAAGGAAAAAGCCCAGTGGCAAGGAGTAGACAGCCGGAAAGAATCTGAAGCAGAAACCTGGGAGCTTGGGGCTGGAAACTGAGGCAGACAGCTGGGAGTTTGGGGGGGGGGGCAGATAAGTGGTGGCAAGGAGGAAACAGAAAACAGACAAAATCCCAACTCAGGGTTTCAAAATAACAGGTTTATTAAACAGACAACACACTACACAGCCCCATGAAGTTATTGGTTCTCCTGCACACACACAGACACACATAAGCACTCACAATGGCAGCAGGAGAAAGAGACTCAGTGGAAGGGTTGGAGTCCAGGTAGGGAATAGAAACAGAATCCAATTCCTTGGTTCAAGAGAGGGTGGGGGTCATAACTACCTATCCAGGTTGGAAAGCGATCTTTGTCTAGCAGGTGGTATCCAGAGTGGGGTTGCCAGCAGGGCCTCTGGGTGGATAGGTGGTGTGGCATGGTGCTGGTCCAGATGCAGAGGGCATCCCAAGGAGTCAGTCTTCACTATCTCTTTTTTTATGGGCAGAAAACAACAGGATGCAGTTCAACAAGGAGAAATGCAAAGTGCTGCACCTAGGGAGGAAAAATGTCCAGCACACCTACAGCCTAGGGAATGACCTGCTGGGTGGCACGGAGGTGGAAAGGGATCTTGGAGTCCTAGTGGACTCCAAGTTGAACATGAGCCGGCAGTGTGACGAAGCCATCAGAAAAGCCAATGGCACTTTATCGTGCATCAGCAGATGCATGACAAATAGGTCCAGGGAGGTGATACTTCCCCTCTATAGGGCGTTGGTCAGACCGCAGTTGGAGTACTGCGTGCAATTCTGGGCGCCACACTTCAAGAAGGATGCGGATAACCTGGAGAGGGTACAGCGAAGGGCAACTCGTATGGTCAAGGGCCTGCAGACCAAGCCCTACGAGGAGAGACTAGAGAAACTGGACCTTTTCAGCCTCCGCAAGAGAAGGTTGAGAGGCGACCTTGTGGCTGCCTATAAGTTCATCACGGGGGCACAGAAGGGAATTGGTGAGGATTTATTCACCAAGGCGCCCCCAGGGGTTACAAGAAACAATGACCACAAGCTAGCAGAGAGCAGATTTAGACTGGACATTAGGAAGAACTTCTTCACAGTTCGAGTGGCCAAGGTCTGGAACGGGCTCCCAAGGGAGGTGGTGCTCTCCCCTACCCTGGGGGTCTTCAAGAGGAGGTTAGACGAGTATCTAGCTGGGGTCATTTAGACCCAGCACTCTTTCCTGCTTATGCAGGGGGTCGGACTTGATGATCTATTGAGGTCCCTTCCGACCCTAACATCTATGAATCTATGAATCTATGGGGCAGACTACCTGTTATCTCCTATGGGGAGGGCATGTCCACACAATGTCAGTCCTGTTACAGAGGGTTCCAGTTGTTCATACTGAGCATGTGCAGCCTTGGCACAATGGTGGGTTGCCTCATCTTTTGTTTCTTGAATGCTGAGGATGGTTCCAATGGCTGGGTTGTTGGTCCAGGTATTGGTTTTGATGTTTTGGTCATTCAAAGGGAGCTAATTTTAGACCTACTGCCATTGTCTCTCAAGCACCCTCATTCATCCCCATTCATTCAGGAACCTAGTTACATAAGAGGAGTAGGTATGAGTCATAGGTTACACAATAGGGCATGGGGACAAGATGGAGACTTGACAAACAGAATGGAAACTTGACTTATTCTAACTTACATATGTAGGTCTAAATCATATAATATCAGTAAAACAGTAATATAGAACAGTAAAAATCAATATAAACATAAAAATTATACAGAATAAAGAAGGAGAAAAAACAAAACAAATACAACTTGCTACCAAAATAAAATGCTGAAGCTTATCCTATGGCTTAGGTCATTTCTACTTATCTACAGGGAATAGAGAGGGAGAGAAAAAGTCAGAAATGGTTGGGAAAGGGGAGGGAATGCATTTTAAAATAAAAAAAAAAAGAAAAGAAAAACTGGGGGTTTTGCTACAACATTACCCACCATGAACACAAGATGGTGGCTTGAAGAACTAAATTTCATGTAGTGACTTGTGATTGGATATCAGGGGATCCTTACCCCGCAACCAATTAATCATAGGACTGATTTCATATCAGAGGGCATGTCTACACATGCATTAATGTGCTATAGGTACTGTGCATTAAGTTTAGTACTGTAATGACCAGCACAGTAGCAGCAGCACATGCCTTTTTAGTGATGCTAATGTGCAGTAGACTATTTTTACTGCACATTAGCACAATAGCACAGTTTTTGATATGATGCACTAAAGCACAGTAGAATTAGTCTACTGCACATTTAGTGTCTTGTGTAGACATACCCAGACAGTGCCAAAACTTACTGCTCTGTCTTATTGCCAGGATGGCAGTCATTCCTCTCCTTGAAGCAGAGCTTGGGGCAGAGCAAGGATGGTTTAAAATGCCTTTTTTGTGGAAAAGTTGTATTCCATACAACCAGATATTGAGAAACAGAATGTCAGATAACTACTCAGTTCATATCCTTGAGTGGCATTATAGATATTTAGTTCCTGCTTGCATGATGTTGTTATGGTAACTAACCATTACATTTTCTACTGTCTTCCAATCAGGCCAGAACTGCATTCAGGGTTTCATACATTCCATGTTATTATGCCGTAACTTTAGAACATAATTTTGTCTTTGTGGGGAGATAATTTTATTTGGATGTTTAGCCTGGATTGATGGGTAGAAAAGAATATGCATTTCCTCCAAATGTAAGGTTCCTTGTCTACTTGGCACACAGAGATTCAGTGGCAGATTGTCTCTTTATTTGAAAACTAACACTGACATAAAGCATGGCTTGGTGCAAACTGCATGTCCAAGCCTCAACTAGAAAATATTTCCTGGTACAAGTGAGGTGCAATTATTTGACTACTACCACTTTGTAAAAAATTATATTAATTCATCTCTTTTAAGTTTTGTAATCATTTAATAAAGTCACACCTTTTATGTTATATATTGTTCCTAGATCTCTTTTCTTGCGAATCCCTAGAACAACAAAAAAGATTTCTTACTTTGAGGATTTGTATTTTCTTGTCACTCACATTTATTCCAATACTGCAATATTTTTGAGAGATTCAGAACTTTACAATAACTTTGAAAAGTTATTGTAAATATTCTATCAACAACAGCATGATAGCTATAGAGCATGAAAAAATGCTCCAAGTAGGATTCTACCTTCCTAGTGAACATAACACTCCTGATGGGTTCAATGGGAATCTTGGTATATAAGGAATTCAGGTTAAGACACTTAACTATTATGTGAAGTCATTATCCAAGCCCCCCTCCCCCTGCCCAAAAGTGTTCAAATATTAAAAACAAACAGGATTATATTGTGATTGAATTAAGTACTTGAAAATCACTATATAGCTTGCAAACTGCTTTGGGATTCTTCAGGATAAAAATCGCCATTTTTAAACATGAGATAATTCAAGAGAAGGAACAGGAGTAAATATCGCAATAATAAATACTCTAACGAAGTGAGCCTCATCTTGAGCACACTCTGTGCCTGCCAAGACCATTCACCATAATGCAGGATCTAACCCTTAATTACATTTAAAAAAAAAAGAGATATTCATAACCCAAATGAGATGCAAGTACCCAAATGAGATGCATTTTTATGTTTTGGTTATTCTAAAGATATCAAACAAAACTCATGCTAAAAACAAGTTAGACACATTTTAATTATCAGCAATTTCATACTCTGAAAATGAAATCAATTTATTCATATGCCCCCTGTTTTCAGGTATCTGATGCCATATTACTTCAACTTCTGGTTGAATAGTTTAAAGGATTTGGGGTCTCTGGGGGCTTTTCCTCATTTCTTTGCCGTTGCGTCAGACCACACAGATTCAAAGTTAGATTAATTACCATAAACAGACTGGGATGAGCCATACATTTTAGCTGATGGCCCATAGGCTACATGTAGGGGGGGCATAGGTAGGCATGTGCCACCCCTGAGACTGGCTGCTGCTGAAGCCGCCACCGGCTTCTGTGGGCAGTTGCTTCTCACCCCCCTTCCCACCCCTGCCACCGACACAGCCACTGGCGTCTGCAGGCAGTCCCCACTTGCTGGCACCACCACCAGCGTCTGCAGGCGGTCCCCCCTCACCACCCATTGCTTGCCAGCCCCTGCTGATACTGCCGCCAACAACTGCAGGCAGTCCTCACTTTCTGATCGCTGCTGACTACATATAGTGCCCCCCAGCCTAGCGAGGCACCAGTCATTCATGTGGTGGCCTGCTTCTACCATGGTCTTTGGAACTTATTGTCACAGCTGTAGCAAGGAGAAGCAGGCACCAGTATAATCCTAGAATGGGTGTTAGGAAGAGACCAGAAGTAGTGCCTGGATGGCATGTGAATGCAAGATACACTGGAGTACAATAAAACATCCATCTTTTATAAATATATACTAGCTATCCTCCCACTTTACTTAGCCTTGGTGAGACTGCAGCTGGAGTACTGCATCCAGTTTTGGGCCGCCCACTTCAGGAGGGATGTGGAAAAGCTTGAGACAGTCCAGAGGAGAGCAACTCATATGATCCAAGGTCTGGAGGGCAGGATGTAGGAGAAGAGGCTGAGGGACTTGGGACTCTTCATTCTGGAAAAGATAAGGCTCAGGGGGACTTGGTAGCAGCCTACAATTATATAAGAGGGGTACATCAGGACCTGGGAGAACAGCTGTTCACCAGAGCTCCCCAAAGGATAACAAGGTCTAATGGCCATAAACTCCAGGAAGGCCGATTTTGACTAGACATAAGAAAAAAGTTCTTTACAGTGCAAGTGTCCAGGGTCTGGAACAGACTCCCCCAGAGGTGGTGCAAGCATCTACTCGGGACTCTTTCAAAAAACATGTGGATGTTTTTCTTGCTGGGGTCACTTGATCCCAGCTGACTTTTTGCCTATGGCAGGGGGGCTGGACTCTATGATATCACAAGGTCCCTTCCAGTCCTTAATGTCTATGAAACTTATGAAATCCATTTCCTCAGCATCAGCAAGCTAGGTATAAAGCAAAAAGTTCTCCAATTAGGAAAAGCAGCCCACACAAAATAGAATCAGCTACCTGGAAGGAACTAATGCTGGAGGTGACCCTAAACACTGAAGAGGATAATGATCTTAGAAGAATGGAAGCTCAGTAAAGTAGAATATACTCCACACTGAGAGTCTAGTGTGGGAAAAATCAATTAGTTCTGCTGGGGTAGAACTGAATTTTATTGTAAAGGGGAAACTAAATTATATGCTCATGAGATTAATTGCCTGTGTTAAATGTCCAGGGGGGGAGAGGAGAGCAAACTTGAAAAGGAGACAGAAAACAAGCTGACAATTAGACTGGGGGAGAGATAGACTGTGTCTGTACCTCTATGCCTGGACAGTGAAAATAGTTTTTGCTATAGCTTTAAAAAAAAAAAAAAAAATCATTTCTATGCATTAGGACAACATTTCATATTTTAATTGCAAAGAAAATAGGGCTTCCTTTTGGATGTTTGTCTTATTTGAAATTATGGAAGCATTTTCTGTTTTTCTTTTTTAAATTAACAAAACTTTAAATGCGACTTTAAATTTAATTTGACAGTGTTCCTGAGAGAAAGAGAGACATATGCACACACAGAGGCATAAAGATCAGTAAATTGTTTCCCTACTTTTCTTGGAAGGTATTTTGAATGTCTTAGAAGTGAAAAAATATTTGGGTCTTAAGTTTAGAAGCACACTCCTATTAATAAAACTGGAGGAACACTTTGAACTGTCAAGTGTCACTGATCAAGCCTCTTGTGACATAGTCTATGCAACATTTATAAAGACCCTTTGGAACATGCCTGAAATTCACATACAATTCTTGCCTAAAGGCAAAGGGTGTTCTGTTGTTGCTTTTAATGTCATACTGTATTATGTGCAATTTACAGGTACCTATCCACATCTTGTATAATCCCACCATACTTCACTGAAATGTTAAGCTTTCAGCACTCTCGCCTACAGTATGATAATTAGAGGCTTCCAAACACTAGAACTGGCACATTGCTTTTTCACAAAAATATCATGGTTTATTTAAGTATCCCCTTTCCTCCTCTGTACAGCTTTCTAACTAGTACTCGTATAGACATAATGTGGAAGTAGGCAACTATATGCATCAGACAGTCAGCCAAAAACATTTGTCTTCCTCTTGCTGTTGATTGTCATGCCTAGTGTTTTGCTCTTTTTCCTACTTTCTGCCCCTATCCCATTATATGAAAGCATAGGACATTTTGCTCTCATCTTTCCTTTGAAACTCTGAGCCTTTAAGAAATGCCTTTCAAAAAAATTGTAATTTTAAAGTCCTTCTAAACTATAAAAGGCTTTTAACAATGTTATAGTCACAGGGATCTACTACTCACATCTATCTTTAAGACTATTGTGAAAACCATGCCAAATATCCCTTCTCTCTGCATTACCCTTCTCAAACTGCACTTTATCTGCATGAGCAGCTATGAGAATTTGTTTAGTAAGAAAAACCACAGATATTTTGCTGGTAGGAAGCATGCATCTAATATCAAATAACATTTTGGTTTTAAAAGCATTAGATATAGCATGGTATATATTGTTTTTATTTTTATGATAGCAATTATAGATTTCTAGATGGTATTCTGCTTTCTTGAAGAATATTTATGGCTTTTATAAAGAAGTTAATGGATGGGTGTACTTAAAAAAATTCTGGGAAAGTCAAGGAGATTGTAGCATTAACATGCTAACAGAATAATTGTGATGAAATTGCTCTCAATACAGCTACCTTCTTTCATTTGAATTATATATTTAAGAGCCCTACTTAAACAAAACCAATTAAGGGCCACATTCACCAAGATTCATGTCCTGTTGGAAGGGCCAATTTTTAGATGTAAAATGATTAACTTGACTTTCGTGTGTGGTATATAGGATAAAAGCATTCCAAGTAGAACACTCATGTAATGGTAATATGTGGAAAAATAAGTTTTGGTTTTAAAATTATACAAATTCATAAAGGAAAATCCTGTCATAATGCATAAAAAGGGGAAAAATGCCATGGTAGCAATGATATAAACTACTTTGCCAATGGGTTGCAACACACATAAGAATGTATGACCTGGACCAAAGGGAATACAGTGACTTCCCTCTCCTTTTTATGGCTATGGAAACATTGCAAGTATCATTTCCAAGAGAATAAGCTCCTCTCAAAAATTCTCCAATTTAATAAGTAGATACAAAGCAGACCATTCAACCATAACTGAAATTCAGCTTCAGTAGAATTACACCCAAGATAAATTTGAGCCAATGAGGCTTTAATTTGCAACCTCTGGTACAAAACATGGCATGTCTCTATGTTTTACCACCTTTCCGTTAGTATAGATGATAAAATAGTGTTAAATAGAAAGGAAAAGGAGGAGAAAATTATAATGAAACTTCCCAAAAAGAAAAATTACTAATACTACTATTGCTATTATGTTATTTACATTCCTTATTAAAATTATTATTGTTATGCTTTAGGACTATAAAAGCATTTACAAAGAACCAAGAAATCAATCCTGAAATCAACACATTTGGGAATTTTGTATAATGAATTCACCCATTGATTTTCATAAGTACAGTGTCATCTGTACTAATTAAATAAGAGGGGTGACTTTATACAAGTTTTGCTTAAATGCCCAGAAGATATCTGATATTTTACACTTATGCAAATCTTTCTTTAAACAATATAGTAGACAAAGGCATAACAAGATCAAATGCCTGGAAAATACAGACCTAAATGGAAGGCAGTTAACCATTAAAGCAAATTGCTGGAGTGGAATATTTTTTTCATCATCCAGGACCTCAAAATAATTTTCTTATTCAATATATTTGATTGGATTTAGCAGTGTTCACTTACAAAATTAATCTCTATAGAATTACTGCCTGATATTCCATGGCTTGTTATGTGAGACAGGTCAAACTAGAATTTTAAAACTATTTTTTAATCCTTTGCCCAACTGGTCTAGTGTTCTTTTACAAGCATTTGGCACCTCTGTTATTTTTATGGGTCCTCCTTTCTTTTCATCCCACTGTATCTTCCTACACTTTGAGATGACTTTTGACCTTTACTCCACTGTCTCTCAACCCCATTTTTTTTTGGAGATACAAAAAGCACACCATCAACAGCGAACACCAAGATTGCAGTCCCACATCTGACAATACTTTGCTATACACACAAGATCAGATATACCCCAGAGATCCTTGCTGGATCAACCACAAATTCATGCCATTAGGTTACCAAGAAATCCTCAGCGATTAGAAGACATGTGTAACTTTGTGCTCATAACAACGTAGGTTAGTAGTAGGAGACTGAGTGCTTTCATGCTCCTTCTGCCCTTAGAGAAGGAATAATTTCTGCAGAGGTGGGAAATTATTTGGGCTGCAGGACCACTTAGGGAGTTTGGTAAGTTATTGGTAGCTGAATGAGTATCTACCCCCCTCCCAGTCTGCAACAGGTCACCAGAATTCCAGTGGCCCTCTGGGGGTATCAGATGGAGCAAGTAGGCAGAGTCTTCATGGAGACTGGCCTGGGAACCCTGTGGACAGGGGGCACTTGGTCTATGGGATAGGGTTGCATGTAGGCAGGGAGTGGCATCTGGGAGTAGGATGGATTGGTGGGGAGTAGTGTCTGGTAGACAGATGGGGACCAGGATCATGAGGCTGGAGTTGGGACAGAGCCATGATCTACTCCCCACATGACAGATCATGACCAGCTAGACCTGGGCGGGAGATGGAGTGCAGACTCGTAACCCAGTCTCCACTGCCCCCACCCCAGCAGAGGTGCAGCCCCACCCCAGCACATGGGCAGCCCTAGCACAGCACAGTTGTGCAATGACATGGCTTAGGAGCACAGGGTGGTCTAATTTAGTCACTTCATGCAGAAAGTGAATAGTTGCTCTCCCCAGGCCCAGCCCTGGCCCCATGCTGTCACTGCCCCACAATTCTGGATGCCTTTACCAGTCTGCCCATCCTGCTCCTGGACACTGCTATCCGCTCACCCAACCTGCTCCCAGACGCCTGTTCCCTGACCAGTTTCAGCCCCATCCCATCCACCTGGCTGACCATGCCCTGCCCATGGGGGTCCCAGACTGGTCTCCATGAAGACCCTACCCAGCTGCTCCATCCAGAACCCTCAGTGGTGGGTACAGAGCGGACAGGCCCAGGCAGTAGGGCAGCAGTGGAAGTGACACTAGTAGTAGCAGCCAGAAAGAGCCATCACTGCAGAGGCTGCCAGGAAGTGCAGTCCACCTACCACACTGCCCCCACCCCACTGCACGCCTATGGGGCAGCAGGACTGTCTACATCCTGGGTTGCTCTACAAGCCTGAGACAGGTGGGCCCAATGAACCTGCAGCAGGCCAGAGAAAATCCTTTGGTGGACTGGATTTGGCCTGTGGGCCATATTTTGCCTACCCCTGCCCTAGAGTACATGCACATTGTTCTAAGTCAATAGTCAGCAATTGCAAGGGAGGTATTTACCAATCCTATTATCCTGTATATCTATTGCCTGGTAGACACTAGGCCATACTAGACAAAAATCACTGCTCTAATTCAATAACACATTTTTTCTTTTGTTGGTTGGTATTTTTGGTACTTTTTAAAAATCAAAGAGATGCATCATGCCAATTTAAAGCAGCTCCTGTCCTTTACATTGTTTGAGAAATACCTTTGGACCCTAATTTGGAATATTGTGCAACATGGATGCTGATGCCCTATAGGATTTCCCTCAGTTACCTCTTATTTCTGTCACAATTCTTTAAATATTGCAATGTCATAATGGTAACTGTTGCCGTGTTCTTTTGAATTGCAGCCTGTCTTTAGGGACAAAGTCTTGATTTTCTCACCTTTTGTATACAGACTCACAGGGTATTCTTTACTTCATTATCTATAAGCCTGCAATGACACCAGCAATAGAAAAGTAGAGGTGGTAAGCTTCAGCTCTTTAAACTTGGCAGCATCAGGACTGAGAGAATGAGCAGCCACTATTAAAAGAGTTCTTTTCTTTTGTGCTATGAAGCCATACAACATTTGTCACTGGTAACATAGAGATAGAGGTTGTTTCTTTGTTACAGAACATTCAAAGGTGCCTATTTTCTCCTCAGTATGTGCAGTAACTCCCACTAAAATCAATGAGACGTATGCAGTGCCTGAAGTTTTCATTTTAAGACTAGTACCATTTCTTATTTTGCTCAAAGTGGAGGAAATCCTTTGTTATTTTTTTCCCCATCAGTTCTTAATAAAGTGTCTGCTACAACCCCAATCAGATGCTGAAGTTACAGGAGGAGGATGTGGGATTGTACTTATAATACAGCTAACTTACTTTACTCATTTTCATGTGTGTGTTTTTTTTTAATCTAAGTAAAAAATTATTGCCATTGATGTTTATTAATTTTTTTTTTTTTTTTTTTTTTTTTTTTTTTTTTTTTTTTAAGGATATGGATGCCAGGATGCCCTTAATTTTGGAAAGGAAAACACTAAGATTCCATAGCCTGAAATTAAGCAAAGGTAAATGTAGTGTAAATGTTTAGAGCATTTTCATTTTAGTGAGTTCTGCAGACAAGGAATTTTCCTCCAAGAAGTCCCCATTGCAGAACTCACTTAAAAATAGGGTGGACAGAATATGGAAAATATGATAGAGGGATAAATTTGGCATTGGAAGGACAATGGAGTAGATAACATTATACACCTTTCCTTCTCTAACATTTATGATACTGAAATGGGTAGACATTTTCACTTTTATGATTCCAGTTTTGGCATTCAGGATGTAAATGAAGCATGAAATAAAAGGGGGATAATTGAGGACGTCAGAACAACATTCATTAATTTAGAAATTTTTGAATGACATTTCTCCATCCTCCATGCTCCACTTTTTGTAAACTACTTTCTCTAGCTTGATTCTGATTTACATGTTATTTCTTCCTAGGCCACGTGCCATTAGAACTGACTGTACCTGAGATCTGTTCAAAGGAATCACATCTGCTTTTTACCTAACAGAGTCATAATATGATAAGAAAATTATTTTCAGGAGAATAGTTGTATGTTATGGAGGGGAAGGGAAGAATAAGTAGTATAGCGGAAGTGAGAGGAAAGCAGGGAAAATGGTGATGATTTCTAGCATCTATTGTCATAGGAAATAAAAATGTTTCCAGTCTAAGTTTTGCATAAGAAAATGAAACAAAGGAAATATTCACTGGTAGCAAGTAAATGCTTTTCTCATGTGCAAAGTCCTTACTGGTAGCATTTGCATAGTTTCAGAATTATTTAAATGTATCCTACTTTATTTTCAGAGTTGATGTGGAACTGTCCAAACAGCAAAAACTGGGCAAGACTTCAACTGACTCCATTGTTGGTTTAACACAAAAATATCAGACTTGTTCAAAAATGTCCAGGAAAGTTAGACAACTTTGTGACATTTGTTCACTGAATGTTTGTTTTTTAAAGAATCAAGCCGAGTAAGTCTCTGAAAATGAGTTCAGGACAATTATACTATCCAATTATACTATCTTCAGCTTATTATCCAAAAGGATGAGTGGGAAAACAACAATTTTATTGCAGTGAACAATTATCAAATAACAAGTCAAAAAGACTATAGTGAAAACTTGAATGTAGTGAAAATTGGATATTTTCTTTTTTAATGGAAGAGATTACTGTCAGGTCTGAGGAAAATAATGTTTTTGGGGAAAGAAGGCTTTGAGGCCAAGAGAAGGCCAGGAGTTTGCAGACAGAAAGACTGTCAGACCACAAAGAAAACCAACAGGAGGGGCAAAAAAGGCAGTTATCTAGGGTTGCATAGGATTACTAAAATGCTGTTTAGTTAATCTAGTAGTCACAATAAGCATTTGGAACATTCTGGAACTTGCAGAGCTCAAATATGTTTTATATTTCATATAAAGGCTGAAACCAATAGTAACAGGAATAACACCACCCACTTTTTATGTAGCATTTTTCATCAGCAGCATAGGTGATGCATATGGGGGCATGACGGGGGCACATGCCCCCCTGAGATTGGCCCTCACTGGCTGGGGAGTGGGGGTGACAGCTGGTGCCTCCCCTGAGATTGTGGGGGTGCTAAGAGAAGCACCGGTGGCACTTACAGTTTTGGCACCGGTACTTCCGCCAGTGACAGTGATTGGCCGCTGTGGGACCACCCCCCTGGTCAGCAATTGGCCACTGGGGACTACCCCCCATCAGCAGTAGGCTTCTGGGGACCCCAGTATCAGGAGGCACCAGTCACCCATGATCAGCAGATCATGAAGTACTTTAGAAGGGAGGTCAGTATTGTTGTCCCTATCTTACAGATGGAGAAAGGAGACACATCCCCAAAGATCACCCAGCAGATGACAAAGATTTCTATGGTCCCAGGTTGACACCCTATCTACCAGTTCATACCACCTCTAAAACAGATTATGTTGGGGCTGCTTAGTCAAAATTTGAAGTGAGACCCTTTTACTTACCTTTGATACTCTTTTTCAGCCTGATTACAAGAGACCATTGCACTGGTGCATGAAAATTACTATGTAGCCCATGCATCCTCTTTTAATAGCAGAACCAAACTGTGTGCTAAAAAGGCACAAGCCTTTCCTGGGTTCTCCCTGAGAAAACACACATCTTCAATGCCCTTTATCCAGGGATACACTTATCTAAGTAGAACAGGTCGATGAACTGCTCATAAAATGCAACCTCTGTTCATTGGAAAAATTCACATCTCAGTTTGCTTTTATTCTGACTCAGCACAAAAAGTTGCACTGTAAAAGTTTCCCATGCAATGGGAAAAATAAAAACATTTTGGAACCAAAGTATTTTGTTTAAATAATCATCATCTAACAATATTTCAAATATACTACATATAGTATATAATTACACATGGCATATTTAAATGAATCTAAATGAAATGAGAAAACCATGATAATTATTTCATTTTTTCCCTAAAACATTGACGCCTTTTCACCCTGTAAACAATGTCCTATGCCATATTGTGATGGTGGGAGTGAGTGGGGTATATCAGACTACCCAGAAGCTACCAAAAACTTCAGTAGTGGGATGCGTGTTGAGTCTGAAGGCATATTGTGCACATGTGCTAATTTGCAACAAGAGTATTCATAAATACTGCAGAGAAAAACAGACCTAAAGAACTACTGCACTGATAATACACTGTTGTTAGACAGATGAAACAAGCCAAAGACAATAGCAGACAAACATAACTGTTGTTTTGTTTTCACAGTTAAGGCACATCGTAAATCGGCACAGAAACTGTAGTATGATCCTGCTATAGTTCATTAGTAGTTTTACTGTAGATAAAGCCCCAAATCCAATTAAGTTATATAGACCAAGTTTTCCCCTGGGATATGGGCAGGTAACTCTCACACACAACAGTGGGAACTGCACACATCTTTTTAGAAGGCAGGAAAAAGATCCTAAATGATAGAGATGAAAGTTTTGATATAGACTTTAAATAAAGCAAGATTGGCACCTTCACCCTTAGCCTTTGAACACATGCAATATTTTTTGCCATCAGCTTCTAAAGAAAAAATAAGTCAGTTTTCACTTTAGTTGTAGAAGTGAAACTTCAAGGACATTATTACATTTCAAATCAATAGTGCACAACTAGTAATTCTCCATATGACATAGCTAGAATTCAAGTAAAAAAGAAAACAGATTTAACAACACCAAAAAGAAAATCCAGTTCTGTGCAACAGTAGTCTTTGAACTGAAGTGAATGCTGCCTTCTAATTGCACATATAGGTTGAGCTGCCTTCCTTCAGCTTGCCATGCAAGGCTTGAATTGCTTTGATTCCACAAACAGAAAGTCAACCGTAATGTATTACATACAGGAACCATGGACTTCTGCTTTGTCCTGCCCAGCTCTACAGTCCCATACAAGAAGGTTCACACAGCCATCACAGACAGGGATTTAAGTAGAGAGTTCAGGAAATATATCATTTCATTGGCTACAAACCCAGCTTAGAGGGCAAGTAGCAGACATGCATGGGCTGCAACTGAAATCACAGAGGGAATGTAGAGGAATAACATTTAGATTGACCTACCCCAGGTTAGGTTGAGTTAAATTCCTACTTGCACAGGTGTTTGATGGGTTTAATTTGGCCAAAAAATGGTGTGCCCAATCTGAATTAGTTCACCTCAGAGGTGAACTTAGTTGCACCCAGAATAACTGAGTATTGTATTTGTGGCAGGGAACTGTTGGTGCCTGCCACTTTAAGACCGAAGCTAAGCAGCCAGCAGGTGCTTGATTAAGGCAGCCATTTTAGATCTATGGCTGCCTATATAAAGAGCTCAGTTCCTAGCTGGCTGGCAAGGTATTAACATTGCTTGGCTGTGAGGTTCCATAACATCCTGGAGGTAAGGGAGGAGCTATAGGGGATGGTAGGAGGCTCCTGGTCATGACCTAAAACTGCACCTTGCTGGGAGTGGGTGGCCTGATGGGGTTCTCAGTGGCATGGGAGCCCCCAGGAAATGCCAGGCCAGTTATCACCCCAGTGAAAGGCAGGTAGGGGTGCCTTAACACTAGCCCTCACCTTCCAGTGGGTTTAAGTAACATTGGAGAGAGTGGGGGCCAGGCACGGCTGCAGCCACCTGAGCCCTGTGGGATACAATACCCAAAGGAGGAAGAGTTGGGACTAGGCTTGGCTGTGGCCACCCAAGCCCTTTGTGGGGTGCAAGACCCCGGGGAAAGGTAGTGGGGGCCAGGCACAGCTATGGCCACCTGAGCCCACCAGAGATGGAAGCCAGATGGCCCCGAGTCAGGGGGGTGGTGTGGAGCCCTGAGTGAAGGGGGCAGAGATGAGTAGCCCCAAGTGAAGGGGGCAGTGTGGAACCCCAGAGAGGGGAAGGAGATGGGGAGCCCCAGTGAAGGGGGAGAAGAACCAGAGGGCTGAGACCCCGATATGTTTATATATAGAGAGAGAGAGTTGCCCCTGGAAGGGTCCAGAGTAAGCTTAGACCCGATCAGGGAATTGGCTGGCCACTACCCTGGTGAGGGTCATGGGAGAGGCCCAAAAGACAGTACATCTGCCACCCAAGGGATGGACTACCTAAGCCTATGTCCTAAGGGGCCTGCTTCAAGAGGGAGCAAGGCAGGATGAGTTGTTGAAGTATGAAAGAGACCCTGTGAGAGAGGGTGGAGTGTGCAAAGCTCAAGTGAGAGGCAGGCAGTATGAATGGGTGTATGACTGAGGCCTGATGGCACGACCTAAGCTTGGTCTGGCTGTAGGCCGGGAGCACTGTAAACATCTGGATGCCATCTGTGAAGCATGGGGTGTGGTGTAGGGAAGGTTCAGAGCTGCAGATAGTACCCAATAGGCATTGGGGCATAAAATGGGCAGCCTCCTGCCTTAATTAAGTTCATTATTTAATTAATTAAGAACAAGGTGTGGCAGGGAAGTCAGGTGGGTGGTGTGCCCAAAGGCAAGTGGGGAGCACTGTGGTTAGGCTTGGAGCCCCAATTTGCCACAGTATTGATTGAGGTAGTGGGTGTTTATGATTTGTTTTTCAGTCTTAGGCTGCATCTATACACTACACTTGACATGTGATTAAACAGTTAATCATGAAGTGGTTACCCAGCCACATGTTCACTCAATAAAAAGAGGAATAAGCTACAAGGTTACTCATAACATATGTTAGCTCCTTCCTACCATGCCGTTAATTGAATGTGTGGCCAAGGGCCCACTGTGGCTGGAAGACCAGTCAGCTGATCGGAGCTCTCAACTAGCAGGGAGATATGTGCACCACCAAACCTGGAAGCTCACACCTGATACTGGCTCCCAAATGATAAGGCTGTCATGCATCCCTATGGATGGGAGACCATAGTTGAGATGGTGTCCCTATAGCAAAACCCCCAGTTTTTCTTTTTTTTTTTTCTTTTAAAATGTATTCCCTCCCCTTCCCCAACCATTTTTGACTTTGCCTTTCCCTCTATATTCCCTATAGATAAGTATAAGTAAGTTAAGATGTAGACTAAGCTTTAAATTTTTATTTCTCTCCCCTCTGCAAATAAATACCCTGCTATTTTGATATAGATATCCACAGATTTATAAGTGATCATTATTATGTTTGTATTGGGTGTTTTGTTTTTGGTGTTTTGTTTGTTTGTTTTTTACTGCTTTTATATTGTGTGATTACTGTTTTAGCCCTATATATGTAAGTTAGCATGTCAAGTCAAGTTTCCACCTTGTAATGTCAAGCCTCCATTTTATCCCCATGCCTGGTTGTATAACCTATGACTCGTACTACCCCTCCTATGTAACTTGGTTCCTGAATGAATGAGGGTGCTTGAGAGACAATGGCAGTAGGTCTAAAAATAGCTCCCTCTGAATGATCAAACTATCAACACCAATGCCTGGACCAAGAACCCAGCCATTGGAACCACCCTCAGCATTCAAGAAACAAAAGATGAGGCAAACCACCATTGTGCCAAGACTGCACATGCTCAGTAAGAACACCTGGAACCCTCTGGAACAGGACTGACATTGCCAGGACAGGCCCTCCCCATAGGAGATCATAGGTAGTCTGCCCCATAAAAAGGGGTAGTGAAGACCTGACTCCTTGGGACACCCTCTGCATCTGGACCAGCACCATGCCACACCACCTATCCACCCAGAGGCCTCGCTGGTGACCTGCCCCCTCCCCCCCCACCTATGGATAACACTTACTAGACAATGACCCCTTTCCAGCCTGGATAGGTAGCTATCGCCCCCTACCCTCTCTTCAACCAAGGACTTGAACTCTGCTTCTGTTCCCCACCTGGACTCCAACCCTTCCACTGAGTCTCTTTCTCCTGCTGCCATTGTGCGGGTGGGGGGGGGGGGGGGACGGACCAATAACTTAATGGGGCTGTGTAGTGTGTTGTCTGTTTAATAAACCTGTTATTTTGAAACCCTGAGTTGGGTTTTTGTCTATTTCCTGGCTGTATCCTCCTTGCCACCACTTATCTGCCTTCCCTCAGTATCTCAGCTGTCTGCTTCAGTTTTCAGCCCCAATCTACCTTAAGTAACCCCAAGGCTCAGTTCCTCAGACAGCTTCTCTCTAGTCTACCTGTTCTAATCCCAGTTCCAGCATCTTTCATTGCTTACACTTTCTCTCTCACCTTGACCTTCCCTCAAATATCCCAAGTACCCCAAACACATACATACATACTGTACCATCCAAGTTTAGGAACTCACCTGTGTGTATGTGTAGGTAGGTGGATTGTGTGTGAACTGTTGAGTGTGTGTTTGTATGTGTCATTGTGTGCATGTTATACAAATTAGTAATCTGTGTATGTGTACTAATTGTGCAGGTATGGACAATTGATTTTTGTCTAACTTTTGGGGTGTATAGTGTATGTGCTTGAATTGGTGATAGGTATGCATGTGCCTAGGCTGGTTTGGATGGGTATGTGCCTGAGTTGGTGGTGTGTATATGCACCCAATTGATTCGTGTTTTTTGTATATGTGTAATTGTGCTACACCCTTCTGTCTAACAGTGCAATATTGAGATCCTGAGAGTTGGCCTGACCCCTCAGGGCAACATCCCAACCATGGGTGTACTCCAGGCACCCCTACAGCTGTGAGATATTGGCTGACACCACTGGAAGCAGGACACCATGTCAGGTGTGGTCTCCTTGCTGTGCAGATCCCTGGGGCACCTCCTACAGCTGGAAGTCTGGGTCAGCTGATGGGGCTTTATGCCATGGAAGTGTGCACTGGGCCCCCCACAGCTGGAAGACCTGCTAGCTTAGGAGGTTCCCAGCCATGATAGCCTGCTTCTTGCTGGTGCTGAGGGGAGCCCAAGCTCATGTTTCTGGGCTCCCTGTGCACCACCAATAATGCATGAAGCTATCTGATTCACCATCCAACAATCACGTCTCCAATAATGCACATATGACAAGACAGGAAGTGGGATTTTGTGGATCACACATCAGATCCTATCACACCTATATCTGCATGTCTATAAGGGCCCTTACAATCAGAAGGACTCCAGTACAGCTGGTTAGAAAAAGATGTGCTTTGCAAACTCCCTTCCCCCCCCCCCAACATAGTTTCAAAACATAGATTTGTTTCTCCCTGGAACAAAACCACCATGTTTAAAAATGGCTAACCATCAAGAATAGAGATATTGTAGAAATCAGTAGCAGTTAAGGTGCTCATCAGCTTGCCACATGAAGTTTTAAATGTTGCAGCACTTTTTAAAGAGGGACTTAGGGCAGTTCAGATAACTTCCAGGACCTCTAAACATAAGCAGTTCACAAAGATTCATTGCTAAGTCAACCTTCTTGACTGCTCATCCTAATCGAGATCAAGTGCCTAATACCATGCTAAAATATGAGTCTCTGGGTAGTATCCCTATTAATGGGGTTTTCCTGTCGAAGCAACATAATGAATTGAACAGTACTAGAGTAAATTGTAAGTACAAAGGCCAATAATTAGTTCTCAGGTTCTGATTGAGAAATTTCCATATTTATTTAGGTAGCATTCAGCATTCATGAATAAATTACAATTTTAACACCTATATTGTAATTGTTTTGCACTGTACATAACACCCATATTGTTTGATTTGGGTGAACTTACTTATTATAAAAACATTGTAAAAATATTTATTGGAGATTGTTGATATAGATATTTTACAGCTGATATCAATTTAAAATGGATTCCTCCCTTTTTTTTTTTTTTTTTTTTCCCCTTGGATCCAGGACTTGTTTACACTAGGAAGTAAAACTATACCACAAATACTCCTGACAAAAGGATTTACCCTCATCACCCATTCCCCATCTACAAATGCATCCTAATTTGGCCTTCTAACATAACTATGCCAGTTGGGGATGTGATTTTTTTTTTCCATACTCCTAAATAACATTTATATGCCAACAAAACTTTAGACCTGGCTAAATAACTATACGCTACTCTTTAACTACAGCAGTGAAGATGGAAAACAAGATTATCAGATAGTAAGCTTCATTTAGCTAATATGAGGTCTATACTGAAATAGCAGAGTATTCAGATGATAATCATATATAGAGATCCAAGTATTTTTTAGGATAATGAAAATAGTCCTCACCCCACCACCCTGACCCAAAATAGGTTCTGAAATAATAGTATTAAAATAATAGAGCTTAAATTGTCTTTACAAAGGGCAGACTAGTAAGGTCAGTACCAACTTTCTAAAAGCAAACAAGGAAGAGAAGAGAACTGAGACATTCTCTTATTTTTCCCCAATATGGATGTCAAACATGATGATCCAAATATTACACCCCCCAGATAAGTCAGACAGGATGCAATGGCCTTCTCAGAGATAGATGTCAAAACAAGAGGAGATGAAAAACAGGTTCCTATGACAGATGCTCTCTCCTCTGCCTCCCGTCCCCCTGTCCCTTGGTGTCAAAACAACAAACAAGAAGTTTCTGCAAAGGGACTTCTTAATGTTTTTGTAGGTGTGGAGATTTGACAACAGCAAGATTAAGGAGATTCTTCCCTCTCTGAGAGAAGCAAACTGCTTATAAAAATTCTTTAAATAAGTAAGAGCTGTTTAAAACAAACAATAAAAAAAAAAAAAAAAAAACAACAGTCAAGTAGGTCAAACCCACCAGTGCTGATTGTCTGGATTTCTGTCAGGAGACTTGTAAATCTTCTTGCAACCTCTGTCATTAACCTGTGGCATTTCAGTGCATCTGCAACCACCTTTTACATGGTATTTTAAAATGTTTGACTCTCAAGATACAGTTTGTAATATTCAAGCTGTTCAGCAAGGTAGGATTCATTTTACATATCTTTATGCTGTTGTTATCCTTATAACATTCAATTAAGATTTTTTTTTGACAAAATAAACATTTTTGTTTTTAAGAAACCTTTTCTGAGAAATGTACTAGTTTTGGCAAAACTCAAGTACTGGATGGAATTTCCAGTTAAAATATGAGAGTAGGAAAGTATACCCAGAACTGTACTCTGTAATTGGAGTGATTCTCGTTTCCTCTGCTTTAAAAAATCCCCAATTTTTGTTTTTTAAAAAAGTAACCCAATATCCACATTTTACATGATTAAAATGAAACACCACTTTGTATATATCTACATATTAGTGCTGTTTCCAAATTTTTCCATGATTTAAATAAAACAGCACTAATATGTAGATATATACAAAGTGCTGTTTCATTTTAATCATGTAAAATGTGGATATTGGGTTACTTTTTTTTAAAAAACAAAATTAGGGGATTTTTTTTTTTAACTAGAAAACCAGGATCCCTGGTGATCAGCGTACTCTCCTGCAACACGAGAAACTAAGGTTCAAGTCTCTGCTCTGCCATTATTCCATATGAGTGTCCTGAGTACTGGTGTACAGAGTTAGTCTGTAGCTCAATAATTTATTAGTACAAAATGGAGAATGAGGACCTAGCCCTGAATAACAAAAAGCCTGACCATTAGAGTCATATCAGGCTGACCAAGGATCCAGGTTTTCCATTCACCACAGAAAAATGCAGCAAAACACCATTTTTTCTCATTTTAAGCAGAAAAACCTGGACTTTCTCTTTTTAGAGAAAGGAATGCAGGAAATGGTGGGTTTTCTCTTGCAGGCTGGCAGAGTTCCAGCCTGCAAGGGGTTGCAGGGAGTGGGAGGAGTAAAGTCAGGCAGCGGATGCCATGTGCATATGCACACGCACAGAAGCACACAGCAGCCAGGCAGCATGAGAGCAGCTTCTGTACCTCCCTGCAGGTAATTAGGGGGTGGGGAGGGGAGGACATTAAGGTCCCCTTAGCGAGAGACAGAGGAAATGGGCAGGGCTGGGGTTGGAGCTGCTGCCCAGCCAGAGTAGTGCATGAAGCCCTGGAGCTCAGAATTGGAATGAGCAGCTGCAAGATCCAGGCAGGCAGTGGGATGGAGCTGCAGATGGCTCATCCAGAGGGAGGCTCCCTGCTGCCATGTAGACTCCCTACAGAGGCCCTGGGGGAAGAGCATCAGGGTAGGGAGCCCTGAGCAGAGTGGGCAACCCACATCCATCTTGCCCTGAGGACAAATCTGGAGGGTACGTGCCTCCCGTCTCCTTCCCCCCCCCCCCCGCCCCAGCATATGCCATCCCTTTGGGCTCCACTCTGGGCCATGCAGCCCATGGGGGAGAAGGAGTTGGGCTTCAAACTCCGTTCCACCACAGCACCTGCTGGCTCCCACAGGTAGAAGCCAGGGCTCAGGCGCTGCCTGGGGGTGGGGCAGGAGGCTGTGGATTCTGCCCCCCCCCAGCAGCTGGTGGCCTAAGCCCAGGGCTGGGGGACACTGACAGGGTCCAGAGGGCTGTGGGTCAGAAGTGAGGGGCACTGGAATGGCTTGGGGGTGCTAGTGAAGTTATAGGTCAGGAGTGAGGGTTACCATCAGGGCCAGAGGGCCTGTGGGTCAGAGGGGAGGGACACTAGAAGGGCTGGAGGATCTGTGGCTTGGGAGTGAGGGGCAATGGCATGGGCAAGGCACTGGCATATCAGGGCTGCTAAGCACCTCAAAACGGTGGTAGAGGACAGCCGCAGCTGGACTCACTTCTTGGTGATGGGGGCAAAGGGTGCTCTGACTTTTCCATGACAAAAAAACCCAAATTAAATGCCAAAATGTATAGGTATTTAGAATTTATTTTATTATAGTGATTGAGGCACTAGTAGACTTGAAAATTGGTTAAAAATTGTAAATATATCAATAAAACATTGTGTTCAACTGATACCTATGGTGGTGTTTCATTGTAATCACTGAGAAATGTGGATTTGGGAATTTGTGATTTTTAAACCAAGATTCTTGGTGCTCACTGAGGATTAGAGCTTATACTTGAGTATCTAACCTCTTTTAAACATAGCAAAGACTCCAAACTGTTCTTTATATATCTCAAGTGAGTGACCTAACCACTAGGTTTTTCCTGGACTGGTATAATGTTTTCTATATCTATGAACTTGATCTTAGTTTTTCCCTTGCCCCCTGTTTTGTTTATGCATCCCATAAGAGTTCGGCAGTTTCCTCACCTCAGTTTACCACCCAGAACCAAACCAACTCTTAATGATTTATGCACACTTGCAAAGCAGTTGTAATTACTGTAACTGGGGCACAGTTTACAAAGTTTAAAATAAAAATATAGAGGGTACATTGTAAAGCATCTCACAGCAATCAAAATAGTTACTCTGAAGGAAAGTCAAAAAGGTAATTCCAACTACTAAATTAAATAGCAAGGAATTCCCAAGACCTATCATTAGTAGAAAGCTGGAAGAGATGGATCTTATAAACTAAACATGGCCAGGCTTGGGAATTAATTTCCAAGGTGAAACCTGTAATGCAGTCAAATTGTCCTTGTACCAATTAGCCCAACCTTTGGGAATGACATCCTAAATGTTTCCATGGAATCAAGTTATCATCTTGGTAAAAGAGAAAGGTAAATCATTAAATCCTATATGACAAGGTGCTGTATAATTCGGACACAGCACCTGAATTTGCTACCAGATCATATGGTAGAGGGCAGACAGTGGTATTTTATACACATTTGCAACAAATTGTGTAATTCAAATACACTAAACTCAAAGACTATGTCTAAATACAGATATTTGTGGAAGTTAGAGGGAGGTTAAAGTGAGTTAAAATGACCACCCAATCTAATTTAGTTTGGCCATGTGTGGACCTTACACTTAGATCCCTGGTTAGATCAATCTAAGTGTGAGCTATACAGACATTCAGGAAGTTTAGATCATTGTAAAAATGGCTGGTCGAATCCCAGGTAAGTACATCTCTGAGGTAGTATAACTTAGATCAGGTCCTGTGAGACTGATCTAATATAACTTCTGTACAGCACAGTCCTGGGGTTGGGAAAGCCCAGCCTTGGGCCTGTACCTTTCCTACTTCCACCCTGGCACTATGCTATTTTTAGACCCTCACCCCGCTACACTACCAGCCTGCCAGCCACTCCACCCCAAACCTACCAACCCACCAGCCTCTAAAAAAACATTCAGGATGCCAGTTTTACTGGCATTTGGCAGTGGTGGGAGGCAATCAAAGTAAATTGGGTTGGGGAAAGGGGCAGGTGGGATGGAGGGGTAGGTTCACTAGGAGGATGTTCATCTGGGGGGGAGGGGCTAAGAATAGCATCTCATCCAGGAGATGGGGGAGCCACCCATCCCATTAGATTTTCTCTCAAATAATTTCTCAAAATTTTAGACTGTATTTAAATATTTTTATTGGCAGTCCCTCAAAGTCAAGAATGACATCCATCAGGCTTGATGGGTTCTCAGATGACTGAGGAGCCCAATTCTAGATGCTCCCATTGCCAAATAATGTGTGTATGTTGTTGCACAGGGGAGTGGGATTCACAGCTCCAGGTTGGTCTCCTTCTCCTTCCTCTGCCACCGCCGTCTACCTCAGTATAGAGTCATTGGGCCTCAAAGTGGTGTATGCCTTGTTGGACCAAATGGCACTACACCAAATGGTCAGCAGCTTGTTCCTCCCAGCCATTAGTGTCGATGCCTCTGTACTTTAGGGTGACCTTGAGTGCATCTTTGTACCATTTCCTTTGGCTGCCCTTTCAGTGTTGGCCAGTGGAGAGCTGGGAAAATAGAATCTGATGAGGGAGGCAGTTCTCAGACATCCAAACACAGTGGCCCATCCATCGGAGTTGATTTCTTAAGTGCAAGACTTCAATGCTGATGGACACAGCTTCATGGAGGATGCTTATACTGGTCTGGTGGTCCTCTCATTTGATCCCCAGGATTCAACGCAAGCACCGTTGGTGAAAGCTCTTGACTGTCTTAATGTGACTTTGGTAGATGGTCCCAGTTTCACTGCAGTAGAGGAAGGTGTTCAGCATGTTAGCCTTGTAAACCAGGACCTTAGTCGACTTCTGAAGTTCTCTATTTTTGAAGACACGTTGTTGCAGCATGAAGGTGGCGGCAATGGTGCAGTTGACCTTCTTCATCGATGGTAGCCTGTCAAAAGAGGTGGCTGCTAAGATGGAAAGTGCTCCATGTACTCCAGATCCTCCCTGTCTGTGTAGATAGTGCAGGGTGTGAGGAATGTTCAGCTGGCCTGGGAAGGATTAGTGGAGAACCTTCATCTTTGCAATGTTCAAGGACAGGCCATGTCTCTTATATGAAGTGTTGAAGAGATCTAATGTCACTTGCACATCCTGTGTACAGTGAGACATCACACAATAAGGATCCGCAAACTGAAGGTCATGGATGACTTTGGTGGTTAGTTTCATTTTTGCCTGCAAGTGCCCAGGATTGAAAAGCTTCCTGTTGAGTCAATACTGGATGCCGGATGGTAGATCATCTCGGATGAGGTGGATGATGGTGGTCAGGTAGATGGTGAACAATGTAGGGGTGATCACACAATCTCATTTAGACTCCGGTCTGAATGCAGAAGGCATTGCTTTCAGATCTTCCACTCAGGGCAGTGGCAGTCATATTATCATGCAGGAGCCACAGCATGGTGACAAAATTCAGTGGGCAGCCAAGGCATTGAAGGATGGTCCACAGAGCTTCATGATTTAAGAAATCAAACACCTTGGTCAGGTCAATGAGAATGAGGAATAGTTCTTGATTTTGCTCTCAATATTTTTATTTGATCTGCCTGGCAATGAAAACCATGTCTGCAGTGCCCCAGGATCATCAGAAGCCGCACTGGGTTTCTGGAAGGCTCTCCTTGGTGACAGGAGGAAGGATATGGGCTAGGATATTACCCACACTGGACAGGAGAGAAATCCCTCTGTAGTTCCCACAGTCAGATTTGTCCCCCGTCTTCTCGATGCTCACAATGGTTGCATTCTTGAGGTCCCCAGGGGTGTCCTCTTCATCCCAAAGGCAGAGAATAAGCTGGCGGAATCGTAATGTGAGCCACCAGCATGGTAGACCTCTGTAGGTATACCATCTGGCCCATGGGGTTTGTTAGTTTTTATCTTTTGGATGGCCCACTTCAGCTCTCCAATGGTTGGTGGATCACCAAGGGAATCCACCACAGGGTGTTGCGGGATGGCTTGGAGGGTCTCTTCTGATACAGTGGACTCATGGTTAAGGAGGTTTGAAATGCTCCTTCCAATGCAGATGGATGGTGTCATCATCCTTGAGGAGCTGGGAGCTGTCCTGTGATCAGAGTGGGTTTTGTCCAATGGAGCAGGGTCCGTAGGTTGTCTTGGTAGCCTAGTAGAAGTTATGCTTGTTATGTTCTGCATAGCCCTGCATCACACATGCCTTCTCTGCCCACCAGTTGTTCTTCATGTCATGGATGTGTCGCTGGACCTCAGTCTTCAGCTGGTGGTACACTGCTGTCTTTCACCGAGTTTGTGGATGGCTTTGCCAAGTGATGAAGGCTGCATGTTTCTGCTTGAGGAGATCACAAATCTGATCATCATTAGCATCGAAGGAGTCCTTGTTCCATTGCAATGTGAACCCAATATTCTGGGTGCAGGCATCTTGGACAGTGAACTTGAGTTGCTCCCAGTGAGCCTGGATGGAGATGTCATCAGCAGTAGGGACTTGCTCCAGTGCACTATACAACTGGACCTGGAACTCCTCCCACTGTCTAGGTCCTTCAGAGCTGCAAGGTTCAGCTGTCTCTGGGTGGCCTTCTGGGTCTTCTGGTGTCTCAGCACCAGGTGGATGTTCATCACTGAGTGTACAAATCAGTGGTCTGTCCAGCAGTCTTCAGATACCTTCATGGCCGTCATGACAAGCACATCTCTCAGGTCTCTACCTTGGATGAGTAGTCCAAGAGGTGCCAGTGCTCTAACCTCAGATGCCTCCATGTGGTCTTGAGCCAGTCTTTCTGGTGGAAGACAGTGTTTGTCATGATCAGGCCATGTTGGGCGTATTTGGTGAGGAGCAGCATCCCATTGGCATTGCCCTTCCCTACGCCATTCTTGCTGATAGTTATGCTCCAGATTTTGTGGTCACAACCAACCCAGGTATTGAAGTCACCCAGGAGAATGACCTTGTCATCCTTCAGGATGGAGACAAGGGTGTTGTTGAAATTTCAGTAGAACCTTTCCTTGACTTCCTCATCAGAATCCAGAGTTGGAGTGTATGTTCTGATGACACTGATTTTGCCTGAGGTGCAGGTGAAGAGTCATCAGCCTTTCATTGACACCCAAAAGGAGTTTGGGGAGCACTTCAGTGATCTTATTCCTGGTGGTGAAACCAACTCCATCGATACGGTGGTTGTGGTCTGGTTTCCCTTTCCAGAACAAGGTGTGCCCTCCACTGACCTCCCTCAGCTCTCTCTCCCTGGTGAGCTGGGTTTCACTGAGACCAGCAATGTCAATGTGCGTCTCGCTAGCTCCCGAGCCACAATGGCAGCTTGTCTTTCTGGGAGATCGCTCTCTGGGTTGTTGATGAGTGTTCTCATGTTCCAGGTTCTGAAGTTCAGCTTTTTCTTATTTCAACTGCAAGAATGATGATCCCACTGGGTGTGGTTTCCCAGTCAGGAGAGATGGGACAGCCTATTTTTGTGGCACCTTTTCTAGCACCCTCCCCATCAGGGTGAGCAGAAGGTAACCTAAAAAGGACCACTCAGTTGCAGATACAGCTGCCAAAGAACACCCCTGTCCTGATACAGGTGTCTGATGTCCATCACATATCCACCGCCTGTGTGCAGATTCTTGGCTGGGGCCTCCAGGTATCACACCCCTGCCCCTGTCACCAATCCTCCATTGCCACAGGGATTTTGGACCCAACAGAAGCCTGCATGTGGCATGTTTAGTGTGGGGACTCCAGTGCACAGTAGGGCCCACATGGTCTTGGTGGTTGGTGGCTAGGTTCAGTGACATGGTGAACCATGATGACTGGGGCCAGTTCTCCATTGCAGCCTTATTCTGCCTTCACAGCCAATGGGGATGCAGCCTTCCTTCAGTTGCTCTGCCATTGAGTACTTCTTGGATCATTCTTTGTCTGGAACCTCCCCCTAGACCTTGCTGCCTAGTAGGGTGGCCCTACTAGGAGCGTGAGCTCCACACAGCATTACTCTCGGGGTCATTGGAACATGCAAACCTCTCCACCACAACAAGGTGATGATCCTTGGAGAGGATATTTAAATATATGATTGAATTAACATGCACTAAAATACAAGACATACCTTTGGAGAGGTACAGAAGACAATATAATTATACAGTGTCCATTAGAATTGTATCTGACCTGCTAGGTCTGTTGCATTAGAAACTATCTGTGACCAGAATCTTCCCAGTTACAGCCAACTGGGCTAGAGACCAAGTGTACTGTCAGTTTCATTGGTGTATCCTCCTGGCTACAGCAAGGGTCCACTGACATCAGTAAGAGTTATAACCAATGGGATGCCATTAAATTCACCAAAGAGCTTTGTTTCTAAGCTTGGATTCTATTTTACAACCCAGTTTTCCATCCTGCTCAATCAGAAATGAGTTTATAATAGTAAACTTGAAAGTAGCACAGTCCTCATTGTGAGAGACTGTAGCCAAAAAATCAGTGGAGAATCAGGCACAAGATGGTTGTATAGGAGCAAGCTCTTATTTAAACAGCAATAATCGAAAAAATATTAATGAAATAAACTGTTGGTTTTTTTTTCATTCATACTAATATCAACACCATAAGTGACACCAACCTTAGGCTTCCTGACAGAGCATAAAAGCAAGTAAACACCACCTAGTAGAAGTAGGATTCTGGGGCCCCACATGCTGCCTTTCCAGTGGAGAAATCAGTGACATGAAATCAGAGTATATTATAAGTGTCACTTGTTTTATTATTTATATACTGTCCAGTTCTGTAACAGAGGTTACAAGCAGTATTCAGATGACCTCACCTTTCAGAATTTTCAGTACCATACACTAACACCCATTTTCTCAGAAAGCTACTACTTCTCAAATAATGCTTAGAAATAATAAGAATAAAGAAGACAGCAAACAGCTGCCACAGCTTCTTTCCCAGGGCGACTGCAGAACCAGACTGATTCTGATCACAGGCTAAAAGGCTGAAATCAAATCTTTCTTTGCTCACTGCAAAGACACTTACTAATCTCTATATAACAGCATAATTTAGCAGTTCTCACCAAAACTGTTCAAATAATTCTGCATTGGGCTCCAATACCAAAAAAGAACAATATTTCATAACAATTCATAGTACAAAGTGAGCATCACTTTCAGAACTTTTGGAAGTTACAGTAGCTGAAGCTCAAACAAAAACCTCATTTTTCTCTTTCACCTCAAAATATTGAAGTCCCTCTTCTTATTAGGAAAACTGAACAAGAGGTGGGCACAGCAGTGAAGTACATGGCTGAGGGACGAATAAAAATGTTTTAAAGGTTATTTCAACTTAGGAAACTGTTACTGCATTCTATTGTCACATCATGTCTGTACAAGAGCCTAATATGAACAACTGCCTTTAAACATGCCTTCAGTGCGGACAGTTGCTCATCGGAATAGGTAACATTTACCTATAAGCTTCAAAAAGAACTTGCATTTACACAGTTCCTTTTATGTTCTGGGTACCAACACTACCTGTCATTATAGCAAGGTGTTGAATGTGACAGAGGTAGTGGCAGCTGGTGACATTGAATGAAACAGGTAGGCAGAACATAGAAACACAGCAGTTGACTAGAAATGTGAATACAATCCCAAATACCACTAGAAATAACCTCCATTAAACTTGTGGCAAATCTAAGTGTGCAAACAGAAAGGCTCAACTGATATCAATGTACACGTACAAACACGTTGCTGTGTACTGTGCTAATAATGCATCACATACTGTATTTTTTTTTAAACTTGAACCCCTGCCAGTTTAAGGATAGTGTTCTTTTTTGAAAATAGTCAGGTTATTGTGATTTTCACTCAAAAATGCCTTTAGTCTCATCACACAATCACATCTGCCACTTCTGATCTATTTAGAAATTAAACTTGACACAGCATACTCCACTTCAGCTGTATGCTCCTGAACTCTGCTATTCCAGTGCATTTAGCTTTCAGGATATGTACATCAATATGATAAGCATCACGGCACATCATATTAATCAGCAGGGACATTTGCCATGGGTACTTATGGTACCTCCATTCAATGACAGCACCTGCATCTAGTCTAGTGGTTCTCAACCCATGTTCCACAAACTACTTTTAATGGTGATGTGGCTCCCAGCCCTTGTGAGAAAAGATAAGGAGCTTACTTCTTCCACTGCAGTGTCCCTATACCCACCTCAGTGTCTTGCAAACTTCTGCTGCTATTCCAGAACTCCCATTTTTCAGAACAGCATGCCAAGTGGATGTGGGGATTATGCTTTTCAGCCCTGCTCATCCCCTGGTCCTCTCCCTAATCCTGGGGAGGGGGTAGTGAGAAAGGGTTAGAATATGGGTGGAAGGGCCTGGTTCTGATTTGTGGCATGCGAGTCCCTGCAGGAGCATCTGTGGTTGCAGGGGTCCTGCCTTGTAAGGCTGTGTGCGGCTTCAGATCACACTTCGGATCTGGGGCCACTTTGGACACTTCGGCATCTGAAGCAGCACGCCTGAAGTGAAGCACTGGCTCATTCAGGCTGTCTGAAGCTGTTCACAGCTTCCAAAGCATTTTGGAAAAGCTTTGTATGCTCTGGACAAGCTTGGGAGGTTGAAAGTGAAAGTTAAAAGAGGGAGGGGGAACAGGGGAAGGAGGGAGAGAAGGGGAGAGGGGGAGCAGCGGGGGTGGAAGACTGACATGTATAGGTTGCCAGTGAGAAGGATTTCTCTCTGTCTGCCTTTCCAATGACTGTCTGGGGGGAGGGACCTAGAAACAGCATAAAAGCCTCTGTTTAGAGGCATGCTGTGTCTTTTGCAAGCTTGTTCCCTCTCAGAAACTGAATGAGAAAGGTACCCTAGAAGACAAGCCTGGTTGCTTTAGTCAGTAGATGAACTTGCCTGCTCCTTTTTGTTGTTAGAAAGGATTGGGTAGGATTTAGCTTAGCTTAGCATCTCAGTACTATACAACTCATTTCTTTCAGTTTATATTTGCTCTTTTCTTTGTTGCAAACTTTGACAAAAGAAAGCTGTGTTTTCCCTACCAGAGTGATCCATCGTTGTGCAGGGAGGCACACAGATTGCATGCATACACACACACACATATATACGCACAATATAAAGAAGAAAAATCAGATATTCATAGGAGAAGACGACAGACAGACAGCACACAATTTTTACATAGATCTTAACACTGAAGTGAACAATCAAAGAAGAGTCCAGTGCATGCATGCAACAGATGAAATAGAACACACAACACAAAAGGACTGACACACACACACACAGACCTTTTGCAGCACAGGAAAGATTAATATGAAGCATGCTGGAAAGGCAGGTGCTAGGTCTTCTGGCAGGGGAGGGAGAGGGGGTAGGGGGAGAACTAGAGCTGCAAGTCCACCCCCCCACCAAACACAGACACATTCTCTTCTGAAGCAGCCATGACATCAGTGTTGCCAGTGGAAGCAAGGAGGTGGGAGCAGTGTCTGCACCTGACATCCCTGTACCTGAACCACCAGCCCTCAGTCCAGAAGTAGGCACCAGCAGTGGAATCACTGTCTCCTCCACCCCGATGTCATCTCTCAGTGTGAGCTTCCCACTAACAGAGAAGGAGCTGGAGCTGGAACCAGGGATGCTGAGCATGCTGGCTCAAGCAATTCTGGGGACTGAGGGGGAATCAGAGTTTGTGCTCCACACTCCTCAAATTTCCCCTAGACCCAGGGATCCTGTGGAAAGCAGCACCTTGGAGGAAGCTGAGGTTGTAGGGGCAAATGGCTTAGCTGAGGCAGCTCCTCCTGCTGTTCAGCCTCAGCCTCCTGAGGAGTGGGATAAGGCAGTATCCTCACCCACAACCCAGAAGCGGGGAAGTAGTGTAGTGTGGGAACATTTTGAGGTGGCAGATGATCCCAGGTTTGCCATCTGCCAGCGCTGCCAAAGGCACATGAGCCGTGACAAGGATGTGAGACACTTTTCCACTATGGCAATGCTGCTGCATCTGAGGAGGCACAACCACCTTGCCCTTCTTCCTGCTCAGCCTGGCACCAGTGTGAGCATGCCAAAAGGGAAGTCCCCTGCTCACTCCAAAGTCCCCTTACCCCCAAAGCAGAGGCAGGCCACCCTGGACCACTGAGGGAAAGGTGGACAGAAAGGTGGGCAAGTTCCCAAGGTAAGTGAGATCACCCAGAGCATTGGGGAGATTCTTGCTCTGGATAGCCAGCCCTTCTCCCTAGTTGAGCGGCCAGGGTTCAGGTGGTTCATAGCACTTCTGGCCCTATCTTAGAAAGTGCCCGCATGCACCACCTTTAGCAGGACAGTGGTGCCTTCCCTGTTTGAGGCATGCAGTGAGTACTTGAGGGAGGAGCTGCGCAAGGCAGGGCTGCAGGTAGCCTTGCACTTCACTTCCAACAACTGGAGCATCTGGGGTGGTGTTCACATCTACCTCTCTCTCACGGGGCACTGGTGCAATCAGTCAGGCCATCAGTGGGCTCTACTGCAAGCCGAGGTGCTGGATGAGTCCCACACAGCAAGGGAGATCATGGTGCAGGGGTGGCTCATTGGGCAGGTCGAGCTCACCCGCATATTCATGGTCACTGACAACAGGGCCAATATAGTGAAGGCTGTCTGTGATGTCAGCTTTGTTGGCATCTGCTGTGTGGCACACAGGCTGCACCTCATAGTGAGGGATGCCTTGGAGGGGACAGGGCTGCCTTTGACAGCACTGCCACCACTACTGCTACAAGCCAGCTGATTTTTAAATGAAGAAAGGTGGTCGTCTACTTCCACCACAGCATCAAGGAAGGCAAGATGCTGTGGGAGAAATGGGCAGAGCTCAGCATCCTGCAGCACAAAATCATGCAGGATATGGAGACTCAGTGGAACTCCACATACCTGATGCTTGAAAGGCTGGTGGAGCAACAAAAGGCCATCCATGAGATGGCCTTGCTTGGGGAGATTGGGATCAGCAGCCCCCTGAACAGAGCTGAGTGGGATACCATCTCCCAGATGTTGGTGGTCCTCAAGCCCTTCCTCAAGGCCACCAAGACCCTTAGCGCTGGTGATGCCCTCCTCAGCCAGGTAATCCCCCTAGTGAGGGAACTGGAGAACCAAATGGAGAAGTTCCAGGGGATCAATTTTCCTGGCTGGGGCAGGCTGCTGTCACCAGACATGCAGACACTAGTGACGCAGCTGAAGAAGAGCATCAGGAGATGGCTGGATCCCTTGCAGTCCACTACGGTCCACATGATGGCAGGCATTTGTGACCCAAGGGTGAAGGGGAGCATGTGCATTGGCAGCACCAAAACCCTCAAACACTGGACTCAGGTGTTGGTGAACAAAGTCAGGGAGGCTAAAGTACAGAGGTAAGGGGATGTGGAAGAGGGGGATCTACTTTCCCATGCCAGCACTCCCAGAACAGCATTGGTGCTAGCACCAGCACCAGCCAGTCTCCTCCATACCAGCCAGTTCCAATGTGGGCTATGGGCATGGCTTCAATGCTGGGGTCCAAACACATCAGACCCCAGCCTCAGGCAGATAGTGCTGAGGCTTCGGTGGCTAGCTATCTTGCTGAGGATGTGGAGCCACTGGACTGCAACCCCTTGGCCTACTGGGAAAGCCACAGCCAGATGAGGCAGGATCTGGCCACAGTTGCATGGCAACACCTGTCCTGTCCACCAACCAGTGTTCCAAGCGAGACGGTATTCAGCATTGCTGGGGATGTTGTGACACCCCACCATACCTGCTTGGATCCTTCTTTTGTGGAGCTGCTGGTGTTCCTAAAGGTGAACATCCCACTGCTGGGGTTCCCCAACTTCCACCTGCAGATGGACTGAGTGCCACCCTTTTCACTCCAACTGCACCAATTTCCCTTTTTGAGTTTTTAAAGTTGAGTAATGCCAAGCTCTCAGTTGGAGGGGGCACTAACTGCATCACCAGCCAGCAGGGGAAGAACATGTCCTTGCTGAACTCATTCCCCTGCCAGGATGAACTTAGAGGTATGGGATTGGGGCTATGGGGAAGGAGGAGCCCCCAGGTCCTGAGGATGAGCATGAAAACTGTACCCTGCCAGGGTAGGGAGGCCTGGTGGGACTGCTGGCAGCGTGGCAGCCCCGTAAGTGCCAGGACCAATGATCCCCCGGTGACAGATGGGTAGGAGGTGATATAACCTGCAGTTAATGCACACATCCTCTGAGAAGTGGTTTGCATTGTAATTTGTTCCCTCTCAGGATCAGGCCTGAGAGACTGGAGGCAGAGTGTTTTTTTGTTGAGGAATGTGTCCACATGGGTAGTTGGGTTTTGTTGTCTTTGATAGATTCTGGTGTGCAGTTTGTCAGGGTACTGGAGATAGTTGGCAGGTTTTGTGTTTTGAGCTGTACAAAGTTGGCTTCAGTTCTGGTGATGAGGATAGGTGCTTATTTGAATGTACAAACCACTTTTCAGAACTGGACTTATGAACTGCACTTCCTGTACCTACTACCTAGGAGGCTGATGAACTCATGGACTCAATATACACAGTGGAGTTCTGGCACGCTGCGACCTGCCAGACATCTGACACCCCAGGCACCTCTGCACTTTTACCTGCACTGCTACATCCCCCTTTCCCCTCTACCCTCCACCTCAGCCTGTCCCTCACCCCCTCACACCTTCATTTCCATTTTCACTGATTGGCTTTCTTGCCAGCATTGCATGCCAGGCCTGCCTCTGGCTTCTTTACTATTCCTTCCATCCAGGACCAACTGCAGGTACTTCCTCAGCCTGATAAAGGGGTTTTCAACCCTAAAGCTTCCAAAGATACATTTTTAAGTACTCTTTTTTTTTCATAATAAACATATAGACATAAAAACACAAGATAAGCCATCACACACCATGAGTAACATCATATGTCCAACACAACACAACACATCTTTACTTCTTGCTGTCAATTCCTTTATAAAAAGAAAGATTCTATGACAGTTCCATTTGGGTACCTTTGATGCTGCTGCTGATGCTACTGGTGTTGATCTAGCTAAGTTATTTTACCTGTTGTCATGTAAAGTTGTAGACCGTGCATGAAGCTGTAGGGAAGGAGGAGGCTTCACTGGGGCACACCACCATGTTGTGCAGAGGCCCCAGTGCCAGGAAAGGCACACCTTAACACACACACACACACACACACACACACACACACACACACACACACACACACACTGTCACCCACCCACATCACAAGTTTTTGCACCGAGGCCTGCAGTACATTTTACCCCCCTGTGCCCCAAAACAGACACAGTTACCCAAGCACCCACCCACATCATGAGTTTTACCTGTTAGCAGCCAGAGGTGCAGGGCCCCACAAGCCAGACCCCTCCCCCCCAACACCTATCTCTTTGACAGCTGGCAGGCTTCATGGCCTCGATAGAGGCCACCACCACTGCAGTTTTCAGCCCGCTGCACCTTAACACACACAGGGTCATCTATGTTATGAGTTTTACCTGTCAGCAGCTTTGAGGTACATTTCCTCCCAAATGCCTTCACCTATCTTCTTGAAACTTGGCAGGCTTCGTGATCTCAGCAGAGTCGATCATCCCTGCAAGTTTCACCCAAATCAGACAAAAAACAAAGTTATAGATATTTCATTGATCCCCTATTATACCCTATGGCCAGATCTCCAAGGCAGCTCCAAAGCTTCGGAGCAGCTTCAGCTAGATCGAAGCAGGAAACCAATCCAGAGCTCCAGATCGATCACTGACATCCAAAGCAGCCAAATCCAAAGCCAGAATGAATACCTGCCTACTCACACAGGCCTACTGCCTGGTCCCTCAGATAAAGGTCCGGGGTGAGGAATAGACAGACAACAGTAATATGAGGGTATATCAGTTGAAGTCCTGCCCCTACAACCCATTGTTTGGTTAGCACTTTTAAACCTTATGCTGATCTTTCTGACTGGTAGGTATCATGTATTATTTGCCTGGGGGGTGTGTGTGTGTGTGTGTGTGTGTGTGTGTGTGTTTAGAGAAGTAATAAGGAACTTTACTACTTCCCTGCAGTTTAATATGATGAAGTGATTCTTTTCTCTGTTTAGTGTCACCTGAGCTAAGTTGTATAGGAATATCTTGAGCAAAAAAGGTTTGAGAACCACCAATCTAGCCACTGCAGGTCTACAAGCAGAATAGGAAAGAAAATGGTAAGCCTGTATTTGCTGGCTGTAGCCAGCTTTACCATGCCACTCTGACAAACATGAGGCCAAGCCAGGGGCTTAGCCCTGAACAAATCTTTTTAAAGGACTCTGGCCAAACTGCTACATCAGATCAAAACTGTATATAAGTTCTGTTCCTTCTATATCTATATATCTCTATATACATATATCTATATAGGAGGAACAGGGCTTATTTACAATTTTGATCTCATGTGTGTATGTATGTATGTGGAAAACTATGATCAAACATTTTGAAGCATTTTAAAGATATTATGAATACTTTGAATACTATTATATTAACACACACCTCCCCTTGCAAAGTTCAAGGTGAGAAAGAAAGAACCAAAACTCAAGGAAGAAGAAAAATGACAGATCTAAACTGATTTTTTTTCTGTCGAGTACCTCTCATTGATCCAGCCTAGTTCTGCAATGTTACTGAAAAGGAGCCTGTAACAGTAGTGTGGACTTAAAATATCAAGGGCTTGTATCACTTCCACAGAGGGCTTGAGCCCCAAATGCAAGTTTATCAAATCTGATGCAGAGTTTAGAATAATATATATATAATATATATTCTAAAATCTATCTATCCATCCATCCATCTAGTTAGATAGATAGATAGATATAAAATATGTATAGAATATACACACACACACACACTACATCTGTATGTGTGTGTGCATGTGTGTACATACATATATTTATATATGTGTGTGTGCATGTGTTTGCGTATGTATATTTGTAGCAGAACCCCCAGTTTTTTTCTCTTTTTTTTTTGTATTTATTTTTAAATGCATTCCCTCCCCTTCCCCAACCATTTCTGACCTTTTCTCTCCCTCTCTATTCCATATAGATAAGTATAAGTGAGCTCAGACTTAGGATAAGATTTAAACATTTTTATTTTGGTAGCAAGTTTTTGGTTTTGGATGTCCACAGTTTTATATTGTATAATTATTAGGTTTGTATTGATTCTTACTGTTGGATATTGCATTATCATCATTTTTGTATTGATTTTTATTGTTTCATATGGATAGTGTATGGTTTAGGCCTGTGTTTGTAAGTGAACCAAAGTCATATCAAGTTTCCATTTTATACGTCAAGCCTTCATCTTGTGTCCTCTACCTGGGCATCCCCTGTGTTGCAACTGTATGAGTCATGTGCCCCTCCCATGTAAATTGGTTCCCAGATAAATGACAATGATTGGGCTATGATTGAAATACAATGGTAGCAGGCTTCTACTGAATGGCCTGTAATGACTGGGCTATCACTTCACATTGATTCATCCAGGAACCACACACCTCAACCTGGAACATAGACAAGAACCCAGCATTTGAAAGAGAAAATACCCTGCAGAACCAGCAACTCTCACCATTACAGACACCTGAAACTGCACATCCCTGCATGGAACACACATGCTCTGTATGCCAGGGGCTGACCCTTGCCTGGGCATGTCTCTTGTCACTAGGGTCACACAAGGTCTATAAAAAGGGGCAGTGAAGACAAACCCAGTGGGACATCCTCTCCATCTGGACCAGCACCATGCCACACCACCTATCCACCCAGAGACCCTGCCGGCAACCCCCCTCTGGACAACATCTACTGGACAAGGACCATTTTCAGCTTGGATAGGTAGATATTACCTGCACACCTCCTCCTACAATTTTGGACTCTCTCTCTCTCTGCCTCTCTCTCTCTCCTCCTGGACTTCAGTGGACTTCAGCCCCTGCACCAAGCCCCTCTAACCCCTGCTGCCGTTGTGTGTGTGTGGGTGTGTGTGTGTGGGTGTGTATGTGTGTGGGGGGGGGGGTGTGGGTGAAAGGGAACCAATTTGAAATTGTGTCACCATCTCCCCTGTTCAATAAAAACACTCATTTGCAAACCCGAGTTGGGTCATGTTTTACTGAATCCCAGTCCCTTCCCTGTCTTAAATTCCAGCCTCATTCTCTCTCTCTCTCTCTCAGCTCCAGTCCCCACCCTTTCTGCTAGTTTCCCAAACTTCTCCCAATTCCATCTCCCCTTTTCTGCCACCTCTCAGCCTCCCCTGCTCCTACTGCCTTTTCCATGTGACTTTCTGTTACCTTTCTCTGCTTTCCTGCTGCCCTGCCACCTGCTGCTTTTCCTGCGATTTTCTGCTGTCCATCTCTCTGTTTTCAGGCTTCCCCCACACCTCTGTAATCCTGCCCCCACCCCCGCAGCTTCCCAGCTCCTTTTAGCTCTCCTGCAGTTTCCTCCAGCAGCTACTGCCATTCCCTGCAACTTCTCTAGCCTCCCTGGAGCCATCCTCCGGCTCCCCACACCCAGAGCCCCTCTTTGACACCTACACTTTCCCTTAGTCCCATTTTCCCCTCTCCTCACCTACTTTTTCAGCTCCCCCGTAGCTCTGGCTACAGTCCCAGCCTCTGTGCTGGCATGCTTCCCTGTTCTGCAGGCTTTGGGCATTGTCTTTTAAACAATTAAGATCAATTAACCTAAAGTTACCACCGAGCCTCAGTTCTTCAGCCCAGGCCCCTGTAGTCTACTGGTTCTAATCCTGGGCCTGGTAACTTTAACTCCCTACACTTCTAGTTTCTTACTTTAACCTTTCCCCAGGTATACCAAGTATACCAAGCACATACATACATACACATCACAACACCCAACTTAGGAACTCACCTGTGTGTATGTGTAGGTGGGTGGTATGTGTGTGAATTAGTGAGTACAAACATATATACATACATATATAGATATCATTGTGTGTGTGTGTGGTATATGAATAAGTAATCCACATATGTGTATTGGATGTGCAGGTGTTGGTAACTGGTAACTGATTCTGTCTAAATGTGGTGTGTGTAGCATGTATGGGCTTAAACTGGTGATAGGTGTGCATTAACCTAGACTAGTTATTTTGAATGTGTGTGTATCCAAGTTGATAGTGTGTGTGTGGGGGGGGGCATTGTGTACATGATATATGAATTAGTGATCTGTGTCTAACTTTTGGGGTGTATAGTGTATGTGCTTGAATTGGTGATAAGTATGCATGTGCCTAGGCTGGTTTGGATGTGTATGTGCCTAAGCTGGTAGTGTGTGTGTGTGTGTGTGTGTGTGTGTGTGTACCTAATTGATTTGTGTGTATTTTGTATATGTGCAATTGTAAACCACACCCTCCTGTCTAACAGTGCAATATTGAGATCCTGAGCGTTGGCCTGACCCCTCAGGGCAACATTTTAGGCCTGTGCAAAGCAGCTAATATTCACTTTGGATTTGGATTTGGCCGATTCAGGGGACAGTGATTTGATTCGCTGATTCAAATCACTGTCCCAATTTGACTTGGCCAAAAATGATTCAGAGATTCGGCTGCTGCCGAACATCCAAATCAGACAGGCCAGGCCCATCCCCCACCTACTCTCCCAGCCTGACAATGGCTGCCCCACCCACCCCAGCTCCTGGCACGTGTTAAAAAAAGGCCTGATGCAGCGGGTGCTGCCAGGTGGGGGGGGCAATCCCTACTGCCCCCCAGTACCCCATGCTGCGCGGATGGCTCTGCACAAGCCCCCTGATCTCCCCCACTCCCCCCCACCAATGAGTGCCCACCCAGGCCAGCT
The DNA here is from genome assembly GCF_030867095.1 of Alligator mississippiensis. Lineage (NCBI taxonomy): Eukaryota > Metazoa > Chordata > Crocodylia > Alligatoridae > Alligator > Alligator mississippiensis. The sequence continues at coordinate 110,894,676 of NC_081828.1, read as the reverse complement.
CTGGCCCTATAAGAAAAAAAAAAAAAACAAAGAAAACCCCCAGACTCATTGCTCCTTCCAGCAGGGGGTGATCGCCGCTACCCCCCACTGCCCCGCATCATGTGAGGGGCTCTGCATAAGCCCCTGAAGCACTGATGCCACCGGCAGAAGCGAAGAGTCCTGTGGTTTTTCTTCATTTTTTGTTTTTTTTTTCCTTAAAGAGCCAGAGCTGGCCTGGGTGGGGCACTCATGGGGTGGGGGAGTGGGGGAGATCAGGGGGCTTGTACAGAGCTATCCATGCAGCATGGGGTAGTGGTGGGAAGCAGGGATTACCCCTTGCCCAGCAGCACCTGGTGAGCACCAGGGTTTTCCTTTAAAGGGCCAGGAACTGCGGTGAGTGGGGGCAGCCATGAGGGGGTGCTGGGGAAGTGAGGGGTTGGGGAGGATCATGGGGGCTGGCAGGGGGTCCTCTCATGGTCTCCTCCTCCAGCCCCAATTCCCCTTCCCCTAGTACTAACTAGCTTGGAGTCGGCTGTAGTTCCCTACTGCAGCCACCAGGGACTGCCCAAATCAAAGCTCTCTGAATCTTTGCCAAAGATTCAGAGAGCTTTGAATCAAATTGGAACTTTAAATTGGTCCCCTGATTTGATTTGGATTTGGAGATTCAGCCACCAAATCAGGTTGAATCTCCTCCAAATTGAATCACCACCCAAAGCTTCCCATAGCCCTAGTGTATATATATATTCTAAACTCCATATCAGGTATGATAAACTGGCATCTGGGGCTCAAACCCTCTGTAGAAGTGACATAAGTCTACCCTATTGTTATAGGCTCCTTTTTAGTAAGATTGTAGAACTAGGCTGAATCAATGAGAGCTACTCAACAGAAAAAAAAAAAATCAGATTAGATCTGTTATTTTTCTTCTTCCTTGAGTTTTGATTCTCTCTCACACCTTGAGGTTTTTGGGTTTTTTAATTCAAAAGAATTCAAAGTATTCAAAGTATTCATAATATCTTTAAAGTACTCCAAAAATGTTTGATCATAGTCTTCCTCTTCAGCAGTACATTTAAAGTGTTTTAAGTAATAAAAGTGAAAAAGAATTAATGAAAAAAAAGCAGCCTGTAAGAAAGACAGGCTAAGCACTTTCTTTGAAAGCAGTGCATTGTAAAGCAAGATGTGGTACCCTTCTATTGTTGGATTTTGGAGGTATTAAATATTGTGGTATGTTAGCAATCTTTACAGCTGAGAGAACACCTTTGATGTAAAATAAACTGTGTTGGATAGGACAGCTGTAATAAAGTGGGTATGGACTGTGCTTTGTACTGTCATTTCCTTTAGGAGTTACTCAGAGTTTAAAGTTGCTTTTCTTAATTTAAAAGGACTTACTGCAACAACATAAGGTTAATGGCTTTACTGGCAAACAACATGATGTCATTAAAATATCTCAACAGAAGTCTCTCAAGCTTATGTACTTTTGTTTTATTTTAGGCTTGTACAGCCTGCTATTTTATGTATGTGTGCATGTATTAATCAAACCAAGCACCCATCTATGAATATTGCTAATGTTTCCATGCATATAGAATAACTATACATTTTCAGTTTCGATTGTTTTCGATTAAAGCAAAAAATAAAAAAACCCCAAAAAAACAGCAAGAGAAAGGAAACAAAAAAGGACAAATACAAATAAATTTCCTACTTTTCTTAGACAATTACATTAAACCATTTCCAGTTTTACAGATGAAGAAGACAGAGACAAAAGGTTATGATGGAGAAGGAAACTGAGCAGAAGTCTTTTCAATTCCAAGTTTATATCTTAACCATTGAACCATACCTATGTTTTAACTGCCTTACTAATAGGCATCTGCCCCATAACAACAGCCAGACACCCCCAACTACTACTTAGCCCAGCTCCCCAGGGAGCCATGTGAACAAAGCACACACACAGGCACACTCTGGGCATTAGCACATGAGTTAGCATGGGAGTTCACTTGGAAGGCTGCATCAAAGGGCACGAGGCCCTGGGCAGTGAGCCCAGAACTCAGAAACTCAAGTATTTGGAAGTAGCTTAGAAAACACTACAAAATGGTGGGGATGCACCGTATGTCCCCCCCCCCCCCCCGGAGCACCCCATCCTTGCACCACTGAGGCCTCCATCCAGACAAAGCCCATGTTTTCAGCCACTACCCAGATGGAGCCTATGGCTCCAGGCTGTGGGGGCTGCCTGGCATAGCTGTCAGCATCTGGGAGTGGGAACAAGGGCATCTCCATCTGTGGAGGGTACTCCCTTCTGAGGTCTCTAGAGTGGCAGGTGGGGGATCTCCAGGCATAGGTGAGCAGACTTGACACCATCAGGGCCCATGAGCAAGAGATTGATGATTACTACCAGGCCCTACACCTGAACAATGGAGAGGGAAGAGCACAGAAGCCCACCAGCAGGATGAAGAACAACAATGAGACTGACCTGGAGTCCCATATTAAAGTTGCCTGGAAGATAACTCAGGGTTGTCTCTGGCACCAAGGCATAAACCAGTGTTACTTCTCCCCTAGAACTACAAAACAGGTATGCACTCTTCACAGAGCCAGCAGAGTCATCAGTGGGAGCACCAACTCTGGAGGAAACAAGGCAAACAGCCCTGCCAAGGAAGAGACACAAGATGGTCATGGTAGGTGACTCCCTCCTGAGGGGGACTGAGGGAGCCTGCTTCCCAGGGGCCTGGAGCCCAGGGCCCACATTTGGATCTTGAAGCTTGTCTGGCCCTCTGGATCCTGATCCTCCAAGAGGATCCTGAAGCTTGTCTGGCCCTCTGACCACTACCCCATGATCCTCAACCATGTAAGCTCAAATAACACGGCCAGAAATAACCCTAGTCAGGTCATGAGAGACAACAGGGCTCTGGGGGCTGGGCTCAAAGGGGCTGGGGGTGCAGGTAGTCTTCTCCTCAGTCCTCCCAGTTGCAGGTCACAGGTATAGGAGGGCTATGTTCATAGATAAAGTAAACAGAAGACTCTGGTGATGGTGCCACCATGAGAGCTTCAGCTTCTTCAATCATGGCAACCTCTGCCATGCCTTTTGGGAAGAGATGGCATCCACCTAATGTCAAAGGGGAAGAAACTTTTCTCAGCCTGAATGGCAGACCTCCTGGACTTTAAACTACAATTGCCAGGGGATGGACCATCAACCACTAATGAAAGCCTGAAAAATGGCAACCTCAAAACCAGCATCACAGAAAACAACAGGAAGCCTTAGATTCATAGATTCATAGATGTTAGGGTCGGAAGGGACCTCAATAGATCATCGAGTCCGACCCCCTGCATAAGCAGGAAAGAGTGCTGGGTCTAGATGACCCCAGCTAGATAATCATCTAACCTCCTCTTGAAGACCCCCAGGGTAGGGGAGAGCACCACCTCCCTTGGGAGCCCGTTCCAGACCTTGGCCACTCGAACTGTGAAGAAGTTCTTCCTAATGTCCAGTCTAAATCTGCTCTCTGCTAGCTTGTGGCCATTGTTTCTTGTAACCCCCGGGGGTGCCTTGGTGAATAAATCCTCACCAATTCCCTTCTGTGCCCCCGTGATGAACTTATAGGTAGCCACAAGGTTGCCTCTCAACCTTCTCTTGCGGAGGCTGAAAAGATCCAGTTTCTCTAGTCTCTCCTCATAGGGCTTGGTCTGCAGGCCCTTGACTATACGAGTTGCCCTTCTCTGGACCCTCTCCAGGTTATCCGCATCCTTCTTGAAGTGTGGCGCCCAGAATTGCACACAGTACTCCAACTGCGGTCTGACCAGCGCCCTATAGAGGGGAAGTATCACCTCCCTGGACCTATTCGTCATGCATTGCTGATGCACGATAAAGTGCCATTGGCTTTTCTGATGGCTTCGTCACACTGCCAGCTCATGTTCATCTTGGAGTCCACTAGGACTCCAAGATCCCTTTCCACCTCTGTGCCACCCAGCAGGTCATTCCCTAGGCTGTAGGTGTGCTGGACATTTTTCCTCCCTAGGTGCAGCACTTTGCATTTCTCCTTGTTGAACTGCATCCTGTTGTTTTCTGCCCACTTGTCCAACCTATCCAGGTCTGCCTGCAGCTGTTCCCTGCCCTCCGGCGTGTCCACTTCTCCCCATAGCTTTGTGTCATCTGCAAACTTGGACAGAGTACATTTGACTCCCTCGTCCAAGTCGCTGATGAAGACATTAAAGAGCATCGGTCCAAGGACCGAGCCCTGCGGGACCCCACTGCCCACACCCTTCCAGCTCGAGACCGACCCATCCACCACGACTCTTTGGGTGCGACCCTCTAGCCAATTTGCCACCCACCAGACTGTGCAGTCATCCACATCACAGCCTCTTAACTTGTTCACCAGTATGGGGTGGGATACCGTATCGAAGGCCTTCCTGAAGTCTAAGTATATGACATCCAGCCCTCCTCCTGTGTCCAGGCGGTCGTAACCTGGTCATAGAAAGAGACTAGGTTGGTCAGGCACGATCTGCCCGCCACAAACCCACGCTGGTTTCCCCTCAGCATAATTTGTCCTGCTGGGCTCTCACAAATGTGAGCCTTGATAATTTTTTCAAAGACTTTACCAAGGATGGACGTGAGACTGACTGGGCTATAGTTGCCCGGGTCCTCCTTCCTCCCGTTCTTGAAAATGGGGACCACGTTAGCCCTTTTCCAGTCCTCCGGGAATTGGCCCGTGCGCCACGAGCATTCAAATATTCCCGCCAGTGTCTCTGCAATGACGTCGGCCAGTGCCTTCAGCACCCTCGGATGGAGCCCATCCGGGCCTGCCAATTTAAAGGCATCCAGTTTTTCCAAATGACTCTGCACCACCTCAGGATCTACGTATGGAAGTCTGGCGCCTTGCTGCTGCCTCTCTACAACCCCAGTGAGAGACTTGTCGTGCCCCTCACTTAGGAACACTGAGGCAAAGAACTCGTTGAGGAGTTCAGCCTTGTCCCCCCTATCTGTCACCAATTGTTTCTGCCCATTTAGCAGGGGTCCTATTCCTCCCTGGGCCTTCCTTTTACTCCCAATATATCTAAAAAACAATTTCGTGTTGTCCTTTACTTGGGTTGCCATCCTCAGCTCCATGGTAGCTTTGGCCCGCCTAACTGCCTCCCTACAAGCACAAGCAGAGGAGGTATATTCATCTTTAGTGATCTCACCCTGTTTCCACTTTTTATGTGCTCCCCTTTTGGACCTTAGGCTGCCCTGGATTTCTCTGGTCAGCCATGGAAGCCTCCTGGCCCCTTTCCCTCTTTTGCCTCGCTCGGGGATCGTCTTGCTTTGTGCCCGAAGGATCGTTTCCTTTAGGCACAGCCACCCTTCTTGGACTCCCATCCCATCAAAACTCCTACTCTGCAGTGCTTCCTTGACTAATTGCCTGAGTGCATTGAGATCAGCTTTCCTAATGTCTAGCACTTTCACCCTACTAGTTACCTTACCCACTCGCCGTCTTATGTTGAATTCTATTATAAGGTGATCACTGTCTCCCAAATGGCTACCGATCTGGAGGTCCCCTATCATGTCATCTCCTGTTGCCAATACCAGATCCAGTATGGCATTCCCCCTAGTGGGACCATGCACCTCCTGTGTCAGGTGGAGGTCCTGTATACAGGTTAGAAACCTGCGTGAGCGATGGGACCTTGCTGTCTGCGTCTCCCAGCAGATGTCCGGGTAGTTTAGGTCCCCCATGACTACCGCCTCTTTAGCTTTTATGGTCTCCGAGAGTTGCCTCAGGAGCTCCGCATCTATTTCTTCCCCTTGGTGTGGGGGTCTGTAGCAGACCCCTACCACCAAATCCCTTTCTCCTTGCCCCCCATGTAGCCTAACCCACAATCCTTCTACTTCCTGAACCTCAGATTCTGTCTTGATGAGGGTTGATGTATATTGCTCACTGACATAAAGTGCAACCCCCCCGCTTTCTTCCCCGACCTGTCCTTTCTGTACAATCTATAGCCCTCAATATGTACCGCCCAGTCATGGGATTAATCCCACCAGGTCTCTGTTAGCCCCACTAAGTCATAGGTGTTTAGTGCAAGCAGGAGCGCTAATTCATCCTGCTTGTTCTCCATGCTCCTAGCATGAGTATATAGGCACTTGAGCCCTGCGACTGGTGCCTTTGCTGCCCCCACGCTCCGAGTCCCAAGGGGCCCATTGTTTCTTACCTTCTTGTTTCTTACCTGTTCTGTAGTGCTGGTCTCCCCATGGCTTTCAGGTTTCCAACGTTCTCCTTCTTCAGGCTGGGCTGTCCTCGTGGGTTCCACATAGTTTGGTGGTCCACAGCTTCCCCTGCCCTCGTACTCCCCTCCCCCTGACGAGCCTAGTTTAAAGCCCGCCAGAGGAGATCCGCCAACCTAGTAGAAAACACACACTTACCTTTGGGGGACAGGTGAAGCCCATCCCAGCTGAGCATGTCCCTCGTCGTGATGTGCGGGTCATTGTCCAGGAATCCAAAGCCTGCCTCGAGACACCACTGCCGAAGCCGCCAGTTGGTCTCTCTGATGCAGTTCTCCTGCCGTCTTCCTCGTCCGGTCACTGGTAGGATGGAAGAGAAAACCACCTGTGCACCGAACTCCTTCAGCACGCCACCCAGAGCACTGTAGTCCACCATCAGGTGATCGGGGGTTCTCCTGGCTGCATCATTAGTACCCACATGGACTAGGACCATGAGGTAATAATCGGTGGGCTTGATCCTGGCCTGGATTACCTCCGTCACATCCCGAATCTTTGCTCCAGGGAGGCAGAATACCTCTCGTGCCGAGGGGTCCTGGCGACAGATGGGTCCTTCCGTACCTCTCAAGATGGAGTCGCCTATGATGAGCACTCGTCGCCTCCTCCTCTGGGTCCTTGTGGATCTCTTGGTCTGTTCGGAGTGTGGAGAACGTGGTGTTTCTTCTTGCCCAAGGGTTTCCTCCTCCCCTTCCATCTCCTGCAGGGTCGCCAGGGCCTCGTACCTGTTCACCAGTTGGACTGGAGAAGCTGGTACTGGTTCGCTGCGAGCTGCTCCGGTCCTGGCTGTGACCATCTGCCACTCTGCTGTGGAGGGCATTCCCCGGGCTGCTTCTTTCTTTGCTGCCTGGGCCTGCAGGGAAAGGAAATAACTGTCAATTTCATCCTCCGCCTCCCTGATACCCCTCAGCCTGCTAACCTCCTCCCGGAGCTCCCTCACCTGCGCCTCCAGAGCCCTAAGATGGGTACCTGCCGGACAGGTGTGGGGGCCCCCCATCTCTGCCCCCCCGGCCCTGCTGGGGATCCCCCACAGGCCAGGAGGTAGGGGGACATCAGCTCCCCCATGGGCTCGGTCTGGGTGGAGGCCTCAGACCTGCCCCGGGTAGCCTTGTCCCCCTGGGCAGAGGCCCTAGCAGCACTCCTCGTACACACCATTCTATAAGCTGCTGTTTGTAGACCTGCGCGGTGTCTATGTCCTACCCCTACAGGAGTCCCACTCCTGGCCCTCCCAGCCCGCCCGCCGGCGCGAACGCCTGCGCAAACGCCGGTGTGCTCTTACAGAACGCACCTGTTTGCGCACTCTGTTCACGTCGCGCAGCTCGGGAGCGCAGCTCCCTACCGGCTCAGCTATACGGGACCCGAGGGGCTTCCCCTCCAGATCCGGCTCAGCTGTGCCGGGTCCCTCCGCCCCACTTACCTTCGGGGGATCAGCTGCTGCTGCCCCCGCTGCCGATCCCTCCGCTGCTGCTGCCGCCGCCGCCTCCGGTCAGTCGGTTGGTAAAAGGGCACACGTGCGTGCGGGACACACGTGTGCTGCCTCCTCTCCTTCCCGCTGCTGGTTCCTCAGCAGCCAATGGTTCCCCAGCAGCCAGTTCCTACACTAGCCAATGGATAGATTTTTCCACTGCTCACAAGAAAGTCTAGGGACTCCACTGGGAAGCTACGTTGCCTGTACACTAACGCTAGAAGCATGAGAAACAAGCAGGAGAAACTGGCCCGCATACTCACCAAAAAACAATATGATCTTATAGGGATTCTGGAGACTTGGTGGGACTCCACCTACGACTGGACCACAGGCATAGGGGGATACACCCTGTTTAGGAGGGACTGTAATGGGAATAAGGGTGGAGTTGTTGCTTTCTATGTAAAGGAACATCGCACCTCCCTTGAGGCAAGGATTGGGAACAAAGAAGGGCAAATTAAGACCCTCTGGGTCAAGATACAGGGAGAGCATGGGGAACAGGATTTGACCATACAAGTCTATTACAGACCTCCAAACAAAGAGGAACAGCTTGAATAAGAATTCCCTAGAGAACTGGCAGAGGTTGTGTGCTCTTGGTGCATGTTTGTCATGGGCGACTTCAACTACTCAGCCATCTCATGGGATGAACACGTAGCTAGATCCAATTGCTCACAAAGTTTCCTCACTTGTATTGAGGTCCTCTAACTCAGGGTGTCTACAAGTTGCCCAGGGGCTAGGCACTCCTAGACTTGGTTCTGGCCGAAGGGGATTACCTAGTGAACCACTTGTAGATTGAAGGGAAACTGGGTGACAGTGACCATGAGATGATCACTTTCTCCATCCACCATAAGTCATGGAAATCAACCAGTAAGGTAGAAATCCCTGTTTTTAGGAAAGCTGATTTCCTTAAACTAAGGAGATTGGTTGGCGAGGCCCTGCGGGACCACAGTCTGATGAGGAAGGGAGTATGAGAAGAATGGTCGTTCCTCAAGGAAGTGATCCTACAAGCTCAAAGAAAATCCATTCCCTTTCATAAGAAAGACAGCAAAAGAACTGGGAGATCCCCTTGTGTAAACAGGGAAGTCATGGACTTCCTGAAATTAAAGTGAAAAACTTACAAGGGATGAAAGTCAGAAGTAACTACCAAAGAGGAGTTTTCATCAGCAGCCTGCACCAGCAGATCAAGACAGCAAAATCACAAGCCCAACGTAAACTGGCAACTGGAATCAAGGACAACAAAAAGTTGTTCTTTAGATATGTAGGAAGTCGAGAAAAGAACAAGGGAAGCATAGGGCCCCTGAAAAATGAAGTGGGATGGGTTTTAACCAAGATTCAGGACAAAACTGAACTCCTGAATGAATACTTTATGTCAGTATTCCACCAGCCCAAGGGTATTAGCCTGCTTGACAGGATACAAAAATATCATGGTGGGAATGACTGCCCTCCCCAGTTGGTGTAGATCTTTTTGGGGAGCACCTACAAAGGCTAAATATCTACAAGTCAGCAGGACCGGATGAACTATACCCAAGAGTGCTCAAAGAACTGGCTGCCGTCACTGCATAATTGATGGAAAATATATTTGAAGACTTGTGGTGCTTGGGAGAAGTTCCAGAAGACTGGAAAAAGGCCAATGTGGTACCTATCTTTAAGAAAGGGAGAAGAGAAGACTTAGGAAACTGCAGGCCAATTAGTTTGACCTCAATCCCTGGTAAAATCCTGGAGAAAACTATCAAAGAATCCATCATACACAGACTAAATGAAGGCAGTATTCTGAATGACAGCAAACATGGCTTCATTACAGGCAGGTCATGTCAGACCAACCTCATTTCTTTCTATGATCGGGTAACCTGCACCCTGGATAGGGGAAATGAGGTCAATGTCATATACTTGGACTTAAAAAAGGCCTTTGACCTGGTCTCTCATGGTGCTCTCATGATCAAATGGGAAAATGCAGCCTCAACTACTTTACGGTCTGGTAGCTAGGTAACTGGCTCCATGGTAGGACCCAAAGGGTATTGATTGATGGAATTGAGTCATCATTGTGGACAGTGACCTGTGGCATCCCCCAGGATTCAGTACTCAGACCAGTGCTTTTCAACATGTTCATCAACAATTTGGATTCAGGTATTCTAAGTAATCTGGCAAAGTTCTCTGACAACACCAAACTATGGGGGAGTGTGGTCATGCTTGAGGACAGGCTGGCAATGCAGGCCAACCTGGACAGGCTTACAAAGTAGGCAAACCTCAACCTGATGTCCTTTAATACAGAGAAATGCAAAGTGCTCCATGTGGGGAGAAATAATCCACAGCAGACTAACAGGCTGGCAGGGAGCACCAGGGGCAGCCCCAGGCTCTAGGTGGTGGTGTCAGGTGCCAGAGGGGCTTGCTAGGGCACAAGGGTGCTAAGGTGTGGAGCTAGGTGGCACGGGCAACTATAGGCCAGTCAGTCTCACCTCCTTCCTTGGCAAAGTCTTTGAAAAAATTATCAAGGCTCACATTTGTGAGAGCCCGGCAGGACAAATTATGCTGAGGGGAAATCAGCACAGGTTCATGGCAGGCAGATCGTGCCTGACCAATCTAGTTTCTTTTTATGACCAGGTTACGAAATGCCTGGACACAGGAGGAGGGGTGGATGTCGTATACTTAGACTTCAGGAAGGCCTTCGATACGGTATCCCACCCCATACTGGTGAACAAGTTAAGAGGCTGTGACTTGGATGACTACACAGTCCGGTGGGTGGCGAATTGGCTGGAGGGTCGCACCCAGAGAGTCGTGGTAGATGGTTGGTTTCGACCTGGAAGGGTGTGGGCAGTGGGGTTCCGCAGGGTTCGGTCCTTGGACCGATACTCTTTAATGTCTTCGTCAGCGACTTGGACGAGGGAGTCAAATGTACTCTGTCCAAGTTTGCAGATGACACAAAGCTATGGGGAGATGTGGACATGCCGGAGGGCAGAGAACAGCTGCAGGCAGACCTGGACAGGTTGGACAAGTGGGCAGAAAACAACAGGATGCAGTTCAACAAGGAGAAATGCAAAGTGCTGCACCTAGGGAGGAAAAATGTCCAACACACCTACAGCCTAGGGAATGACCTGCTGGGTGGCATGGAAGTGGAAAGGGATCTTGGAGTCCTAGTGGACTCCAAGATGAACACGAGTCAGCAGTGTGACGAAGCCATTAAAAAAGCCAATGGCACTTTATCGTGCATCAGCAGATGCATGACGAATAGGTCCAAGGAGGTGATACTTCCCCTCTATTGGGCGCTGGTCAGACCGCAGTTGGAGTACTGCGTGCAATTCTGGGCACCGCAATTCAAGAGGGATGCGGATAACCTGGAGAGGGTCCAGAGAAGGGCCACTCCTATGGTTAAGGGCCTACAGACCAAGCCCTACGAGAAGAGACTAGAGAACCTGGATCTTTTCAGCCTCCGCAAGAGAAGGTTGAGAGGTGACCTTGTGGCTGCCTATAAGTTCATCACGGGGGCACAGAAGGGAATTGGTGAGGATTTATTCACTAAGGCACCCCCGGGGGTTACAAGAAATAATGGCCACAAGCTAGCAGAGAGCAGATTTAGATTGGACATTAGGAAGAACTTCTTCACAGTTCGAGTGGCCAGGGTCTGGAACGGGCTCCCAAGGGAGGTGGTGCTCTCCCCTACCCTGGGGGTCTTCAAGAGGAGGTTAGATGAGTATCTAGCTGGGGTCATCTAGACCCAGCACTCTTTCCTGCTTATGCAGGGGGTCGGACTCGATGATCTATTGAGGTCCCTTCCGACCCTAACATCTATGAATCTATGAATCTAGGGTCAGAAGTGCTATGCTAGCCAGCACCAAGGTTCCCTCTAAGGTGCTCCGCTACCCAGCATGGCCTCCAGGGGCATGTCCTGCAGTGTCCCAGAGCCGGCTGAGCCTCACTCAGGGCAGGCAGCAGCTCCTCCCCGAGTGAGGCAAGGCAGGGATGGAGGCTGAGGCAGGTGGCTGGCGCAAGCTCTGCCGTCTCAGGGAAGTGCTCCACTCCCCTGCCCTGATGCGGGGGAGTAGAGCACTTCCCCGGAGCCGGTGCAGTCCACGCCAGGCTCCGGCTCTGGCTCCAGCTCCAGCCCCAGCCCCAGCCACAGTCCTTGTCCCCTAGCTTCATCCCCTGGCCCCTGGCTCCCAGCTCCAGCCCTTGGTCTTTGGCCCCTGGCCCCATCCCCTTGCCCCAACCCTGGCTCCTTGCCCCAGCCTCCAGCTACCGGCCCCCAGCTCTATCCCCTGGCCCCCAGCTCCAGCCTCTGGCCCCCAGCATCCAGCCCCAGCTCCAGCCTCCGGCCTCCAGCCCCCTTCAGTAAGTGTCCTACACTGGACCAAGGCAGCACACTCACGGACCGAGGCAGCACACGAATGAACCACTGCTCCTTAGATGGACCATTGGCCAGCACCACGACTGAATGAGACCTGGGTGTCATGATGGACTACAAAATTAACATGAGCCACCAATGTGATGCCATAACTGGCAGAGCTAATCAAACACTGGCATGCATCCACCGAGGCATCTTAGGCTGAAGAGCAAGGAAAAGAAAAGGCAGGCACACCACAATAAAACAGAGAACCCCGTGGACCACTTCAGGCACCCACCCGCATTCCCAAAAACACATGAATGGTTGTTAAGCCTCTATAGTCTATCAACCTCCCTATTAGATTCGAAGGGGCACCAAAGAGTTAAATCCCTCTGGAAATTGGCCTACTGCCCAGTCCCAACCAGAGGTGCAAAATACCAGGCAAACCCCCACATGAATGTAAAGTTTAACAAGTGTATTAAGACAAGAACCAACAAAACCAAACAACAGTATACAGTTAAACAGTTAAACTATACAGCTAAAGAACCTGATGCCAGTCTGTCACCCTAGGGGGCTGACTACCATGCTAGACAGCTGGCAGGCAGGGAAGACTTGCTCTGCAACCTCACATCTCTGAGGATTTCTGTGCTGCTCCCTCACTCGCATATGGGTACTAAGTACCTCAGAAATGGGTAGGTGATAATTTACCCAATTGACGTGACGCACAGAAGCAGTTGAGTGACTGGCAAGTGCTCAGGTGATCAGGACCCTCCTATCGTTGCTCCTGAACACTGTCCCACACACACACTGTTCTCAATCACTCCACAGTCGCTAAACTATGGGTTCCACAAACACAAGTACTCAATTACTAAATGAGTTACACACACAAACACACCAGGTGAAAGAGGGAGAGAGCACGAGACAGAGCAGGTCTTAGAGAGCTCTAGTTCTGATGACCCCCAAAAGCCACGCTGGCCCCTACACTGGACAGGCTTTATAATGTCCAAACCATGCCACCTGTCAAACATGTGCAGATCCAATCATTACTCTCTCAAGCAATGCCAATCAAAGTCAATCACAGCTAGGACCATACAAATCAAACTATCCCAATGACCCATAATAACTCATTAACATAATGGTCCAACCTGCCACAGTTCGCTGGGTTACCAAACAAACTAAGTACTGGTCAAACAAGTCACTGCACATGCTCAGCTTTCACAAGTGGGTCATGCCATCATTAAGGTTAGGAGTTCAAATGTTCTAGAATACTCCAATCTCTAGTCATCCTATGCATGTGTAACCATGCCAGGACTCCACTGTCTACAGAGCAAGGCAAAGGATGTTATCCTCTCACTCTGCTTGGCCTTGGTGAGACTGCAACTGGAGTACTATATCCAGTTCTGGGCACCATACTTCAAGAAGGATGCAGAGAAGCTCAAGAGAATCCAAAGGAGGGCCACAAGCATGATTATAGGCCTGGAGATCAAGATGTATAAGGAAAGGCTGAGGGACTTGGGATTGTTCAGCCTGGAGAAGAAAAAACTCAGGGGGGACATGGAGGCAGCCTGTAAGTATATTAGGAGTGTACATCAGGGCTTGAGGGAGCATCTGTTCACCAACGCACCCCAGGGGAGGAAAGGAAATAATGGGCACAAACTGATTGAAGATTGCTTCAGGCTAGACATGACAAAAAATTTCTTTACAAGCCAAGTGCCCAGGGTTTGGAACAGGCTCCCCAGAGGTGGTATAGTCATCCACCCTGGCAATCTTCAAAAAACATCTTGATGCCCAACTTGCTGGGGTCATCTGATCCCAGCAGTCTTTCCTGCCGAAGTGCAGGGGGCTGGACCCAGTGATCTGTACGTTCCCTTCCAGCCCCTAACAACTATGAAACTATGAAGCTATTTAAGGTAGTAGTACATAAGATGCAAATAATAAAAAGTGATGTAGGATTTACAAAAGGCCCTAGGATCAACCACAGAACACCAGATTTGTCATTCTGCAGATATGATTTCTATCATAGGCCAAGCTCAATAGCAGCCTATAAAATAGGTATCCCCTGAATTCTGAAAGTCAAATATGAATTGAAACATTAGCTTCAAAATGACATAGGCAGTGTTTCAAAACAGCAGGGCAAAGTTTCATGCAACCTTTCACAATCCCTCCTTAGGCATGTAGAAGGATGCTGATAGCAGTCTTTGCTGCATGCCAGTATAAGGCTTGGGCATAATGAGATTCTCTTCTGATTTTAAATTTTATGTAGGGATAATATTGTTAGTGATGGTCACTAGTGCAGACTGATCAATGAGGAATAGGCACTGTCTGTCTCCTTTAGGATTTGTCGGGGGGAAACAGAAAGGCACTAAAAGGTAGCATTGTAGTCTTTTCTGGATGCCTAGACAATCAAATTTGGTCATCCACATGGTTGTCTACACTCCTAAAATGTCACTTACAATTTGGCACTCTATTCCTTTGCATATGACCCTATGCATGTGAATGGCTATGCATGTCAGTCTGCACACAAGTGAGATTTTTGGGACTGATAACAAGAGACAGCAAAATCTTATTGTCTAGGCATCCAGAAAAAAATAGAATGCCACCTAAATGTTCAACAATTCATCTCACAATATACCCACAGTACCCACACAATCCATCTGTGGAGTTTCACATTACTCCTGTCCCATGCCTTCTTCATTGTATAGCTAAACCATATATGAGAGAAACCAACAGTTTGCATACATCAGCTACATATGGAAGACATGGTATTGCTTCTTGCAGTCTTTTATCCATCCATGGCATGAGATAATTGCATCACCACTTCTAATTGCCACCATTCTTAAACTGGATATGCACCCAAATGAAAGCCATAACTAAAATCCAAACTGGAAAAAGATAGAAACATATTTTAAGCAGGAAAAAATACTCTGAAGGTACAGCCAAAAACTTGTCACCATGCTCATTTGAGAGAGATTCTTTTGTGTTCACCAACACAGTCTACTGTTTTGCAAGTCTTTCTAGGTGTTACCCTGAAATTGGATTTATACTTAGCAACAGCTGCTGGGCAGTTTTCTTCTTTCTACAACTGGCCATGAGACAACACTCCATCCCACTGGATGATTATATGGCCGCTGTGGTGAGCAGATTTCTAACATCCAGGAATGAGAGAACCAGTTCTGAAAAAGCTCCAAGTACCTCAAAACTCATTATCTGTTCTGTTAAGTGATACAGGATGATGTGAGCTCACATTGCTGGCACACTGCATTTATCACTGGTTACTTCTTGAATGCTTAGTCAAATTACATTATCTAGAACTAATCTGACGACTACCTTTTTTTCTCTAGCACCAGGAACAAATAAGAATAAATGGCAAGACTAGCACAAGAGTCAAGCTTCCCTCTTATAAAATTTTGACATTTTGGTCAAAAAGTACAATAATTTCCAGCAAAGCAAACATTTCCTCTTCCCCACTTCAAAATATTCCTTTCAGTTAGTTAAAATAACAATTTTCTTCTTGGGAGAAAAAACCAGAAAACCAAAAAAGGGCAATTTTACCTAATAAATAAAGGTATGACAGCATTATTTGGGTTCAAAGCAGGGAAGGGAAAAAATAGTCACTTCCACATAGCAAACTTATTAGAACCTACATACCCTTCTTCTTAGAGTGCTTGCTATTAAGTTATGAACTGTAAAAAGCTTTTGGAAAATATTTGACAAGGCTTATTGGGAAATCCCTAACTGTTGTTTAAGTTGTGTCAGAAAGGTACAACTCAGACTAACAGGTAATATAGACACACTGTAAAAGGAATTCAGAAGTTGAATATTAGGGCTGTGTGAAACAGCACCATTTTGTTTCGACTTCTGTTTCAATGGGACAGTGTTTCATTTCGAGTTTTGTTTAGTTTTGAAACCACTGTTCTGTTTTGTTTCATCAAAACTGTTTCACTGTTTCGACATTTCACCCATAGGCTATAACGGGAAACCACGAAACTGCCTATAACTTTGTCAGTTCTTGCCTGATTCAGATGGAACTTGCAAAGACAGTAGTTCCTTCTGAGGCCATGAAGTCTGCCAAGTGTCAAGGACATAAATGCAGGAGTTTCTGGGAAACTGCACCTCAAATTCTTGAAAGCAAAACTTGCGTTGTGTGTGTGTTAAGGCACAGCAGGGTGAAAACAGCAGGGATGTTATCCCCTGCTGAGGACACAAAGCCTACCAAGTTTCAAGGAGATAGGTGCAGGGGTTTCTGAGAAACTGTACCTCAGGCTGCTGACAAGCAAAACTCATGACGTGTGTGACAGAAAGCAGGGCAATTCAAACAATGCTGCCTTTTATGCTCTTTTTCCATCCCTTCCCCAGAGCACTGGGATTGGAAGAGACCTCAGAGTAGGATCACAGTCACTGGGCAGCTACACAGTCAATATCAGAGCAGTCCTTCCCCCCTCTCCCCCCTCCCTCTTCTTACTTTCTGTTTCCCTGCAGGCAAGCCCTGCTTGAGTTTTGAAACTCAAAATGTTTCAAAACTTTCTAAACATTTCGACTGCCCTCATTTCATTTCAAGGCTGTTTCAAAGCCCTTTGTTTCATTTGATTTTGCTGTTTTGAGCTCTAAACGAGTCAAAACAGCATTGAAATGAAGTGGCCAGCAAAATTGAATGAAGTGGCACAGTCCTATTGAGTATGTCAGTAAAAAGCATACTAAATAAGTAGCATGGCCATGAAGTTTGTTGTTTATCCAGTTAGCTTAGATTCCTTTTAAATTAGTTTATAGGTTGCTATGGCCTTCTCCATGCATAGTGACTGCTGTTGTGACTGGCCTTTGCTTGAGAAGGACTACTTGGCACTCTTCCTCTGGGACCACTTTTATTATTTTGGTATTATTTGGGCTAACATCATCTTTCCTAGTCCCCTTCCTTCAGGAAGCAAGAGGTGTGGACAGATTATTGAGCACCTGTTGCATTTCTGATACAAAATACCAATTGTTTTAAAAGCAGGATCAATGGGATGTGGGACTGAAAGATCTGTGTGAAGCAATAGGAACCATTTTGCATGTAGCTATGCAAACACTCTTTAAACTTCTTTTGATTAAAGCAATTACTTCTGCTTAATACAAAAGTAAAGTCAGTATTGCTTCTTGCAACAGCACTCTGAGGACCTGCTCTTTTATTCTTATTGTATTTGCCCAATCTGTTATTTGAACCAACTAGAAGTCTAACCTTTCCAATTGTGCCAAATTAGTAGCAAAAAGCAGACTCTTACCAGTCATTGAAAAATGTCGTCTTTGTCCTTGAATCTCAAAAACAATAACAGATGTCTCTTTATATGATACCTTTATAATTGTTTCCTTGTTGCCATGGAAAACCCATGGGAAATACCTTGAAAATAATTAGGACTCAATGACTTCTGCCTATAAGGAGGCCTAGTCAAATAATGTTTACTAATTAATTTAATGAATTATGTCATAATAATTCAAACATATTGTATTGTTATTATTTGTTACAGTGTGATAACAACAGCCTATGACCCAAACACTTAAGATGAAGGGGAATATATATACATAAAGAGAATTAGAAGGGAACAAAGGAAAGACTAGCTAAATGATAGGTTTATGGGGGTGGGCTAGTATTGTAAAAGTTATTTCAGATTACACATCTTTCAATTTCAAAAAAGCCTGATGTAGTTGAATAAAAGTAACTATAAAACAAAGGAAACCAATACCACTATATTATATTTAAACATGCCAGGTGATTTTTTTCCAGGGGGCCTAGTAAGATATAGGCCATACATTCTTCCCAAAGTGTTATCATGTGACCTACAGGCTCCCTGCCAGCTGCCATTCCCTGTCCAGTTGTTCCTGCTGTGGCAGCTAGGTTCTTCAGTTTCTACCTTCTACCTCTGCTTCTGAGGGAGAGGTGATATAGTGGGTGGGGGCTAGAGTGCCTATGTTACAGCACATACTGCAGGAAGAGGCTGAATTGCTTGTATTACAGGTGAGCAGCACATCTGGCTGAGAGGGGTAGGTGCGACTACACATCTGTGCTGCTGGGTGGGGAGGAAAAATGACAGGGAGAAAGGGTTGCCCACATACTGAGGGGAATCCTGATGGGAACAGTCCACCCACCCACTGTTGACACTGGATTTGGACCCAGCCCCTATACCTTTGTTCCAGGCGGGCACAACCCTCAGACCGACCACACCACCTGCCAGTTGATGATAGGCAAGTTTATTGATACAGAGTAAGGACAAAAAAGCAATATGAACAATCAAACAATTCTACAACTACCAATCCTAGGGCTGCCAGAGTCAAAGTACATCTCGTCAAGATGCAGGCTCCACTCTGGGTGTCAGCAGTCTGAAAGTGGTAAGACAAAGCTCACAGCACCCCTCTAGTGGGGTGCATGAGACAGGCTATTCGGTCTATGGTGGCCTCAGGGATCCTTCCCAGATGCCAGGGATGGGGGTAGGGACCCCTCTCAGGGAGCAAAAAGGGGAGGGACCCTTTATTGATCTCAAGTCTCTGCCCTTGTATTCTCCTTCCCCCTAGATGACTCTTCATTCATGGCTATCTCTGGTTGGTTGTCTTTCTGTGGTCACATGTCCACATAGCCTTCCAGGCCTTCTCCTAATTTAGTCTGTTCCCCCAAAACCAGGACTTAGCCCGCCCCCGCCCCCCCGCTCTCTGAGGCTTTGTTGCTGGTGTCATTTATGTTGTGTTATGGACAGTATGGTACACACTTCCTTTGGTTTCCAGGTTGTTTCCTAGACTGTGTGTCCTTGTTGGCCTTGTTGCGTTAGACGACCTGTCTGCCTTGAAGGCTGTGATCTTGTGTTATGGGATGCCCCACTTCATTCTCAGAATGTGTGCTAGGCAGCCCATCTATTCTCAGGGCCATGAGAAACCGTGTGCATCTCCCAAGCTCTTTATAAATCCATTTAACCCCTGCTGCCCATCTTGACTCCTTATAATGCATATTATATTGACCTGTAGGCCAATTCCCAAAAGAACCAGGCCTTTAAATACCATTTCTAAGCCAACACTACCTGTCTGCAGGTGGCATGCAGCCTACAAAGTTTTGGTCCCTGGGTCTGCAGCCCATGCTGTTTGCTGACCCCAACTGCTTAAAAACTGGACAACCGTGATTTAGGTATCCAAATGAAATTGTGACTCCCCGAGCCTCTCTTAGAAAATCCTATTCAATTTATTATAACAGCATTTCAACTGCAAAATAATTAGATTTTTCCCATGCTAATGTGAAGGTGCACGCATTTTAATGATTCATAATTGCATTCTATAGAGAAGTTCTACCAAAAAAGCATCAAACTCCTAGTTATTGAATCTTTGTTTTCATGTCAGGGAATATTTGCCTTGCTAACCCAGACTGGCTAGATAACAATTCAATTCTGACTTTTAAAAAGGTGTGGTAGTGAACAAATCCATGCAGTGTTAGCTAGCCCGAGTACCAATAGCCTGATATCCACAGTTGCATGAAGCTTAGCACAGGCTGTTTGCCTAAGAGCTCACACAGAGCCATAGGAAACTTTTATCAGATCCACAACATGCATCTACATTGCTACTGATCCCTGAACTAGATGATTTAATACCAAGTAATTCCACATGAGACATTTTCATAATTTTAGACTGCTGCATGGACATATTCTGAGAGGGGATATAGGAAGATGAACAAAGTATTCCAAGTTGGAGAAAAGGACTACTTGCTGACTTATTACTTGCCAGCTGCTGCCTCATAACTGTTTTGTGTTTCCACTCCTATCCCAAGATAAATGAAAACTAAAGCACAGTGACAGCCTTATTTTATCGGTGCGAGTGTCCATGATTTATGTTTTACTTACTATGAGATTTGACCAGACACACTAAACAGTTATGGTGGAACAGCTAGTGCACAGTTAGGCTTCTCTCTCCCCACCTCTCAATTTAATATGATTTGCTTTCCTTTTCATATCCTCAGAGCCAGAGCAAGGAGGGAGAGAAAGAGAGAGAACTTGATGAATAAAGGCAAGATCTGAAGTAATACAAACATGCAGTTCATTCTTTGCATATGTATATGCCTCCATGGGGCTGTTAAAGTTGGCATTAGTATATATTACTTCAGATCACAGTTTGGAAGCAGGGTGGCAGGATGGTGTAAAGAAATCTGTAATGCTGCTCCCTCTGCCCTGTCTGTCTTAAAGCAGATGGTAACAACTTGCGTGAAGCAACCAGCTATCCCAGATACTCCAGGACAGCCCCAGGGCTGTAGCCAGGGTCTTCCAAAGAATCCCTGAAATAGGACTTTTGTCCCTAAAGTGAAAAACTGATTCCATCTGGGCCTTCAGGCAGCACCCTAATCAGGGTCAGCACTGGCAAACTGTAATTCCACAGGACCCTAAACTGATTAGCTGTCATCAACTTCAGGGTTGTTTTTAGCAGCTGACTAGGTGCTGTCAATCTTGGGGCTGCTAATGGCTATGTAGCCTGTGGGATTACATCTGAGATTGTATTCCCTGAAAGCTAGTCACTGTACTTTTTGCTTTAAACATCAGGATCCAAGTTTAGATCTTGGCTCTGTCTCCTTCCGTGGAATTGGGCAAGCCTCTTCCATCTCTCTGTGCTTCTCTCTTTGATTTGTAAAATGGGAAACATCTTTTCTTTGGGAAACCACCTTTTGCATGGTTTGTCTTCTGAAGATTTCAAGCTCTTCAAATCTGGTTCCTTTACATATGTACAGTTCCTACCGAAATTGTGCCCTTGTATTGGTACACCTCTAGGTGCTACTGTAATACAATTAAACACCACTAAATATAAAGCATCAATTTTGGGAGCTGTCAGTCACGATATTTTTCCCCCTGAAAATTTACTTAAAAAAATACTTAAATATAGAAAGAAATCTCACGTTGTTTCTGAATCAAACATGTATCTGGCTGCTTGCCTTTACTAGCATTTTATTGAGAGCAGCACAGCCATTTATCATCAGTGCTGACAATATCTCAGAGGAAATCTTTGGAGCTTAAATGTGTCTCTAAGTCTTGCTTTTGAAAAGCTTAGACTGGCTTTTATAAAACGAGTACTGTGGCCATGTCTGAATTCCTAAAATTTTCCAGAGATGCTACAGTTAGTTTACTGTTTTGCTAATTATTTTCTTTGTGAGCTCTAAATGAACCCAGACGGAGAAAAATGCAATGTTCTGCTACAGTATAGATAAGAAAATCGAGCAGAGGAAACGATAAGGCTTAAAGACAAGTAAAACCTATAAAGTGTTCAGGAAGACTTGCACACTTCAAAATCATATAGGAGAAAGCATCCGAGATTCAAGTAAGAAGCTAAGGGACTGTTTTGTTGAGTATACAGTCCAACATGTGGGTCAATGGCTACATGAAAGAAATGCTGAAAAATCTAATTTGTAAATATAGCTAGGAAGTACAATTGAACAAAAAAGAATTATTGAAAAAAATAATCATGCCCCTACATCACACTATCCTTCCTTTTCCCCTTGATCATTAGGGTAAAAAACTATTCTTCCCCATTTTGGCTTGAACAGTGGGGTATGGCTGTGTGAATTGTCAGCCTTCACATAACAGACTGCATCAAAAGGAAGGAGATGTTCAAAGTCACATTTTTGCTCTCTGTACAGCTGAACCTCAATCCTGGCTGTTACAGTACTTGGTTCTGCCGTTAAGACTTTTTCTGTTGGCCTTTGCTGATATGAAGGACAAAAAGAAAAATTATTCAGGCTTCACAGTTCTCTCTGAGTTTTTACACCTAGTATTCATTTGCATTTAAATGGTTGTTATTTTATCAATTACTAAGAATTTCAAAATAGTAAAGGCTTCCTTTGACTGAGGACTGCATAAAACATTTTTACTCAAGAGTGAAAATCTGAGCTGCTAATTCAGCATTAAGTCAGGATAGAGCTAAAAAGTTTCAACTAACTCCAAACATTATACATACATAATTTGGTCCAACTCCAAGCACTTATTACACAAATACTACGTCATATTGGCTAAATGCTTTCCATTTGAATCCTGAAGATTTTTTTATGATACAAAGAACCTAAAGTTAAGGTTTTCTTTCTCCTGACCTTTCCTTCTTGTTCTTAATTTTACTGGGTAGCTGTTACAGAATGTCATGCTCATACACAGAGTAAGATACTTAGGCAAGCACATACAGATACCATATATGCTGTGTCTACTTATTAACTTGATTTTATACCTGCACATTCAATATATTTATAATAGAAATGGACCCAGACCACAAAAGCACCAAGGTTTACAGAAGGACATGCCTACAGGATTAACACATCTCAGTGTGTTTTCCCAAAAGCTACATAAATTGGGCAACATGTTATTTTTATTTTTTTTAACAGTGCATAGAAAAAAGAAATATAAAATTCTGTAATAAAAGGAAACCAGCCTGAAAATGGTTTATGAAAAAAAATCCCATGGACTATAATACAAGTTAACTCACCACCCCCAAAAAAATGGTGGTGCTCAAGTTTGAGCTTAACAAAAAAGAACCCCTAACCTCTATTCAAATGTAATACTAATACAAAATATAAAAGCTGTTTTCTGTTTTACATCTGCCTCTTAGCTTCTGTGTTGATTTCAGGATTTGTCTTATAAATGTATGTCTGCTTAATGAGGCTGGGTATTCTTTCCTCCTCCCCACACCATTTCAAGCATCTTTGCACTTTCTGAAATATGGTTCTTCAAATTATTGGCTCGTAATTGCATATGTATTCTTTCCACTTACACTTGTGCTTTCATTCATGGTAGAGGAACGTGTTTTTCTAGCGTGGCTAATGTCTGTTTATCCTCCGCTCATATGCTGGCTCATTATTTGTTGATGAGATTTACTTTCTTCACTTCTTGTGTCCTTCTTCCAGCACAGAAGTCTTTTTAAAGATGCATTTAACAGTCCTTATAATGTTGTTCCTACTTTTATTCATCAAATTCTAGAGTGCTTTAATCCAATACCCTTATTACAGAAATTTTGTTCCAGCCTGCCCAATACTGATGACAAAGTCAGCAACATTAGTGGTATGTAAAAATTCTTCAACCACTCTGTAGCCTGGCACCAAGGTCATCCAGAAGGTAAACTCCCTGTGCATTTTGAAATGGCCCACAGAAAAGCCAAAATAGTCCTGCTTAGAAAAGAGCACCCCCAATCCTGTGGAAAATGTTTATTTTTAATCAATGCCCCTCCTCCCCATGAATAGAATATGTATATATATATCCTGTGGTACCTCATGGGAACTGAAATATAGGTGTTCAATTCTCCCATTTTCATCTATGGACTAGGTCCCCTCATCAGACTTAATCTCCCATTATACACTGCAATCTCTTCTTTGATAAGGGGAAATGGTGCATATCATAAGAATTTCTGACTGCAACAGATCACAGGATACATACTCCATCCAAGAAGCCAACCACATAGAAACAAAGTACATGAAGAAAATGAACTAAAACCCCAGCAATGTATTATAGCAGTCCTGTGAACAGAAATGTTTTGGTTTCAACCTGTTTTGTGCGTTGCGTATTATCTTTGGTGAATAACTGACATTTTCCTCAAAAAGCAAGTACTATTCACAAGATATTAAGCCCCAAATCCTATATTCAATCAATCAATCAATCAATCAATCAATCAAAAAAAAAAGAAAGAAAAAAACCCTTAGTTAGAAAATGTAATATAAATACTGCCCTCCCTTCTTAATTATAGGTAACAGAAATTATTCCCTTTCTAAATATTCTTCCATGAAGTTTATTGCAGGAAAACAAACTTTTTTTATATATTAAAGGATTACTCAAGATACTTCAAAAACTAGTTCTTGTTTAGGGATTTGCTGCTCAGGTTGTAAAACCTTCCACTTCCATTTTCAGTAGGACCCCTTCCTAAAGTGATAACTAGTTCAGAATTATTCATTTCAACCTCGTATACATGGAGCTATACAATGTTAGGTGCAAGTAAGGGTAGATCTAAGGGCTCTTTTTCTTTCCTTTCTAGAAAATAAACTACTTGCCAAACAATTCATTTATAAGTATTGCTCAGCCCATCATAACTTCAGGAAACACTTGCATATGGGGGAAAAAAATAGATTTGAAGTCTCTAGACTCATGCTGAGGCAGTTATTCCCTTATTTACAAAGTAGCCTAGTAGTTAAGGAACTTATCAAGGAGATAAGTTCCTTATCTTGTGCGGGGACTTGGAGTTATCCCTCAAAACCCTCCACAGGGAACTTGAACCTAAGATTCCTAAAGGCCTTGTTACACATTAATTTTATGTGGTTCCTGGAGCTCTTAACCCAGATGTAAATGTGTGTAAATGAGGTGTAAATGATATATAGATCAACACCTGAAACTAGTTTTAAGCACACTTTAGGGGCTCTTTACATGTGATGAAAATCACCCATTTTTGCAGTTTAATTGCATCACACTTTACAAGTACAGGGGTTTCTTGCAATTTAAATGAGTTTGTTACATTGAAAACTACACCACATCCCCATGTAGTTTAGTTTGCAATGTAGCTACTTGTAACATTGCAGCCTTTAACCTAACAGCTTGCTTCCTGCTGTGGGAGAGAAGGGCTAAAGGCAGCAGTGGTGAGGGACCGGATCCTATCCCCGTGCCCCCCCCCCCCCCCCCCACGGAGCCTGCCCACCTCTTCTGTGGTTGGAGGGTGAGCTACCAGTGGGTCAAGAAGCCCCTGAGCTGCAGGGCATTCCAGTCTTTCCTTCAGCGGTGCCCCCCGGGGCCACCTGCGTGGGCAGCTAGTGGGCCAGGGGCTGCCCCAGCTAGATCCAACTCTTCCCTGAGCACGCCAGAGCTTCCAGCACACTGTACACAACCCCCAATGCCTTCCTGCCACCTGGGACCACCCTTCCTGGAGTAGTGTGGGGAAGTAGCAGGAGGGCAGCTCCCAGCCCAATCCAAGTGTTCCCTGAGCCCAAGCTGGGACAGCCCCCAGCCTTCTAGCAGGCTGCCTAAATGGCCCTGGGGGGCACCACCACTGCAGAAGGAAGGACCAGTGTACCCCCATAGCTCAGGGGATGCTTGCCCCACTGGCAGTTCACCCCTCTGGCTACAGGAGAGGCAGGCAGGCTTTGCGGGAAAAAAGGATCAGGTCCTTCACCATAACAGTGACAGAAGCCCCTAAATTGAAGCCGTGTGTTTTTAATAGTCACAACTAAAAAGTCACTGTTTTATTTTAGGGGACTATACCCCTGTCATGTGTACAAGCACTCTAGGTAGCTAAAAGTTACACCACTCCAGGGCATGTTTCTCTGTAATCCATGTTACCCAGCTCATGTTCCATTAATGTGGCCACTTCCCACAGATGATCCCCCAAGTACAGTCCTCCAGCATCCCAGGATGTGGTGTCCCCTCCCCAACTTTCCAGCTGTGTGTGGACAGATTTTTCACCCCCTTAACTCTACTGCCCAGGGGGTTGTTCTGGCACCAGAGCACCTCTCCCTGCTACCCCTGGGGGTTTGACCTTCCCACCCCAAAGGGGTACAACCCTGTACAAACCCTTCAGACCATATGACAGCTAGTCAGGTCTCATGGCACAGATGAATCCAGGAGCAAGGTTTAGGAAGGAGGCAGGGAGGGGGACAGGTAGGGGGCTGGATCGGGTCCCCATGAGCTGGGGCTCCCTTCCCACAGTAGGGAAAGTAGCTCGCCTGAATGTAGCCACCCCAGGGAACATGACTGCTTATATCCCAATCCCAAATTCCAATTTATTAAAATGAGACCTTATTTAATTTACTTTGTTTTTATTATTTTTCCTTTTTTTTACTCCTTTTTATTTTAAACTTCAGAGTGACTTGCTTCATTTCACCTCCCTTCCACCACCTCCCGCTCTTTTCCACCGCCCATTTCATTATTCGCCCCTATACCATTAACACTCCATCTCCCAGCTTCATGCCCCCCACCCGCAATTCAGCTCTCATGCTCCCCCACCTAGAGCAAGAAAAAAACCCCGTCCTGTCTCACCAGCCCTGTAGTGGTCATTCACAGCTGTAGTTTCTAGTCAGGCCCCTGCTCATCAGGCCTCTAATGGAAAGTCACAGCTGTGCAGGTGGGGGGCAGTCAGAAAAGGTTTTTACCCTTAAGGTGTGACTGCTTCAAACCTGAGCTAGAACTAACACTGATCAACATCTAAGCAGTTCAAAGTACAACATGTAACATGACCACAAGTCTCTGGAAAATATGAAGACCACAAAAAATACAGGATACTGTGAGCTGTGAGGCACCCTCTACTATTGGATGCAAGCCAATAACTTCAACAGAAAAGATGAAGCGCCACCCTTGCAGAAGATGCTGTAAGATGGTGATTGTGGATTAGAGTCTCTCTTAAGAATTGTGATATTTAGTTAAAAAAAAAATCCCTACTTTGCATAAGGTATTTGAAGGAAAGGAACAGGCCTTGCTATCTGAACAGTGCTTCAGGGTAGTCCCTTCATTTCCACACATTTGCTTTGCTTAAAAAGACTGGAAAAGAAAGGAAGCCACAGGTTGCTTCAGACTATATGAAATATTTAATTCAATTCAAAGGAATGAATACATTCTTCCAAGAAAACTATACTGTGTTATATACTTCTCTTCAGTTCAGCCAACATAGCAGAAACTAATGTAGCCCTAGTGAGGGACTCCATAACCAGGATCAATAGAGCAATAGTTGAGACGGGCTGAGGTAAATGAGTTCAATAACTGCTGCTCTGATACCTCTGCAGTTTGTTTTTGGCTCTTGCCAACTCAACACATGGGTCACAATTTGGCCCAATGAGTTGAATTCAGTCTTTTTCTTTTTTGCTTCATAGTTTCCCCAAAAGGAAAATGACATATTTCTCATACATTTCAATGTACAGTATTATGCATCAATATTTTGTCATCTCTTAATGTACAGAATAAAGTGCTAAAACAATATGCTGTCTTTACAGGTTTTCAATCATTAAGCTATTATCACCATATGTTCTGCTTGGAAAATATCAGTTTTACCAGGATTATTTAACAAACTATGCATGTAACTTGCAAATAATGTGACAGGCTGAATATGCAGTTAAGAATGAATGTTAATTCTGTCCCTTAAAGAAAAAAAAATGAAAAAGAAAGAGGTTTGAGCCCAAAAGTTCATTATCCTCATGCAGTTTTGTCTTTGTGGAATACAATTTCCTACTACTGTGCTGCCAACAAAAAATGCCACATATTCCTATTATCATGAGCAGCTATTGTGCCACTTGTCCAGCTTTTTGTTTTTCCTTCTTTTCTAGTGTTCCTGTCCTTTGTCACTCCAGT
Organism: Alligator mississippiensis; assembly: GCF_030867095.1. Classification (NCBI taxonomy): domain Eukaryota; kingdom Metazoa; phylum Chordata; order Crocodylia; family Alligatoridae; genus Alligator; species Alligator mississippiensis. Next base: position 110,867,410 of record NC_081828.1, on the reverse strand, counting down.
CATTACTATTCTGGTTAGTACTACACAGCTTTAATTGCATTAAACACTTCAGCACTCTCCTAGCAAACACAGCCACTTTTAATAACTTTCATACAAATTTGCAAAAAAATGTGTTCAACATCCTACTTTTCATTCTTTTCTCTAAAAGAGAAGGCAATTAAATTGGCAGAGAGGGAATGATGGCACATCTCACACATCCATTTCAGCAGTCAAATATCTAGCATAGCATTTGGCAAGAAAGCAATTATGATCCATGTTAACATAATATGCGTGGTTTGCCATTGATTGAATAGTTAGTTCTGCTTGATAAAAGTAATTTTTGGACAGTTTCCCACCTCCCTTACTGACTGCATATATAAGAAAGGGGGTCAAAAAGACTTTTTTTCCCCAATGCATCACTGTTAATCTTCTCTGCACATTGCCTATTTATATGCTGGTAGAAATGTGCTGCCATGAGGTTCAAACTCCCAAGTATTAATTATGAAAGTGGAAAACAGCCATGTGAAAATACTTCCAATACAAGAAGCATCTTCACTAGTTGTGAGGTTGTGTAAGACCTCTATGCTGACATGTCTTCATATGATCACACTACAGCTGTTCTCTGCTTTCTTTGCAGAGTTCAATTTAGGGACTGATACAAATTCAGGAAGCAAGTAGCAGAGCATCAGGACCTTAGTATTTGTTCCTCTGGTACCTCTAGCTTTTATTTATATTCATTCATTTATGTGTGTTTAATTACAGTCTTTCCTCTGTAGCACATGAGCATAACTGAATACACTTAACTTACATTAAGGACAAAGCCTCTAACATGTCAAATACTTTTACATTGAACAAATTAAGCTTACTGAACAACACAATCATGGAAGTCACCCAAACATTTCTCTTTACAAATCTAATGCACCTCCTACCCCCACCACTGAAGTTTAGACTGTGGTATATATTTAGTTCATAAGAAGGCATATGAATCTCCAGTGAGTGGAAAAAGGGCAAATTTTGGGCACCTATACACACAATGAAGCTTTGCTCCAATACATGCTAATTAGCATGTGTCACAGCAGACTTGATTTGAGTCTGCTGGAGTGTGATAATTAGCGCACTCCAACAGCCTCCACATCACATGTATTCAGCATCCCTGGATTTCAAAATAGTGGCAAGGGCTCTTTAACCAAAGCTTACTGAACAAGCTTTAGTTAAAGCATCCCCTCTGCCATGTTGAAGCATGGGGATGCTGAATACACATGATGCTGCAGCTGCTTTTCTTAGAGTCTCTCCAATTAAAGCCCCCCCCCCCCCTCCCAGCCATCCCAGAGCATGTGTATAGACAGCCATAGTGTCCATCATTAAAATAGGAGAACCCAAAACTCAAAAAATACCAGTCACTAGCTTTAATACCTGGAAATGTACTGGTGGATATCATCAATCAATTAATTTGTAAGTGCTTAGTAGCTACTGAGGAGGTAATTAACAGTGAATTTGTCAAGAACATTAAGTCTACTTTCCTTCTATTGCAGAGTAACTGCCCTTATGGATTCATGGGAGGCAATATATATTATATACCTCAGCTTCACACAGTTTCCCACAACATTCTTATAAGCAAGCCAAGGAAATATTTTCCTATATGAAATTATTATAAAAGAGAGTAGATACGTGGTTAGGTAATTGTACTCAAAGTATAATCAATGTGGGAGGAAATCAACTGGAGCTGCCCAGACACCTGTACTAGATCTGATACCTTTTAACACCTTAAATGGTATCATAGCGTAACCATTGCTGCAACTGTTTGAGTGCTCATGGTCCTCAGGACAAGTCTCAGAAGACTGGAAAAGGGCCAATGTGGTCCCTATTTTCAAGAAGGGGAGGAAGGAGGACCCGGGTAATTATAGGCTGGTTAGCCTCACCTCTGTTCTTGGCAAGATCTGACAAAAAAAATCATAAACAATCACATTGAACAGGGGCAGTGGGTAATACAATGTTAAGGGTAAACCAGCATGGGTTTATAGCAGGCAAATCCTGCCCAACTAACCTGGTCTCTTTTTATGACCAGGTCATAAAGCACTTAGATGAAGGAGTGGAGATAGAAGTTATTTACTTGGACTTTAAAAAGTCTTCCAACTCAGTGTCACACCAAATTCTTGCAAGCAAACTGAGTAGCTGTGATGTGGATTTTTTCCACAGTAACTTGGGTGAAAACCTGTCTTATGGGATGCAACCAGAGAATGGTGGTGGATGGGTCAGTTTCTCCCTGGAGAGATGTGGGCAGTGGTGTCCCCCAAGGCTCTGTCCTTGGACAAGCACTGGTCAATATCTTCATCAGTGATTTGTATGAGGGTGTTGAAAGCACTCTGCCCAGATTTGCAGATGACACCCAACTATGGGGTATAGTAAACCCACTGAAGGGCAGGGAGCAAATTCAAGTGGATCTGGATCGACTGAGGAAGTGGGCAGATCAGAATAGGATGCAGTTTAACAAGGATAAGTGCAAGGTGTTGCACCTGGGGAGAAAGAATCTCCAATACACCGATAGACTGGGAAATACCATTCTAAGTACCATGGCAGAGGAAAGGGATCTTGGAGACATAGTCAATGCAAAAATGAACATGAGTTGCCAATGTAATGAAATAATAAGTAAAGCTAACTGCATTCTTTCTTTCATTAGATGGTGCATCATGAGTAGGTCTAGGGAGGTGATACTTCCCCTCTATGCAGCATTGGTGAGGCCACAGCTGAAGTACTTCATCCAGTTTTGGGTGCTGCACTTCAAGATGGATCTGGATAACCTTGAGAGGGTTCAGAGGAGGGCTACTCATATGGTTGAAGGCCTCCAGGTAAGCTCCTATGAAGAAAGACTGAGGGACCTGAATCTCTTCAGCCTCCACAAGAGAAGGCTGAGAAGTGATCATGTGACTGTCTACAAACTCATCGGGGGGGGGGGGTTCAGCAGGGAATAGGGGATACTCTGTTTACCAGGGTGCCCTTCGGGGTTACTAGAAATAATGGCCACAAACTAGAGAGTAGACTTAGATTGGACATCAGGAAGAAATTCTTTATGTTAAGGGTTGCCAAAATATGGAATGGGCTTCCAAGGGAGGTGGTGCTTTCCCCTACCTTGGAGGTGTTCAAGAAGACATTAGACAAGCACCTAGCTGGGGTTATTTAACCCCAGCACTCTTTCCTGCCTGGAGCAGGGGGTTGGACTCAGTGATCTACAAGGTCCCTTCCAAGCCTAGAAATCTATGAAATCTATGAATGAAACCTTCATAAATGACTTGAAGTTTTGAATTTCATGTACACCCAGCTGAGTGGTGTTATAAGAATTTTAAAGAATAGGATTAGTATTTAAAATGAAAAATGGTCCAACATGCATAGGATAAAACTTAATAAGGCAAGTTCTTACTCAAATGTAGTGGGTAGTACACTTGAGTAAGAACAATCAAAGGGACAAACACAAAATGGAAAATGATTGGGTAGGTTTTAGTACAGCAGAAAAAAAACTAGGGGTTGTAGCAGACCTCTAAATAGATGCCAACTATAGAGTTGCAAAAAAGGTTAAAAGCATACTTGGATGAATTAACAGTTGTGTTGTATACAAATTCTGGGAAAAGATACTTAAAATCTATTCATCACTGATGAGGCCTCAGTAGTGAATTGTGTCCAGTGTTGAACACAATACTTCAAGCCAGACAAATTGAAGAATATGGGAGAGAAATTTAAAAAAAGAAGATGAAGAAGAAACCCAGAGGTCTGAAAAACCTGGAATTTAAAGAATGAATTTTGATAGTCTTCAAATACAAAGAAGTTGGCAATCAATCATTCTATGTTCACAGGGAACAGGACAAGGAGTAATGGGCTTAAATCTGCAGCAGGAGAGATTTACCTTAAATATTAAGAAGTTTTGAATGATGGGAATGGTTAAGCAATATGACAGGTTACCAAAAGACATTGTGGAATGTCTGGCATTAGGAGTGTAAGTGCAGGTTAGACAAATATTTCTCTGACAATTTAGACAGAAATGATGTGGACTAAAATACTTCTAGAGGTTCCTTCCAGCCCATATTTTCTGTAAACCTATTATAGATTTGGAATTTTTCTCAATATTTACAAGTGCCTTGTGGTTTTAGACACTTTGTTTATATGTTTCTGGGTAACAGCTCCTCTTTTTTTTTATGACAATAATCAATGGTGTGTGAAGAAACTGATATTTAAGCTTTTACTGGCAATTTATCCATGTGTGAAATTAACCTTTTCTAAAGTCACCCACTTCAAGAAGAAACCAACATCTGACCACCCTTACCTCCTAGAAGCTTGTGGATTGTGTATACACATATATATGGACTTGTGTCATAGTTTCATAGATACACATACCAAACAGGACAAAGACTTTAGTTGCATAAACTCTTGCTGGCAGGGACTGTTTTATGTTTTATATCTACAGCAAATGTCAATAAACTCCAAGACTTTTTAGGAATGTCCAAGAATATGCACAGAAATCAAGATTGCCTCTCATTTGATCCAACCCTTTTTGCAGGATAGGATTAAGAATCAAAATGACCTCCATAATTTGGAAAAGTACCCTGACAGATAGAATGAAATTCAATAAAAAGTGCAAACTACAGCCCTTAGGAGGCAACAAATACAAAATGAAGAACAACTGATTGGGCTGCAGTACTTCAGGAACAGATTGGGGATTATACTGGACCACAAGGTGAAAGGAGCAGAAAGAATATTAACATTGTAAAATAATAAAACAATAGCACCCAGGAGTGTATTTAAACAAATGTTGCATTCAAGTCATGGGAAGTGTTACATCTACTCTATTCAGCACTGATGAGGCTCACCTAGAGTACTATGTATAGTTCAAGATATGCAAAAAATGGAAAGAGAACAGCAAAGAACAACAAAAACGACTAGAAAGCTAGAAGCATATCAGACAAGGAAAGGTTGGAAGAACTTGGATTATTTAGCCTGGAGATGAAAAGATTGAGGGATGATTTGATGACAGTCTTCAAATACAAAATAAAGGTGTTATAAAGAAGATGGTCATTGTCTGTTCTCTTTGTCCACCTGGGACAGAACATTATATAATTGCCTTAAATTTCAACAGTGTTGCAAGCTCTTCATTTGATGATCAACATGTTCATTAATGATTTGGATGATGAGATTGAATGCATGCTTAGGAAATGTATGGAGGACACTGAGTTGAGTGGAGTTGCAGACTCTCTGGAGAGCACGGCTAGGATTCAGAATTACATGGATAGACTGAAAAAATTATCTATTATCAATCCATTGAGATTCAAGAAGTACAAGTGAACTGGAAAAAAAGCCCCAATAGCATATATGGTTGTATTAACAAGAGTGTCACTTGCAAATCAAGGGATGCCATTCTTTCACTCTGTTCAGCATTGGTGAGGCCTCACCTAGAGCAGTATATCCAGTTTTGGGCCCCATACTTCAAGAAGGATGTGAACATCTAGGAAAATGTCCAGCACAGAATAACAAAAATGAGCAGGAAACACAACCTACCAGGAAAGGCTGAAAAAAACTACAGTTATGTAGTCTGGAGAAAAGGGGACTAAGGTGAATTTAACTGTAGTCTTCAAATATGTGAAGGGCAATTATTGAGAGAACGGAGATGGGTTTCTTTCTGTGGCTGTAGGGAACAGGACTAGGAATAATAGCCTTGAGCTGCAGCAGAGGAAATTTTGGTTGAAGATTAGAAGGTGTGGAGGCATTGTAGGGGGTGCTACTATGGAAAGCCACCTGCCTTTCTGTGCCAGGCCCAAAACCTCACTTTGGGAGTTTCCCTTGGGGAACGCACAGCTGGCTGTCCTGCTTCCTGGAGAATACCTGCAAGCCTGGGGTAACGCTGCCACCACACCCGCACCAATCTCTGGCAGGGCTCTGTGAAGCCCTGGGCACGCAGACTCCATGAACCTTGGGGGCACTTTGCCCATAGTAATATTTCTGGTTGCTTCTTTCAGCCCAAAACATCCCAAGATAGCATCAGGTAGAACTGAGGGAAAATAAAAAGACAAACTTCACTGGCCAAGCAGGGTGAAGAAGGTCTCTCTCTCTCTCTCAATGCCCAACAATGCAGGTTGTAACCTGATACTTCTATTGATTGGGAGGAAGGAGGAGGGTTGAAGAAGTCAGAATACACTTTGAGCAAACAAAAAAACCCAACTTGAGTATTTATAGAGATTAGATACGGTGACCCTTTTAAAACACAACTGGCCTACATGTAATTCCTAATTCCTGGCAGGTTTCCAGGTTTTTACTTTCAGAAATCACCAGGCAGCTGCCTGGGGCACTTGCTTGTAGCTTTCAAAATGCCTGCTGGAAGAAAGAAAGATCCGAGGACCCCTGCCTCCCCCCCAGAATTTTATCTGGCCAAGTCACCTGATTGACCAGCCTGAACCAAAAAGAGAGCTAAGAGAGAGTGGTCACCTGGGCTGACCCAAGTGAGGGGCAGAGAGAGGGGGAAAGGAAATCTTCACAGAAGGAATGTTCTGATTATGAGTATGGTCAAGCACTGGAAGAAGTTACCTAGAGAAGTTTGGAATTTTCATCGTTAGAAATTTTCTAGAGCAAGTTGGACAGAGCACCACCAATCCTGGGACAAGATACTGGGGTAAATGGACTTGGTCTGATGCAGTATAATGCTTCTTAGGTTCTTAAGATTTGTCTCTGACATGCACCTTATTCAAACTGTTTAGACTGGTGTAGAGGGGGCATAAATATTGCCACATCAAAATAATCACTTGAGTATAAATAAGCTTTTAAGGTGCAACATGAGAAAAATGCATTACCATTTTCTCACAACTTTTTGAGCTTTTTTTTTATATCAACCCCCCCACTAAAAAAAAAAAAATACAAAAAAAAAAAACAAAAACCCAAAACAAAACCAAAAAAAGCTATACAAATGCAATACAATGCTTTTGCAAGGAATACAGATTGGATGTCAAACTTTGAGTGGAAATCTTCCAGAGTTTGTAAGACCACTTCTGCCAGAAGGGTTGATTGTCTTAGCAAGTGCTAAGCTAATTTAACCACAATGGTAAAACTGTCAGCGGTACCCTTTGTTCAGTAATTGACTGGTGCTGAGGTGCTTCATGACCTTTGAAAATGCCAACTCCCAACCAGGACCTGATGTAAAGTCTTTGCAAGCATACACAATCTGGTACAAGATGCAGCTGCTGCAGCTGTAATATGAGGGTTTTTTTGTTTTTGTTTTGTTTTTTATGCCAACCAGTTTGCTTTTTGTTTGGCATATTATATACTATACATACCGGTAGATTTTTTTTGACGTGAAAAGGAGTGTTGAAAAGTTTTTGTCTAAAAGACAAACAATATTGTCTTCCCCTCTTCCTATCCAACAAAGTTTGTATATTACTTCTGATCATTTGTAGAATCTGAAATATTTCAGTTTTCTGTTGGAATGTTAGTACAGCTGAAGAATTTTCATAATTTACTTTCAAAACACTATGTAATAGAATGGGTTCTTTTGTTTCATTCATTTTTATGTCCCTTGTATAATAGAGTTCAAGACATTTTTCACAATGAAGATATGCAAAATCTTTTCATAGTAAAATTGAACTTTCATATTTCATTTGAGCAGCACGCAGCGAACCGGTACCAGCTTCTCCAGTCCAACTGGTGAACAGGTACAAGGCCCTGGCGACCCTGCATGAGATGGAAGGGGAGGAGGAAACCCTTGAGCAAGAAGAAACACCACATTCTTCACACTCCAAACAGATCAAGAGATCCACGATGACCCAGAGGAGGAGGCGACGAGTGCTTGTCATAGGAGACTCCATCCTGAGAGGTACGGAAGGACCCATCTGTCGCCAGGACCCCTCGGCACGAGAGGTATGCTGCCTCCCTGGAGCAAAGATTCAGGATGTGACGGTGGTAATCCAGGCCAGGATCAAGCCCACCGACTATTACCCCATGGTCCTAGTCCATGTGGGTACTAATGATGCGGCCAGGAGAACCCCTGATCACCTGATGGCGGACTACAGTGCTCTGGGCGGCGTGCTGAAGGAGTTCGGTGCACAGGTGGTTTTCTCTTCCATCCTACCAGTGACCGGACGAGGAAGACGGCAGGAGAACTGCATCAGAGAGACCAACTGGCGGCTTCGGCAGTGGTGTCTCGAGGCAGGCTTTGGCTTCCTGGACAATGACCCGCACATCACGACGAGGGACATGCTCAGCTGGGATGGGCTTCACCTGTCCCCCAAAGGTAAGCATGTGTTTTCCACTAGGTTGGCGGATCTCCTCCGGCGGGCTTTAAACTAGGCTCGTCGGGGGGAGGGGAGTACGAGGGCAGGGGAAGCTGTGGACCACCAAACCATGTGGCACCCACAAGGACAGCCCAGCCTGAAGAAGGAGAACATTGGGAACCTGAAAGCCATGGGGAGGCCAGCACTACAGAACAGGTAAGAAACAAGAAGGTAAGAAACAATGGGCCCCTTGGGACTCGGAGCGGGGGGGCAGCAAAGGCACCAATCGCAGGGCTTAAGTGCCTATATACTAATGATAGGAGCATGGGGAACAAGCAGGATGAACTAGCGCTCCTGCTTGCACTAAACACCTATGACTTAGTGGGGCTAACAGAGACCTGGTGGGATTCATCCCATGACTGGGTGGTACATATTGAGGGCTATAAATTGTATAGAAAGGACAGATCGGGGAAGAAAAGGGGGGGGGGGGGTTGCACTTTATGTCAGTGAGCAATATACATCAACCCTCATCAAGACAGAATCTGAGGTTCAGGAAGTAGAAGGATTGTGGGTTAGGCTACATGGGGGGCAAGGAGAAAGGGATTTGGTGGTAGGGGTCTGCTACAGACCCCCACACCAAGGGGAAGAAATAGATGCGGGGCTCCTGAGGCAACTCTCGGAGACCATAAAAGCTAAAGAGGCAGTAGTCATGGGGGACCTAAACTACCCAGACATCTGCTGGGAGACGCAGACAGCAAGGTCCCATCGCTCACGCAGGTTTCTAACCTGTGTACAGGACCTCCACCTGACACAGGAGGTGCATGGTCCCACTAGGGGGAATGCCATACTGGATCTGGTATTGGCAACGGGAGATGACATGATAGGGGACCTCCAGATCGGTAGCCATTTGGGAGACAGCGATCACCTTATAATAGAATTCAACATAAGACGGCGAGTGGGTAAGGTAACTAGTAGGGTGAAAGTGCTAGACTTTAGGAAAGCTGATCTCAATGCACTCAGGTGATTAGTCAAGGAAGCACTGCAGAGTAGGAGTTTTGATGGGATGGGAGCCCAAGAAGGGTGGCTGTGCCTAAAGGAAATAATCCTTCGGGCACAAAGCAAGACGATCCCCGAGCGAGGCAAAAGAGGGAAAGGGGCCAGGAGGCTTCCATGGCTGACCAGAGAAATCCAGGGCAGCCTAAGGTCCAAAAGGGGAGCACATAAAAAGTGGAAACAGGGTGAGATCACTAAAGATGAATATACCTCCTCTGCTCGTGCTTGTAGGGAGGCAGTTAGGCGGGCCAAAGCTACCATGGGGCTGAGGATGGCAACCCAAGTAAAGGACAACAAGAAATTGTTTTTTAGATATATTGGGAGTAAAAGGAAGGCCCAGGGAGGAATAGGACCGCTGCTAAATGGGCAGAAACAATTGGTGACAGATAGGGGGGACAAGGCTGAACTCCTCAACGAGTTCTTTGCCTCAGTGTTCCTAAGTGAGGGGCACGACAAGTCTCTCACTGGGGTTGTAGAGAGGCAGCAGCAAGGCGCCAGACTTCCATACGTAGATCCTGAGGTGGTGCAGAGTCACTTGGAAGAACTGGATGCCTTTAAGTCAGCAGGCCCGGATGGGCTCCATCCGAGGGTGCTGAAGGCATTGGCCGACATCATTGCAGAGCCACTGGCGGGAATATTCGAACGCTCGTGGCGCACGGGCCAAGTCCCAGAAGACTGGAAAAGGGCTAACATGGTCCCCATTTTCAAAAAGGGGAGGAAGGAGGACCCGGGCAACTATAGGCCGGTCAGTCTCACCTCCATCCTTGGTAAAGTCTTTGAAAAAATTATCAAGGCTCACATTTGTGAGAGCCCGGCAGGGCAAATTATGCTGAGGGGAAACCAGCACGGTTTTGTGGCGGGCAGATCGTGCCTGACCAACCTAGTCTCTTTCTATGACAAGGTTACGAAACGCCTGGACACAGGAGGAGGGGTGGATGTCATATACTCAGACTTCAGGAAGGCCTTCGATACGGTATCCCACCCCATACTGGTGAACAAGTTAAGAGCCTGTGATGTGGATGACTGCACAGTCTGGTGGGTGGCAAATTGGCTAGAGGGCTGCACCAAAGAGTCATGGTAGATGGGTCGGTCTCGAGCTGGAAGGGTGTGGGCAGTGGGGTCCCGCAGGGCTCGGTCCTTGGACCGATACTCTTTAATGTCTTCATCAGCGACTTGGACGAGGGAGTCAAATGTACTCTGTCCAAGTTTGCAGATGACACAAAGCTATGGGGAGAAGTGGACACGCCGGAGGGCAGGGAACAGCTGCAGGCAGACCTGGATAGGTTGGACAAGTGGGCAGAAAACAACAGGATGCAGTTCAACAAGGAGAAATGCAAAGTGCTGCACCTAGGGAGGAAAAATGTCCAGCACACCTACAGCCTAGGGAATGACCTGCTGGGTGGCACAGAGGTGGAAAGGGATCTTGGAGTCCTAGTGGACTCCACGATGAACATGAGCCGGCAGTGTGACGAAGCCATCAGAAAAGCCAATGGCACTTTATCGTGCATCAGGAGATGCATGACGAATAGGTCCAGGGAGGTGATACTTCCCCTCTATTGGGCATTTGGTCAGACCGCAGTTGGAGTACTGCGTGCAATTCTGGGCGCCACACTTCAAGAAGGATGCGGATAACCTGGAGGGGGTCCAGAGAAGGGCAACTCGTATGGTCAAGGGCCTGCAGACCAAGCCCTACGAGGAGAGACTAGAGAAACTGGACCTTTTCAGCCTCCGCAAGAGAAGGTTGAGAGGCGACCTTGTGGCTGCCTATAAGTTCATCACGGGGGCACAGAAGGGAATTGGTGAGGATTTATTCACCAAGGCGCCCCCGGGGGTTACAAGAAATAATGGCCACAAGCTAGCAGAGAGCAGATTTAGACTGGACATTAGGAAGAACTTCTTTACAGTTCGAGTGGCCAAGGTCTGGAACGGGCTCCCAAGGGAGGTGGTGCTCTCCCCTACCCTGGGGGTCTTCAAGAGGAGGTTAGACGAGCATCTAGCTGGGGTCATCTAGACCCAGCACTCTTTCCTGCTTATGCAGGGGGTCGGACTCGATGATCTATTGGGGTCCCTTCCGACCCTAACATCTATGAATCTATGAATCTATATCAGAGTATCATTTACATATGCATTTCTTTAATATTTCACACACCAATATTTTCTGAGGCAAACCTGAGGTAAGGAACAAATGTGATTCATAGGCTAGTCAGACTGTTATTGTACCCTTCAGACCTTTGAGCTCAGTAAGAATTCTTATATTGTTTTATATCATTCTCAGAAGCACCAGAGGTCTATGGCATCTTGTGTTATAAACTGACACTTTGCAGAGTCATTACAATTCATTCTCAAGGAAAGAAAGTGAAATTAAGTTTGTATAAAAGACAACAGAGACAGGGAAAAAACCCAGTTTAAGAGAAGACTTTTAGTAGTACATAAGAAGTCTTGCAAAGGACCAAAAGATACATGCAGACAGACCTATAATAGTTCATTACAGTAGAGAAAAAAAAAAAAAAAAAAACAAACACAACCAAAACCATGCATTTTCCAGACTAAGGCTATTAAGTAGAACTGTATAAAAGAATTGTTTTTTCAGTGTGCCTACATATATATATATATTGCACACACAAGTACATTTTGGTTTTGGTTTGGTTTTAAAAATGTACTCCCTCCAATGTAAACACACCTTTGTGTTTATCATTTTTTTCTGAATAAAATAAAACAAATAAATAATTTGAAACATTTCATTTGATTTGTTTATCTGCTTAATTCAGAACAGATCCACCATTTCCATGGGGTCAGGGGTCTGAGTGTGTTCACTGTACTATCCTGCCTGGCCATTCTGCTGGGAGCCATGGGGTTGGGTGTGTGTGTGTCCCTATATGCCCATTTGTCTGTCCATCCATCCTGCACAGCCCTGCTCCCAGTAGCCATGGGGTCCAGGTATGTGTGGGTGTGTTCACATGTGCACCCATACACATGTACACTGTGCTGTCCTGCCTGTCCCCCCACCACTTCCATCCCAGATTTCCCTCAAATTATTATGGCCACCCTACCTATCTACCAGGTTTGAGGTGAAATACTTGATAATTCCTTGAAAGAAAAAGAACGAGAGAATGAGTGTTAAAAATGTTACCTCACTAGAGAACAATGTTGTCTGGAGAGATTAAGATTACCCAATCCTAGAATTCTCTGCAGCTATAATTGGGGAAGTTTTCTGGGAAACAGAGACTCAAATCTTGTCAGGCAGAAACAAAAATTGAAGCCAAGTTCTCCACATGCTGAGAGTCTGCCCACTGAGCTGAGGGACATGAAAAATGCTTTTATAACTGACAATATTCAGTGAATATGTCTGTATTCAAAGATCGTGTATAGTGTATTTTCTTTTTCTTTAGCAGATTTAGTTTTGATTTTTTTTTAAATATTCACTCAGGATTATCATCAGGATACCAGAAGACCAGAAGCGACACTGTATCCTAACTGCTGTAACAACACTACTATTGTGGAGATTAAAAAACTAACCAGCAGGCAACTCGCAGCACAAGCAAATACAATGAGAAAAATGAGACAAGGTTTTAAAAAATTCCCTGTTTACAAAAATAATGCTGCATTACACTAAAACTTAAACATTCAAGCACAGAAAATGAATTTGCAACAAGTTGTTTTTTTTTAAAGTGCTCTTCCTAAAATTTCAGGTGTCTCATGAACGTATTTGAAAAAATAAAAAATTTTCGACAGAGTAGAAAGTATTTTTGAAGTCTCTCTTCAATTCTAATATTGAATCTGCACAAATCACCGAATAGGCCATTATTTTTTTCTAATAATTTCACCTGATATGTTATGTGTGTTCATCTCTTGTATTTACCAGTATTATTTTTCTCTATATAAACCTATTAAGTATTGATAGACTTATTACCTGAAGTAAAATAGATTCACACTTCCCTGTCCTCAAAACTGACAGGACCTGCATCTTCGATATACAGCTCTCAATGAACCATCCATGTTCACCATAATTTTATTGATAGCATTACTGTGACTTCTGACTGCTACTCCAAGTATTAAAAGTATTAGAAGGTCATATTGACTTTATGTGAAACAACCATGTCTTTGCCTAAATCTCAAAATTCATTAGCCATTTTTAGCATGAAAAGACAAACATCAGGTAAGTCACAAAGGGATACCGGTTTGAAGAAGTGCCTTCAAGTTACAAGGACTTTGTGAACTTTATCCAAAGAACGTAACTCTTGACAAGGCTGGACTAGATACTTAATGAAAGCAAACATGTTATTTCCTGAGAGTTCCAGTATTTTTTCCTATTAGCTGGACTGAAGTTCCCTTCTTCCTGGAATTCTGGCACTCCTAGTCCTGAACCTTGTCTAATGATCTTTCCATCACCCATATCAATGGTATGAGCATGACTTCACCAAGTTGAAAAATGCTAGGTCCAGTCTGAGGTCTAAAAATAGCAATGTAGACACTCTGAAGTGCACAGCAGCACAGGGCATAACATTAAAAAACAGCTACATTGTAGGATTTGGCATAGCACCTCTGCAGAGGGAGCAAGTGGATGGGGCATGTAGCCATAGCAGTGCCCCCTAACACAATCTGACACAGGATCCATCTATCCTCAACTGGTGGTTGGTCTCAGATAGTATAATACTGGGCATGACCTCTCCGCACAACTCCACTGGGGCATTCCAGAGCTAAATACTCATTAGTGGTCTGAGTTTTTATTCTCTGGTAAGCCTGACATGCTCAAACTAGCCAAAAACAGTCTCACCAGTGAACTTCTGGCTCTGGAGATACACACTCAGTCCCATCTTCCCCAGAACCTGCCATTGATATGTAGCCATGCCCTATTAATTTTTCCAGTCAAAGAAAACCAGTGTTCAGTGCCCACTGAAGTCAGTTAAAATTGCAAGCTTTCTGAGAACTTATCAGGAAGCTTTTCATCTATTTACTAAAAGGCAATGCCTATATGAGGTATTATTGCTCAAATTAGTATTAATTTGTATTAAAGTAATGCCTAAAATGTATTCAACTATCCATAGGTACCATTGTGTTAGACAATTGGTCCTCCAGATTTTTTTCTCACAAAATACTCAAAACACCAAAAAGGTCAGAATTTTTGTAATGCTATACATTCTTATTTGAAATCACTGCATATCTTTACATGTGCTCGGGAGGGAGGTGGGGGAAAGGGGAGAGGAAGGGTTAATGAGCCTCTCCAAGAGCTACTCTAAGACCCACAGAATATAATGTATACATACTTCAAAATGGTGTCAGGGGATCTTTAACTAAAGCCAATCTGGAGTGACAGCCTTGAGGGTGCACTATCCAGGTGCACCCAGATCTGCTCCCAGCCCAGGGGTCCCACACTGCACCCCCATGGCTGAGATCCCCAGTCTGGCCACACCTTCAAATAATGGTCTGATAGGAACCAGCCACAAGGTTATTACACATATTTGGTACAATAACTTTGGGTGCTGACAGACATGGAAAAATGCACTCTACCAGACGCAACAGTGCATTACTGTGACTTAGCTCGGCCATTTCTGTAGAGATTGGGTGCTTCAGCAGGGCTTTTTGGCACTTTTAGCTAAAGTGGATTTAATCAGCCATTAGAAAAAAGCACCAACAAAGCGCCCAGTTTCTACAGACATTGGGAAAGCTGGGTGTAACTAACATGCTGCCTCTTGTGGACATGTGACACCAAGTTGTGAGGCGAGGTGGGCACGCTGGAGGAGACGGACAGAATCCAGCTAGATCTAGACAAATTACAGAGGTGGGTAGATGAGAATAGGATGGAATTCAATGCAGACAAGTGCAAGATCCTGCATCTAGGGAGAAGGAACCAGCAACACACCTATAGGCTGGGGAATGCCCTTCTTGTCAACATGGTGACAGAAAGGGATCTTGGAGTCATTGTTGACTCCTGGATGAACATGAGCTGCCAATGCGAGGAAGCAGTCAGTAAGGCTAACTGCACCTTGTCGTGCATCTACAGATGCATCACAAGCAGGTACAGGGAGGTGATCCTTCCCCTCTATGCAGGATTGGTCAGGCCCACAGTTGGAGTTCTGCATCCAGTTTTGGGCACCACACTTCAAGAGGGATGTGGCTAGCATTGAGAGGGTCCAGAGGAGGGCCACTTGCATGGTCAAAGGGCAGTGGGGCATGCCCCACAAAGAGAAGCTAAAGGGCCTGAATCTATTCAGCCTTCACAAGAGAAGGCTGAGAGGGGATCTCGTAGCCATTTACAAACACACCGGGGGGACCAGCGAGAATTGGGGGAAGCTGTGTTCCCCCGGGCACCACCAGGGATTACTAGGAATAACAGCCACAAATGGTTAGAGAGAAGGTTCAGGCTGGACATCAGGAGACATTACTTTACAGTTAGGGCTGCCAGGCTCTGGAATGGGCTCCCAAGTGAGGTCTTCAAGAGGAGGCTGGACAGATATTTGGCTGGGGTGATATGACCCCAGTACCCTTTCCTGCCTGGGGCAAGGGGTTGGACCTGATGATCTTTTTAGGTCCCTTCTGACCCTAAGCACTATGATACTATGTACTGGGTTCAATGAAGGTACATGCAAAGTTTAAAGTAAAGCACCATTTTTTTCTACATCTGTAAGCAGCCTTTGTGGCTTATTCTTTGCTTTATCACACCATTAACTGCATTAATGTGTGACATGGTAACTACTTAAAATATGATTAACCAGAAAGTTTTACTTGTTTTGGATCAAAAGAGGAGTTTGTCAGAGTCAGAAACTGAAGCAAAAAAATCCAACTCCAATACCTGAACCATTAAAGCCTTGCATAGAGTATAATTTTGTATCCAATATCCTTATGAAACTATAGTAATAAGTTATTGCATTAGCTTTATATCCAGGAAGATATAATTGCCTAAATTTCACCCATTGCCCAAGTTTCTTGATACCCTAAAGGTAGAATCTAGTCTCATCTATACAGAAAAAAGAACAGTGGCACTCTTGATAACAGTACATATTAGTATCTGCATAATGCATTTGTCTAAAAAATGTTTAAGATGCAGTGTATAAAAACCCCACCAACCTACATGCATTGCATCACGTATTAAAAATAGTTTCCATGCATTACATTTCATAGGTATTTGTAAGATTCTTTTAAAAATGATAAACACCCTATGCATCTCAAATAAACAAGCTCCAAATCTCTTCCTCTGTCAAACAAACAGAAGATGTTAAATAACAATACCTGAATTATCTTATTGTCTTTCATACTGTGCAAATACGTGGCATTGAGCTTGAACCACAGGCTCTATGAATTTATCACCTTGAATAACTTTGGATGGTGGATGCACACTTACGTTACAATGTGGCTAACTGGCATTATTATGAGTCTTCACTCTTTTGTTCATAAATGATCAGATCCAAAGCCCACAGAAGTCAATGAAAAAACACCCATTGGCTTCAATGCACTTTGGATCAAACCCGTTATTTTTAAAGTAAATGTTCCTTTGGTAATGTTATTGGTCTTTGGAGGGTATTTTGCATTTAATAGTTATTTACTGCAGAGGCCGAGTGATGAAGACTCCTCATTTCCGACATTGTAATTTTCTTTATAAAATGTTATGAACAGTGAAATACTGTATCACAGCTACATTTTCATGAATACCACAACTTGCTACTTCACAATAAAATCTGTCTGCAGTGGCAAGGAAACTATACTTGTCAGCACTGTATTTTCTCAGCATCATTTTAGGCATTCATAAAATCATAAAACTGAATACTGGCACCACTGGAGATGTCTACTATTTTAACCAAAAGCCTACTTAGCTGGTATTTCATAGTTTCATGTAACATTTAGTTACTATGTGAGGACTTATTCCATACTTGATTCCTTACTTCACTGTGGGTTAAAGGTAACATATAGTACTAAATCTGCAAGTCAACTCTTAATCATTGAAGTTGAAATCACACCTTCTCATATACACAATTTTACATTAATGATCCAACATTTTTTCCCATCTCCCATTTCAAATAGACAGTCTCCTAAAGTATTGGCTTGCTTTGGAACAAGCTAAAATCCAGACTCATAAGAAAAGCCTTTTGTTTCTTTGTCTTGGGATTCAGGGTTGCAAAAAATTAGATAGTAATTTAGTAGCTATTAGATATTAATTTAATCACGCTTCTCCTATATATGCACACACACAAAATGATCATCATTAAGATAAGTGTAAAAACTACTCCAGGTATGAAAAGGTTACAAAGACAGCAGCTTTGATCATCTAAATATTGGCTATAGCTTAAATCCATTTTAAGATGTACATGAATGGGTTGTCAACAGTGATGATAAAGATACTCCCTTGGTTCTTCGCATGCTTCATCACCACAACTTGTGTACTATACATGACTGTGTGAAGAGAATTAATTTTATTCTACAACTGAACATCACTTTTGCCATTGGTCTTCATAAAAATGTGTTAATCACAAGTATGGGTTAAAAGGATTCATCAGTGTTCAAGTAACATTTTATAAAGTAGTCTTTATAAACTGGTACACAGCCAAGGGTGTTTTCTTGCCAGCTACTTATTTGAAGCTATTATTTGGCTTTTCTGCAGAATTAAGACTTCAATTTTGTTTAGAAATTCTATATAAAATGTTACTTTTTTGGTTTGGAACACTCTGGGGATACTTGAATCAACATCTCCATGAATCAGACACAGTTTTTAAATGTAACAATTTTCTGTTTGAATGTCTAAGCATCCTATAAAGACTATTATAGTGAGAAGCATGCCTAACCTTATCATATTCTGATACCATGGCATGGAGAGGTTTGCTAGACTGTAAGGAAAGTTATACTTAGATACCTATGTTAAAAAAAAAAAGCCCAAGCAAAAGACAAAGATGTGAAATTTTCTGAAAGAGTTTTTCACTCCCAAACAATAGCATGTAAAAAAATAAAAAAAAAAATCACTGTCATTATTGAAGACATTAAAAATAAAATTGTTGTGTTCATAAAAAGGAACAAATTTTGACATATTTACTTATATGAACTAGTTCATTGGGATACAAGTGACTTCAGTGGGACCACTAGAGGCATAAGATGCTATTCAAAATGAGAGTATCAATCTGTCTCCCCATCTTTGGATTTGTATATCAACTGTGTAATTTCATCAGCAGCAATCCCTTGCAGTCCTGCATATGGCTGACATGGCCTGTCCAGGATTGACAGACTCTGTTATAGTTCAGACAACATGGTTTCCATGCAAGGTGGGTGCATCTGGGTTCTTGTTTCAATCTACAACATGCTGTTTCTGCCACTCCCATTTTTACATCTCCTGTAGTTATTATAGTTTCAAAGTAGTGAGGATCCTTGCAGCAGACTCTTCCTCCACTTGGGGAGGTCCTGGGTGATAGTTTCCTACCACTGATGTTGATGTTCCATTTTTTTCAGGTTGGCCTTGAGGATGTCCTTTAAGTGCTTTCTCTGCCCTCTTCTTGAGCATACACCTCAATTGAGCTGGGAGAATAATACTTGCTTCGGGAGTCTGGAGTCAGACACCTAGATGACATGACTGGCCCAACAAAGTTCATGTTACATGATCATTGCCTCGATGCTCATGGCGTTGGCTTGTGAGAGGATGCCAATACGGGTGCATCTGTGCATACATTGGATTTGAAGGACCTTCTGCAGGCAGCATTAATGATCAGAGGTGGATTAAGGATTTTTGGGGCCCTGGATAAGGAGAAAATTGGAGGCTACCTTCCCCCCACTGGATCCCCAGGGGGCTGGCCCAGCCCCTCTCTGAAGTGCTGCCCACACACACACACACAAACACACACACACACACACACACAAAGAGAGACACATGCACACCCAGATGACACACTTTCCCCTCACAGGACCAACAACCTCCCCAATAATTGATCACTCTGAAGCAGCACCCCCCCCCCCCTTCCACCATAAGCCACTTGTGGCTTCTTCTAGCTCCCTGTCCTGGCCCCTATTAGACTCACCTGAAGGAAGCTGTTGCCAGGCTTTGTCCCATGCAGCCACACAAATGCACAGGGTTGGGCTGGCCTGGGAGTATTGGACTGCACCTCTGTGGGTGGGTAGCAGCACTGGGAGGGATGCCTAAGGCAGGGACAGATGGGCTAAGGTGAGTTTTAGGGGTGCCATAGCCCCCCAAGCCTGCTCACCTGCAAAGGTGCAACGCGGCAATCCTGGCCCAGCCCCAGCCCCCCCACCAGTGTAGCACAGCATGGTGCTCCCTGCCTGGCCCAGCCCTGCCCTCCTTTGCCCCATTAATGGAGGGGCGCTGCTTCTGGATCACAGGGAAGCTAAGACAAAAGCTGTGGTTTTAAATTTGGTGCCATTTTTGTCTCCCCACCAGGAAAAAAACTTTTGTTTCCCTGGTGATGAGGATCCTGGGGACCCCGATTGGTAGTGGTCCCTGGGCCCATCCATTAATCCACTTATGTTGATGGTACTTCTCCAGCGACTTCAGGTGTCTTCTGTATGTTGTCTATGTCTCAGCTTCATACAGCAAGGTGGGGTTAATGACTATTTGACAAACCATGAGTTTAGTTTCAGATCTGATGATGCAATCTTCAAACATCCACTTCCTCACATGTTTAAAGGCTACACTTGCACATTTGAGGCAATGTTGGATTTCTTTGCTATTGTTAGCCTTCTGTGAGAGATGGCTTCTGAGGTATGGGAAATACTCATCTTTCTCCAGAGTCTCACCATGAATCCGAATGATCAGAACTGGGATCTGCTCATTAAGAGCTTGTTAATGGATGACCTTAGTCTTCTGAATGTGAATTTAATCTAGTCTGTTAATTTAATCTAATTGGTTAGAAATAATGGAATTTACATTGATTGTTCATTTTTATTATTTCAATTACATTTTGCAAATGAATTAAATTTGTATACAGGTGATTGCAAAACCTTGAGCCTTAAACATAATTTATTCCAACGTAGATTCAGCCATTCTTAGTCATACTGGGTACATCTACCTGTACTATTAGCACAGAGCAATAAACTCCAACATGATATGCATGTTTGAACATGCTCTCAGGACCACAGTATGTTAAGCCAGCTCAGAGCAGCCCTGGCTGGCAGGGAATCTGAAGGGTCAGCCTGGGGCTGCTCCGACTGGGCTCAATGTGCTCTAGTGGGGCTGCCTGAGGCATAAGGGTACATCAGTGCTGCCCTAGCTGGGAGGTAGCCCACACAGTAAAGCACCCTCATGTCCCAGTCAACTGCATCAGTACTACATAGGTGTTGCTGTGAACTAAAGAACTCAACCATAGGATAGCACTTGTATTTAATTAGTTTCCTGTGGCATAATAGGCTGCATGTGTGGACACTGTGGAGACTTTACTGTGGAGCTAATTAGGCAGTTCCACAGTAAACATCTAGTATAGATGTGACTGGTACTTTAATCTACATATAGCCCAACACTTCTCAATAAATATAACAGAATGCAATTCTTTGCAGGCCTAATCTTCATGCTAATTTTCCCACTTTATTCCATTACAATGCTTCAACCCAGACATAAATATGAGAGTACATTTAATTTTTAAAGCTCTAATAAGCTAGCCAACAAAAGTGATGCTACTAATGCAGATGAGGATGGTAACCAACCATTCTGAACTGCCCCGATCAACATATTCAATGAAGACTAAACTTCAAAGTAACTTTTTGGAATGGGGCTAGACTGACATCATTAAAGAATGAAAGCCTCTAGCAAACAAAAAGCTTACTGTACAGGCAGTAGCACAGCAAGTACACAATCACTGTCTAGCAAAATGTAATTCAAATTCTAACCTTAAGGGGTAAGCATTCAGGGTGGGAGGACAGTTCAGACTCCATACCCACTTAAACCGTAGTGCCTCTGAGACTGTCATCAGGAGTGCCAATTCCTGACCATTTTGAATTAGAAATCTTCCTATAAGAAGAGGGGCTGAAAACGCTGACACGAAGGTCACTGAACAATTGTCTGAAGAAAATTACTTTATGTCACTACAAGCCTGACCTAAATTCGAACTAATGACCTAGAGTTAAAAAGTGCTATATCCCATTATAAGACTAGATCCTGTCTGGATTATGCTTTCCAGTGTAGGAGAGAAATATGTCTGCCAAGTTGGCTTTGTCCTTTTTCTCTTTTGGCCATCAAAGTTTACAGGACTATTGGAAAATCTATAGCAAAAAAACCCAACCAACCAAACAAAAAACAACTAGAAAGTGTTTACAGTCAATGTCCTGTATCTATTCAGAGACTGTTTTAACTGCTGAAGAAATAAAGCAAATGCAAATGTTTATATGCTATGTGCATGATAGTATATGCATAGGCATATACTACCATAATATGGATTGATATATATAAAAAAAAAAAAAAAAAATCAGGGTTATTCTTTATTCTGAGCTCAGAAAAACAAAAGAAGTGTGGTGGGGAGGAAACAAGAAATCTTTTCCAACCTTGGCATGGCCTCAAGTGACAAGTGATGCAAAGTCATCAGCTACATAGGTATATGTACTGTTAAGTGGATTTCATTATATTTAGGTATTTTCCTTTTCTTGCCAGACAGACAGCCAACTGCTTTTTGTAACTGCTTCTAATCATTACTTATCCTAATGCACATGAATGGAACTATGCTAATGCTCAGCTTAAAGACAGTTGTAAATTTACTGACATATATAAACATTGCAGAATGCTGAGACTGCCGAACTACCCATATATCAGCACCCCCCCCGCCAAAAAAACCCAACTTTATTAATTTGAAAAGTAAATCACAAAAAAAAAAAAAAATAGGTTGGGAAGACAAGAATAAACATAAATAAGTATCACAGTTTGTCAATTCATTTAATGATTTTTATTACCCTCATAAATTAAAATATTAATCATTTATCCTGTCTGTTCTTTTGGGGTGGGGGGGGGGGGGAGGAGAAGCATTGTTTTTCTTAAAGAACTGTTTACCAAGGGGACTGACTAATGTACTGAAATGTAACTGAAAATTTTACAGCTTTAGTACTAGTCCAGTTAACATGCACCACTGAAAAAGGGTGTCATAAAATTTCATTTGTCGTTTACCACTACACTAGTCCCAAGTAGTCTGAGGAATCTTTATGTGAACACATAAATGGTGGGAAAAAAATGAAAGACTTTCAGTTTTATTGTGTAGGTCTATTAACTATTGCATAGAAAAAGAGCTGATGTGATCTCCTGAAAGTACACGATCTCATCAGGATAGGATTTATGTGGACATATGAAAAGTAGCCAGAAGGCATATGTATCTGTTAGTTAGTTGCAAATCCTCAAAAACTCTGAAAGAATGATACTATGTTTTAGCATTAAAACATAGCAATCAATAATTATTTACTACACAAAGCATTCCTGGCAAAAAGGAACCGAAGGAAAAAAAATTAAAAGTGGTTTAATTTCTTGCGGTGAACATAGCCTTTTGGATGAGGCTGGCAGGAATATAAATCTAGAAGTCTTAACTGAAGATACCAACCTTTTATCTTTTATTATTTCAAAATAGGTCTTCACCTGACCAGTGCATAACCCCAGAACTGGTGGGGTTGAGATTACCATTCCAGAGATTATTCAGTTACGTTGATCATGAAGCAGCATGCAGGTCATACTTCAGTAGTTTATTTTGTTAGCAGAGGCTTCTTAGCATCCATGAAACTCTATGCATTGAAACTGTCAGCAAATATTTTTTAAACAGCTAAGTTTCTGTAGACTATTTACGCCTCTCCCTTGCCGTGTGTAAAAGGGAATCAAAAAGAGAAAAAATGCAGACAGAACTGTACTGTGCTCTGAAAGGGAAAAAAAAAATTACTCCTCCAGACAGGAAGCTGCTTTGCTTTTACAGTTTTAGAAGCCAAGTGCCTTTTTAAAGCTATACCACTAATTGTTAACCCCTCCATTCAGCATAACACTTATACTGCTAATAAAGACTATGACCTCAAGCAACTGATGGAGCTTTAGATCATCTACTTTATTATATGAAACTGACAGCAAAACTGCTTCACGACTTACTGATTATCTGAGCTGGATTAAATTAAACTGCTTGTTATTCAACCTCCTCGCTGGAATTTCAGGACAAATCTCACAAGAGGACCAATGGGAGCAGAGAGGCATGTATGAATGGAGGCAACAAACAGAAAAATATGGAGGTAAAGCAATGTCATTTCCTGTATACTCCCAGTCTGTAAGTGACTGAGACCACATGCAGACATTCTTGGGACCTGATCTATGACCACAAGCACACAGCTTGCTTTAAATTAGGACCTATATTGGGAATGTGAGGGGTGGAAAGAGACAGGTAGAAATAGCGGGGTTGGTGGGTCTGTGGGGAGGAGGGAGTGTTATCCACTAAGGAGTGAGGGAAATTGGAAGGCTACAAATAACTCAACCAGGGCCAAGTGGTAGAAAAAGTGCATCCCTGGGGCTGGGGCAACTGGCTGGGCTGCTTTCCCAGCCCTCAGGGCTTTGCACGAAATGCATACAGACATTCAGTAGAGCAGGCTAACCTGCTCCTGATTTAACTTAGCTCACCTGAGGAGGTGCACTAAGTTAGATCAGGCTGCCAATTTTGTCCGATCTAACAAACTTGAGTGCATGTACCATTTGGCACTTAGATCAATCTAACCCTTGTTAGATTGATCTAAGTGTAACACCTGCATGTACCCTGAGGCCATACAACCTGCTTCTTGACACAGCCACACATAAGAATCAGTTTTCCAGTCCAGTTTTAGTTTTTACATTGAAAAAGAACATATAGCTCTTCACTGCCCTGATTCATATTAGTCTAATATAGATTCTTAGTAGGTATAAGCAAACAGAGGTGTAACTATATGACTGGAAGCCCAGGGAAGTTGCCATATGCAGGGGCAATGTCAATTTCTGGTTCCTGTCATCACTTCTGGCATGATCATGATGCCACAGCTGCACGCATTTTCTTTTACACCCTCCACACACCAGTGCCCAGGGCAGCTGCCCTGGTAACCCTGCCCTAGTGATGCCACTGTACATAAGGACAGTTGTTGGGCAGCATACACATTGTATATATATCAAGTAGATACTCCTGATCTTCCATTTATCTCCACCTTGTGTAGTCATTAACTGAGCTGAGCATAGTGTTTTTAAAGGGAGGGCAACATTTGTTTTGATAGTATTCTATATTCTTCCTTTTACACTGCTTTAATTAACTATAATTTTTTCAGGGTAAAAGAGAATAATGCACAATGTGTTTGAGCTCCCCTGAACACCCTGATATGAATTCAATAGGTCTGTTGGGGATTTAGATTTTTGAAAGTTCAAGAACATTCCTAAATGTGGATTTAGGAGTCTACCTTTAGACTTAAAAAGCATCCTAGTGCCTGTGACTACTTGATTCCAGAGGCTGGGGGAGAGGGGGAAATGGTGAAATCACATGCGCATACTCTAAAACAGTACTGTCCAACTTTATAGCCCATGACCCCTCACCACCATTGCAATGTACACCCACTATGCCCCCCCACTTCAGTGTGGTCCTGTGACTCCCTATACTCATTGCAACATGCACCTGTGACCTCTCCCTGCTGCAAAGCATACCCAAGACCCCCACCCCCCCACCCCCACCCTATCCCATTCCCTGATGCACTGCACACCTCAGGCTTACCCTCAACTCCCTGCACTGCAATACTGCCCCACTCTCTAGAGCAGAGGCAGGAAGCAGCAGCCAGATTAGGGAGGAGGAGCCCAGGGACTCTGGCTGCTGTGGAAGCTAAGGGAGTGGTGACCAAATATGAGGTTGGGGGCCAAGATTTAACTTCTCAAGCTGGATCCAGACATCCAGGCATGTGTGGTTTGTGGTCCTGCAAACCTCTTTGCAGCACCACAAGCCACACAAGTTACACATTAATCAGTGTGTGGTGCTGCTAATTTGAAGTGCTGGGGCAAAATTTGCTACTGGGATATTCTGGTAGCAAAAAAAGAATCCTGGAAAAAAAAGTAGTGTGACCCAAGTCAAAGTGGCGAGCACCAAGACAAATGCAGAGACGGACTGAAGAGATGAGATGCAGCCCAGGACTACCTGCTCTCCCATCTCCATGTGCTGTGGAGTCCCCGTGCTGAGCTGGCTGGCTGGGGCACAGGGTGCCTCAAGACAAGGGAGCAGGAAGCCCTTGGCTGGCTGCTCCCCTGTCTCCACATGCCTCAACATGGGGGGTCCGCTGTACTGAGGCACATGGAAACCCTGCACTGAAGCACACTGTGTCCCAGCCAGCTACTCCCTACCAGGATGGGGCCTCGAGATGGAAGCAGGAAGCCTTGGGCTGGCTGCTCCCCTGTCTCTGCAGGCCTCAGTGTGGGGGCTTCACTGTGAAACCCCATGGTGAGGCACATGGAGCCCCCATACTGAGGCACACTGCACCCCAGCCAGATCCTCTATGGCTGGTTGGGGCACAGTGTGCCTCAGCATGGGGACTCCATATGCCTCAGTGTGGGGGCTCTGCAGCATCTCCCTCATCTCCATATGCTACTCCCTGGCTGATCAGGGCACAGGGTGCCACAGTACAGGGGATGGCTAGCTCCTGCTATGGTACACTATGACCCTGACAGCCCCGCCTGCAGCATGTGGGGCAGAGGAACAATGTGTCCTGCTGCAAAGCACACAGGCAGGGATGTGGGTTGCAGCAAAATGTAACAGCATAAATTTGTGTTGCTACTATTTGTGGGCACACCCCTGCTCATATGGACCTGGCCTTAGAGGCCACATGCAGCTAGTGGGCTGCCAATTGAACAGCCCTGCTCCAAATGTTAAATTGCCCAAGAAGCAGACTCAAACTATATTTATTTCCTTCTCTTCCCACTTCACCTGAATTAATCTAAAATGGGGTTGGGGGAGGGAAGGAATAGATAAACCACCTTCATCTCCCTGGTGTTTCTCAGAGGGAAGTCTCTGAAGAAGCAGGTCAGAAAAAGGGAACCTGCTGGGGAAGATTGCCACCTACTTAATCACTAATAGCACTTTCTGGAACATCCCTACTTTAAATTTATAAGCTCTAAAATTACTCCTATCCCCAGGTGTTAAGACTGTAGCCCTCTCCAGGATATCATAAAAGAACAGAAACCTCTTGGATGTGTTTAATTTAGTGTACTGACTCTTGTTTTGCACTAAGCCTGCATTAGCACAGATACCAATTGTAGAGCTTTCAGTTATCATCAAGACATGGATGTAGTGATTTTAACACAATTTGTACAGTGTATAACTTATTTCCACGACTTAGCAACACTGCTTACATTTTATCTTTGTTAATTCATCAAAGCTTTGCCCAATGTATAACAAAGTAAGGTCATTTCATCCTTTTAATTTTCTCCCCTCCCCCAGCACCCTTTTTTTAAAATTATAAATCTGATTAAGTGGAAACCTGATGGATAAGATATTTTAGGTATGTTGTAGAAAACAAATTCTTCAGTGTTAACATCTGTGTCTATCTATAGCACAGTGTCAGAGGTAGGTACAATATGGCCATGGTCCACACCTGCCCAAGGTCTTACCAGAATGAGCTGCTGGGCACAGGAAGTACCACCAACACCTATCTCTTGTGTTCTGCCACACGTTGATGTCCTTTTGAATACTGGGAGCTGGATGTGTGGGCTGTCAGAAATCTTAGTTGGTCCTCTTTGTGGGGCTCCACCTCTCCTCACACCCCACTCTTACCACATGCCTGCTGACATGTGTCTGGGTCTGAATCTTGTATCAGCCAACTATGCCACATGCAGTTAATCACAGGCTTACCAAATGAATTTCTAGGAGTTTATATTCATTTATTCAGGCTCCCTAAAGCCATCCTTAAATCAATTCCTCACTGGCTCCTAGGTCCATTGATTAAGATAAGTCTGTCTAAAGTCCATAAAAACAATTACTTTAAATCAATTCATCCCCAATAACTGGGTTAATCAAGCCATATCAGTCCATTAAGGCTCTTTCAGATAGTTAACTGAAATCCATTTATCCCAGGTTCCTAGGTAAATCAAATTAGATCAGTTCCTTAAGGATTCATCAGAAAATCAAATGAAATCAATTCATCCCAGGTTCTGAGTCAATCAACTGAAATCAATTTCACTGTGGTTCCTATCCTGCCTTGGCTCCTCAGGGTCAGGACCTAAGGGCATTTTCAAGGAGGGGGGCTTTCTCTAATGCCTCTTCCCCCAGCACAGCAAGAGCTGATCACAGCTCCCCCCACAAAAAAATACAAAAAAAATCAACCCCCTCCCCACAAAAAGAAGAGCACAAATCAAGGGGACAGTGCCCCTGGAAAACTCAGGCCCACACACAATAGAAGCTCTCTTAGTCTCCCTCACTCTTGCAGTTTCTGGCTTCTGTCTCCACCATTTTAGTCTCTACCTGGCTGCCCTCAAATGGTTCCCTGGCATGGCAAGTCCAGGAGTTTCAGCAGTCCTCCAACCATACTGGCCAGTGGGCCCACATTCTTTACCCATGGTTGGCTGTGGGATGCTATTGACTGGGAGGCACTGACTCGGGCTGCCAGCCACAGTCTTCTCCTGGCTGACTGTCTCTGGGGCCAGAAATACCCATCCTTGTTCTCCCTCCTCCAGTCCAAAGTGAGCACATGCTGTGGAAACATGGCAATTTGCTCCCTGCTCCAGCCAAGCTTCTCTCCACACCTGCAGTAAGTGACCCTCATTTGGGTTTCCAGGGGCTCTCCTCACCCTGCTCTTTCCCCCTCACACATAGATAGAAGCTTACTGGTTTATAAAGCACATAAAAAGTTACTGTACAAGAGCAAATATGGTTCTTCACTACAATATTCTAATTTCTTATTTACTGCTATATACTCATAATCTTCCTTCAATGTAATATGGCTGTAGTAGCCTGTATGTCCCCACTTAACTCTCAGTTATGTCATGTTATCTTTTTAACTTAATTGGCTCAAAAACTATCTTCTACTATGGGCTAAACTTTCCAAAGGACTCAGGTGCAGATTTTGAAGTTTTCGGACAACAATTCACTAGAAGTGCCAGTTTCTTTGCATATTTAAGCATCTAATAAACAAAGAGATCCCTCCAAAGATCTGAATGTCACTGTCAAAGCTCTTTTGAAAATTTAATCCTATGCCATTATCTAGTTGAAATCTCCTTCCCCCTCCCCACACCCTTCCCTTACCCCCTGAGCAAAGCAGGGTTCAAAATGCCTGATCTACCAAGTAATAAGCCAGTTTTAATGCTGTTATAACTCACTGAATGTCCTAGCTAGCTGCTATGTCCTTTAGATCTTAGTCATGGTTTCATGGCATCACTGTATCAGATTTTGTCCCTCTTCTTATTTTTTGTAATAGCTTCCCCCATGCCTTAATCCTACCTGACTTTATTCTGTCCTTTCAAATCAAATTGCAATGGCAAAAGGTTAACTTTTGCAACACTTGCAATTTTTAAACAATTTTTCTCACCACAGAAGCTTACCGGGCAGGGCGGGGGGGGGGGGGGGGGGGGGAATGTTAACCTTGTAGTAAACTGATGTGTATTAAAAGCAACCAAACAAGAAAAAAAAACAAGACAAA
This sequence comes from Alligator mississippiensis, assembly GCF_030867095.1. Taxonomy (NCBI): domain Eukaryota; kingdom Metazoa; phylum Chordata; order Crocodylia; family Alligatoridae; genus Alligator; species Alligator mississippiensis. The sequence continues at coordinate 110,838,581 of NC_081828.1, read as the reverse complement.
CTTTGGCAACAGCTGAATACTTTATCTCGCTTTGTATAAAACTGTATTTGTATAGGGAGTTGCATCAACATCACCTACTTGAAATAGAATAATAGAATCAAAGAAAATTAGGGTTGGACAGAATCTCAGGAGGCCACCTGATCCAAACCCTACTTAAAGCATGACCATCCCCAGCTATATAATCCCAGTCAAGGCTTTGTCTAGCCAGGTCTTAAAAACGTCCAAGGATGGAGATTCCATCACCTCTCTGGGTAACCTGTTCCAGTGCTTTATTACCTTCCCAGTGAGAAAGTTTTACCTCATCTCTAACCTAAAATTCCCTTGCTGTAACTCAAAACCATTCCTTTTTGTTCGGTCATCTGTCACCACTGAGAACAGTCTAGCTCCATCCTCTTTTTAACTTTCCTTTAGGTCGTTGAAGTCTGTTATTAAATTCCCCATCAGCTTTATAGTTTCATAGTTGGTAGGGTCAGAAGGGACCTGATCAGATCATCAAGTCTGACCCCCTGCCGTGGGCAGGAAAGAAAGCTGGGGTCAGATGACCTCAGCTAGGTGATTATCTAGCCTCATTTTGAAGACTCCCAGGGTAGGAGTGAGCACCACTTCTCTTGGAAGTTGGTTCCAGATCCTAGCCACCCTGAGTGTGAAGTAGTGCCTCCTGAAGTCTAGCCTGAATCTACTCTCAGTCAACTTATGGCTATTATTCCTTGTTATCCCCAGTAGTGCTCGGAGGAACAGGGACTCTCCCATTGCCTGCTGGTCCCCCTTGGCTAGTTTATAGACAGCCACCATATCCCCTCTCAGCTTTCTCTTCTGGAGGCTGAACAGGTTCAGGTCCCATAGCCTCTCCTTATAGGGCCTGCCCTATTGCCCCCGATCATGCGAGTTGCCCTCCTCTGGACCCTCTCGATGCTGGCCACATCCCTCCTGAAGTACGGTGCCCAGACTGGACACAGTACTCCAACTACGGCCTGACCAGTGTTGCATAAAGGGGGAGGATCACCTCCTTGGACCTGCTCATGATGCATCTGTGGATACATGACAAGGTGCGGTTAGCCTTCCTGACCGTGTCCTCACATTGGCAGCCCATGTTCATCTTGGAATCAATAATGACTCCAAGATCCTTTTCTGCCTCTGTGCTGACTATAAGGGAGTTCCCCAGCCTATAGGTATGCTGCTGATTCATCCTCCCCAGGTGCAGTACCTTGCACTTGTCAGTATTGAAACCCATCCTGTTCTTATCCACCCACCCCTGTAACCTGTCCATATCTAGTTGTAGTCTATCCCTCCCTTCCAGCATGTGTACCTGTCCCCACATCTTAGTGTCATCCGCTAATTTGAACAAGGTGCTTTTCACCCCCTACTCCAAGTCTCTGATGAAGATGTTGAACAGTGCGGGTCCAAGGACCAAGCCCTGGGGAACCCCACTGACCATATCCCTTCTGGTTGAAAATGACCCATCCACCACCACTGTCTGGGTGCAGCCCTCCAGCCAATTTGCAACCCATCTGACTGTGTAGGCATCAGTTGCCTATTTTTTTTTAATGAGAATGGGGTGGGAGACAGTGTTAAAAGCCTTCCTAAAGTCCAGAAAGACTATGTCCACCGCAACACCTACGTCCAAGGACTTTGTGACCTGGTCATAGAAGGCTATCAGGTTGGTCTGACAGGACCCGCCTCTAATGAACCTATGTTGGTTGCCCCTAAGCATAATCTCCCCTGCTGGTCCCTAGCAGATGTGTTCCTGGATAATGTTCTCAAAGAGCTTCCCCAGGACCGAGGTAAGACTAACAGGCCTATAGTTTCCTGAGTCCTCCTTCCTCCCTTTTTTGAAAATGGGGACCACATTGGCCCTTTTCCAGTCCTCTGGTGCCTCACCAGAGCACCACGAGTGCTTGTAAAGCTGTGCCAGGGGTCCTGCAATGACCTCTACCAATTCCCTCAGCACTCTGGGGTGGAGATCATCAGGACCTGTTGATTTGAATATGTTTAGTCCCACCAGAAGTTCCCCAACTAGGTTCTCACTGACCCTGGGCCTGGCTGTGCCTCCCCTGGGTCCGGCCGGGATCCCAGTGGAGGGGGGATGACCCAGTCCTTGCTCAGAAAAATGGAGGCAAAGAAATTGTTAAAGAGGTTAGCTTTGTCATCTGGTGTGACCACCAGATCTCCAAGTGTGTCCTGCAGAGGTCCCATGTTACCCGGTACCTTCTTTTTACCCCCTATGTATTTGAAAAAGGACTTCTTGTTATCTTTGATCTGAGTCACTAGTCCCAGTTCTGTCTCTGCCTTAGCCTTCCTAACAGCCCCCTACAATCTTGGGCAATGGAGGTATAACCGTCCTTGGTGATAGCCCCTCCCTTCCATTGGGTGTATGCCTTTTTAGCTTTGCGATGTTCCTGGATGCTTTTGGTGAGCCATGGGGGCTTTTGAGCACTCTTGCCCCCTTTTATCCACATTGGGATTGTCACCCTTTGGACTTGGAGGATCATCTCCTTAAGGAACGACCACTCTTCTTGGACTCCCCCAACTCCTCTCCACTCCGGGACCTCAGTGTCTCCCCAACTAGTCTCCTTACCTCATTGAAATCCACCCTTTTGAAGTCCAGGACTGCTGCCTTGCTGCAGGCCTTTGACACCCTGTGCTGGATGGTGAATTCCAGTAGGCAATGATCACTATCACCTAGGTGGTCGAGACCCCTCAGTCCCCTCACCAGGTCATTGCCTGTGGCCAGGACCCGGTCCAACAAGTCATTTCCCCTGGTGGGACTGTGTACCTCCTGGATTAGATGGAGGTCCTGTAACTCAGCTAGGAACCTACATGAGTGGTCAAACCTGGCTGACTGCTCTTCCCAGCAGATGTCTGGATAGTTTAGGTCACCCATGATGACCACGTCCCTTGACTTAACTACCTCCATGAGCTGACCTGAGAATTCCCAGTCCAGTTCTTCCCCCTGGTTGGGTGGTCTGGAGTAGACCCCCACCATTAAGTCCCTTTCCCTCTGACCCCCTTGTATTCTGACCCAGAGCACTTCAGCCTGCCCCTCCTCTGCCCCAGTGCTGTTTGCTGAGGATGTGTATTGCTCTTTGATGTAGAGCGCCACATCCCCACCTTTCCTCCCCATTCTATCCTACCTGTACAGCCTATAGCCTTTGATGTTCACCGCCCAGTCATGGATTGGATCCCACCAAGTTTCAGTGAGCCCCACTATGTCTGGGTTTGTGATAGATAGCAGGAGGGCAAGTTCCTCCTGCTTGTACCCCATACTACGAGCATTAGTGTAGAGGCATTTGAGGCCTCCTGAGGGTGTATGCACTGCACCCCTAATCCCAGGACTCTTCTCTTCTCCAAATTAAGTAAGCTTAGTTCCCTCAGTTTCACCCGAAAAATCATGTGCCTCAGATCTCTAATCATTTCCATTGCTCTCTGTGGATTTGCTCCAATTTGTCCACATCCTTTCTATAGTGGAGGGCCCAAAACTGTGCACAGTACTCCAGAGCTACCAGCACCAAATAGAGGAGAATAATCACTTCCCTCGATCTGCTGGCAATGCACTTACTAATGTAACTTAGTATAGCGTTAGCCTTCTTGGCAACAAGGGTATACTATTGGCTCATATTCATCTTATTGTCCACTGTTAATCATCTGCAGTTACTCCAAGTCCTTTTCTGCAGAGCTGCTGCTAGGCAGTGAGTTCCCAGCCTGCAGTGGTGCATAGAATTCTTCTGTTCTAAGTGCAGACCTTTGCACTTGTTCCTATTGAACTGCATAAGGTTTCTTTTAGTTCAGTCCTCCAATTTGTCTAGGTCTCTCTGAATCCTAGTTCCACCTTCCAGAGTAACTACTACTCCCCCTACCTTGGTGTCATCTGCAAACTTGCTGAGGGTTCACTTCATCCCATCTTCTTGATCGTTGAGGAAGATATTAAACAAAATTGGCCCCAGGACCAACCCCTGGAGCAGTCCACTTGATATAGGCTGGAAAATAGTCATTGAACCATTGATTAGTACCCTTTGAGCCTAATGATCCAGCCAGTTTTCTATCCAACCTACAGTCTGTTCATCCAACCCATTTTTTCTTAGCTTGCTTGTGAGAATGTTGTGGGAAACTGTATCAGAACCTTTTCTTAAGTCAAGGTATGTCTCATCCACTGCTCTCCCCACATCCACAAAGCCAGTAATCTTATCATAGAAGGCAATCAGACTGGTCAGGCATGACTTGCCCTTGGTGTATCTATGCTGACTGTTCCTAATCAATTTTTCCTCTTTTCTTCCAAGTGAGGCCAGTAGGAAAATAATATACTATTCTACAGTGCTAATGTCTTTCTAATAGCTCTACCATTTGATAGGTTTGATCCTGTAAATCCTTGCATGGTACATATCAAGAAGCAAGAGACTTCAAATGAGGGGTTATTTATGGTTACAAAATAATAGTTAGATCAACCCCTTTGCATTCAGGATATAGACCAGAAGGCATGGAAACAAATTTGTTCTGTTAGAATTTCACATAAAGTTCTTGGAAACCTGAACACTGTACTGCCTCAGTCAATGGTTCTCAGACTGTGGCTATGAACCACTAGTGGTCCAAAGAGGGATGGCTAGTTGCATATGGTGTTGACCTCTCCTCCCTGTTTCCAGCATATAAATCACACTTATAGAGCTAGAAGGAATTTTTTTTTTCATGTTACTTGCCCTTTACACCAATTGTTTTTATACTTATTTCATGTTCTTTCAGGAGTAATTTAAGGTTTGTTAAATAAACAAAATACAAAACAAAAAGTTTAAAACATAAAATACTGACCTAAGGTTATCCTACACATCCAGTTTTTTCAGGCATTGTCTATAAAAAGTAATATTAAAAAAAAAAGATACTTAACAATTTGTTTCTTTTCCTTTTATGTTTACCAAGAAGAATCTTCAAATAGAGGAATATAAAGACAAGTTCTTAGTGTACTACTTATAAAAAGATCCAGGATCCTTTCTGGTGTTTCTGAGTTTCTGGTGAAGCCTGTACAACCAAAATCTCTCTCATTGTTTCCAAGCAAAATGTATCCACAAAGAATAGGGAATATCTAAACATTACAGAATCCATATAAAACAAAAGGTGCTCATTGTGGTGATGGGTTTCAAAAGGTCTGTTCTATACACATTCACCAACAACTTTGAAGCACTTATTTGCAAAGGAGAGAGACAGATTGCCAATTACATTTCACTAGCTCAGACTTTACTAAGAATAGGAAACTATTCTTCAGAAGATACTGTAACAAATTTGTAATTACCCAGAAGCATCACAGTTGGTTCTAGAGTGCAAATTATGGCTACTCAGGAATTCTGTGGTCTTCAAAAAAAATCACAACTTAAGGGAAAATTCTCATTAGTGCATGTAGTTCAAAACCCATCAGGTACAATTCAGTCACAATACTTTAACTTAGACAAGTAAAAATAAGCATTCATTGCTAAGGTTTAATTTCTTTGAAATTCGTTGTAGAGGGAAAATTTCAGAATCCTTTGCAAGGACAGCATATAGCTGGATAATCATTTGCCACAACAATAAAAATCCTCACTTAAACATTGCTTCTCTTTCTCCTAAATTCCTGAGGGAAAGTAATGAACTTGGTAGCATGTACAAAAGAATAACAGACCTATAGGATCTAGGTGATAGTAAATCCCAGAGCTCTATGGCCATCTAGATAATACCCTGCTCACAACCTCCTCCCACTTGAACTGATGGGACTCCAGCTCAAGCATCTGTGCTTAATATAATACACCAAAATGAAATTTGTGGGAGTGGCAGTGTCTGAGGTAACTTGGTTGTAAATATTTAAATACAACTCAAGTTTAGTTGACAGACCAGAGCAGCTTAAACAGTCCTTGAAAATGAAAGCCACAGTAATGTGTAGGGGCAGCAGCACTTGTACTAACCCTATCAAATTTTCATTTTTACCTTTTTCAGGTTGATCATGAGTAACACATTTTTAAAGAACTTGATCTGTTTATATTCTGTATACATGCAAACCCCTCTTTAAAATAATATTTCAGTAAAAGCATTTTTAGCCAAACCATTAAAAAAAAAAACTTTTTATTCCCTAAGAATGGACTTTATTTTTCTTAAAATGAGCATCCTTTCAGTCTTTGTCTATAGTCCCCGTGGTGTTCTGCTTTATTCATGTGATGACCTAGCACTGGTACATGCATGTCATGAGGCTGACCTAAGACCACTACTACAGCTAACTGCTGATGCATCCTTTAAGCAAGCAGATTCTATCAGTATCACTGAATTTAGTAAGTCATTCTTGTACTGTTTCCAACACAGCCACATACTCCAGAGACTAATGTTTGAAAGGAACAGCTTATCAGTTGGTGATTACTGGAAAAAGGAAAAACAACTTGGTTCATAATAGGAAGCCAAGGGAATTAGTTGCTGACTCAGGTTAGTAGCCAAAAAAAAAACAAAAAAAACCCAAAAACCACAAGGTAGAAATGTTGCCTATTCTACAGTTTACAAAAATATAGTAGCTGATAAATAAGGAACCACTTGTCATCCATTCACAACACTGTATAGGATTGTTACTAAACTGGAATGTACATGCATTTATTCTAAACACTTAAATTGCCAGGATTATGAAAAAATATGTATCCTCTGGGCTGCAAGCATAGGGTTTTTAAAAAACATTCATATTACAAAGGGCAGTGAACTAGATGGACCACTGGCCTGAATGAATAGGGCAATTTCTTTTTTTCTTTTAAGGTAATAATTGATGAAGGCTCAATGTACATGATCAGGAATATAGTACTTACCAAAAAGATTAACCATGCATAGCAGCAGCACCTGTAAAGTTACACTAGGCACATTTGTAATATTTCTTTTACTTTCAAATGATAATACGTATTATATTGTGGTGGGTTTGTTTAAAAATGGTGCACATTTTTAGGAGGTTGCCCACTACATAATAAAAGTAATTTCTACATGCACAGAGCAGCAAAGGACTAAAAGATAGGAAACATCATTAAGGGCAAGCTGGTAGGACCATATTCTAATTAAATCAATTTTCCATGCAACTAAAACAGTTTTATCTAGCAATATAATTATGCAATATAATACCAACCTAATGTCTAGATTAAGCTTTCCAAATGCCATGTAATTTTTTATGATTCAAATGTCCCTATTCATGACCTAGGAGACTGACTCCTGTAGAAACTGAGCACTACAGCTGTACTGCCAGGTAAGTACAGCTGACTGGAGTTATACCAACCTGATTTTTCCATTATAATAAAAATGCCCAGGGGCAGACAGAAGCTTTTCTCAGCAATCAGAAAAGACTAAGATATGGTTCTTGGTTAAAATAAGCCACCTCTTTTGGAACAAAAAGGGAAAACATAGCAGGTTTAAACACACTTACCTGCAAAAGAGAGACATGTATCAAACAGCTATAGTTGTAAAATGGCCACTTAGGACTACAGCTGCTTGGCTCTGCCTAATTTAAAGGGCCAAGTCCTTAAAGGCATGCTGGGAAAGAGTTTTGAGAAAGAGCAATATTGCATTCAGGTGACTTAGGAAGGCACAAGTACTCAAGAAAAAAATGTTGCTACATAAAGTAAAAGGAAAAGGCTTCTTCTATATCAGGGTTGGGCAACTATTTCAGGCAGAGGGCCTCTTACTGAGTTTTGGCAAGCCATCGAGGACCACATGACAGGCAGCCAGGGGCAGGTAAATATTAATTTTCTAAATTTTTAGGGGCCCCACTAGCCGGATAGAATAGCCTGGCAGGCTGCATTCAGCCCGCAGGCCTCATTTTGCCCACCCCTGTTCTATATATACAGAAAATACCATTTTATAACATAGTTTCAGTGGTCTTGGTCTAAGGACAAGGTTCTTTGAGCAAATCTGATATGTTTTAGTAGACCAACTAAAATTTTACTTGGTCTACTAAAATATATCAAATTTACCCAAAGAACCTTGTCATTATATAATATACACCTTTGCCTCCACTCATTCCCTGGTCTCTGTTATAAATGCAGGTGCATTTATAATCCCTGAACTGGTGGCCCTGTCACTGCAGCTGCTAGGGGAACTTATCCAGTAAACAAGTGAAAAACAGATCCTAACTAACCACGTGTGAAAACCAGCAAAGGTAAAAGCTGAATAAAGCAAATGCTGAGTAGAAAATCCCTTATTCCCATGCCATAGCCCTTGTAATAAAGTTCCCTGAAACCTATGCTAGTGTAATCCTGTCCTATTAGCCTGCACGATGAACCTTGCCCACTCCTGGAAAACACAGGCTTGATTCTGAGGAGCATAGCGGTGCCAGCCTGAAATCACCTCATTTGCTTTGCTGTATTTCCCCTTCTCTTCTATTTCCTTTCTGGCTATACTTCAATAACATCAACACACTGTGGCTCCTTCCATACTGCACAAAGGCAAAGAGATTGCACTTTCTGTGGTCTGTGTGCCATAAAATGAACTTGTAAAAAAAGATACTATAAGGAAGAGAGCTTGAAAAGCAGCATGTCCCTACAAGAAACCAATCAGAGGAACAGGCATAGAGCATGGCTTCACCAGATGTTGTTACTGGCTGAGGTTCCTGTACCACAGTCTTGCATTTGTGATTACAGATGCCTCACAGCATCTATAGTTTATAGTCACTTATATTAGCTTTTTTAAAGCACCTCATCTGAACCCCCCCCATATAATTCACATTTTTTGTTACCAATCTTTGTGCCCCTGACCCCTTCATGTGTGTGTCATAGATCAAGCTAATGCAACTGCAACTACACAAAGTTGGTGTAAAGGAGGAATCATCTTAATTATGTGGTTAAATTTGATTGGTGATAAAATTTAGTAGCACCACTCCACCCTTGTTGACTTGTGCAAAAGTTATTTACACTAGTACTGAGTGGGTATAAAATACTGCCAAATCAGAATGCCTGCTTTGCAGATGTCTAAATTAAATTGTGAACATAAATATCTCAGATGCTACAGCCAAGAAATGAAGATATCTTCCCAATATCACAGGACTAAGTAAAAAAAGAAAAACTAAGGGGAAATAAATATAGTCTTTCAGTGTTTGTTCCTTGTTTCTTTTGATATGCAAACCATTTTCTAACAGAAATTAATTAAAAAGGTGGGCCTGATTTTCTACTTGGAAAGGGTGTTTAATCACATCATAATTAATGAAAATCCACAAGAGCCAGTGACAAGCAAATCAAACCAGAGATATCTTAAATACAGTGACGCATATATTTGAAAAACTGATTTGGCAAAGTACTAACGGCCAAATTGTCTGGTGGTGTAAACTGATACATTTCTATTGAGCTTCACCTATTTATAGCAGCAGATAGAATGTCTCAACAAATTCAGTGGGATCAAAATTTGACATGAGAGTGGCAATAGTCTTCCAGGGAATTTTAAGGCCATGTAATTCTGGTTTCAGGTTTAGGTAATAACTGTAGCATGTTTAACTATGTAACACAAATAGATGTAACTATGTAACACAAAAGGATACAATTACAATATCAAAATAGTAAACTCTCTCATATGTGATACCTAAGAGATCACTACTTTAAATCTGCTTCCCAGGACAATTATAGTTATCCATTTCCATTTATCTTAGTACTTTCTAATTTTATGTTAAGACTAATCAAATCTATGCAGTTCCCTAAGTATTTCTTGTGCCAAAAAGACAACATTGTATATAAATGGCTCAAATCTGGGAAACAATCCAACAGAAACTGTTCAGGTGAATAAAACTGTGATTTAGATGTAGGTAGAAAACAAAATTTAAAACACTTTTAGAAAAAATACCAAAAACCTGGATATGTTTGACTATTACAGTATCTGAACAAATCTGCAGATGGTAAAAAATCTGATATCTTCTGATCACACAAGACAAAAAAATAGATTTTTATGGCATTAAAAAGGATGTTTCTTTACCTACTAATTTTTGTACACACGATTAGAAAAATCTATCTGGACTCTCCCTCTGAAAGATGTACCTTAAGTCTCATAATAACTAAGACAGCTGACCAAAAATAGTCCTAAGTTATGTTAAACCTTTCTAAAACTTTACTTGACTAGTTTCTGAAATAAATGTTTAACAAATAATGGCACACTATAAAGTTGATATGTCACTCCATAGTGATGCTGTAATTCTATTATTTTGAGCATGCGGATCCAAACAAGGTAGGCTGGGTACCAGAAGCAATCTAAAAGCAGTAGTGCATAGCCATACTTCAAGTAATTCTCTCGAGCATTGTCTTTGGTGGATTTTCTTCCTTTTCTTACTTCTGCCATTCTGATCTTTTGTCCATTTTCCCCTTTCATTTCTACTCTCTAAAGACTTGTCTATGAGGGGAAATATGTATTTAGTAAGGCAGATTATGAATTTACAGAGCTAATGCAATAACACACACAGGGAGTTAGAGTGGAGTAGCTAATATGCTATAAATTCACACCCCCGCTTACTGTGCACTAACTTCCCCTGAACAGACAAATAGTTCCCTTAGGATTTGTCTTCATGGCATTTTTAGTTTCAGCTGTAATTTGAATTAGCTTGAGGTAAGACCTTATGCTCTTTAAGTCTATGCTAGATCGCCCATCATGGATGACATGTTGAAGCTTAAGTGGTACCTATCCTTGAGCAATTAGTGCAGTAATGATGCAGCTGCTCAAATTACAATTCATTAGATACTAATCAGATCACTCTACCAAGCCAATTACAATACAATTACTATTTTGCAATGTAGTCACTCTCATTTAATCTAGCTAGCTTGAGTGAGATGACTAGTCTGCTAACTAGTTAACTCCTGAAAAAAGACAATCCAATGGTTGATGTCTCAAGTTACCATACCAATATTTGCAAGAGACTTTGAAGTATAGTTATAGCTCCTGGTCCATGCCCAAGCTCCCATTTCTGCCTCCACCTGTCTCTCTGCTTTGTCCTCCTAGACATCCTTACCACTTTTAAAAATAAATATTGTGAATCCTCAATATCTTATTTTCCATCTTAATTTCCCTTCCTTGCTGACTTTCTTTTTTATCATTAACAAATCCCCCGAAGTCCTTATCACTAAATCTCAAACATTTGGGGAGACTTTTTAGTCCTCCTCAACTTTATTGCTTCCTGATCTAGGACTCCACCCCTTTTCATCCATCTGGTTTGTATTATGGATCCCTCACCTACTTTGTTGTGACCCTTTCCTCTCCTGCATCTATGAAATTCCCCCATTTTCTTCATGTCTAGCTTCCTGCATTTCTGCAACAACAATCAAGTACACAGTTCCACCTTTAGGCATTACTACAGTGCTTCTGGCCAGGTATTATGGTGCTTGATCAGACACACCTTCTTCCACTGCCTCTGAAGATTTTGATATGATTAGCAGCTCTTCTGCCTGTGAAGTCTCCCTCAGAGACTTCCAGGTCCCCAGATGTAGTCATTCAGGGTACAGGAGTGGTAGCGGAGCCCCTACTAAAAATTCCACCATTGGTGGTGCCAGCAAAAAAGGTAGTGGAGAATGGTGCTAGCCAAAATTACTTGCATTGGGGACCTCCTGGATTTTGCTAGGCAGGGATGGCAGATTCCTCTGTGGTAGCCTGGCACATGGGGCTGCCCATGCTGTATATACCATGTCATTTGTTCCAGGAGGTCAAGGCTGACCTTCCAGACACTTCACTTGCCTATATCCAAAAGGTCCTGCATAAAAGGAGTCCCCTGACCAGACAGTAAGGATGCCTATACACATGTTTGGAGGTGGCAGGGCATGAGATTCAGTTAAGTGCTCCACAGCCATTTTTAAACACACAGGGGCTTACTACACGTGACACTGCGGTGACAATGCAGCATTCTAATTAGAATGTGGAGAAGACTTAATTAATTGAGTCTGTTCTGATGTGTTCTAATTAGAATGCGTTGGAGCAATGTATAGGCAGCCCAAGTGACAGGACACCCTGGGTGAGGGTGAAGGCCTTCAATGGACCATCCTGAATTCTACCATATGCCCATGAGCCACTGGGGTCCTAGGTTGGTCCACCTGTGGGCCCATCTCCACAGGAATGTATCTGGTGTGCTTCATTGACATCCCTAGCACCTGCCCCTTCTGTCAGCAAAGGAAGACCCTGGTGCATGCGTAGTTTGAGTATGCCAGGTTGCAAATCCTAAAGGACCTCCTCCTGAAGTTCTGGCTGCACTTCTCACAACTTTTCCTTTAGGTATTCCTCATCCATGGCCACACCAAGTCCTGAGATCTACTGGTCAGCCTCCTCTTGGATCTGGCCAAACTTGCCATCCACCAGCCCAGGAATCCAGGCAACTAACTATAGGACCATTTTCCTGTCACTCCTCTGCATGTATCTCTAGACTGAGCTTCACTGCAAGGCATTCACTAGCTCTTGGACACATTTGAGAGGCAGTGGATGCTGGATGGTGTTCTCTGTTAAGTGTCTCCACTCAGATCATTTGTTACTAACTTATGGCCATCAGTGTCATCTCTGTTTTCTCTTTTGTTGTCCCCAGTAATTAACTGTTATGTTTCAAGTGGCTTCCCTGATAAGGGAGGCTTATAGTTCTCTTAGTGGGGCTAGGCCCACTGTTCTTTTGCATAACAAATAGACCTGACTTTCTGCATAAAATTTAAATGTTTTGCCTCACTATTAAGACTGCACAGCTCTGACCCTTTCTATATTATTAGAACACTTTTTTCACACCCTATACTATCATCACTTTTCATATCCTGCCTTATTTTCCCACTCTTATTCTCTTACTTACAGTGACATCCCTGTTCCTTTGTGCAAAGTGTGCTCGCCCAGTCAGGCACACAGGCATGCTTACTCAGTGAATGCCACCATGTTTAGTTTTTCTTAAGGGGATTACAGTTTGGCAGTTCTCTACCTTGGTGGCTGCTTCTGTCTACAAATTCTTTGTTGCTACAAAAGATGAGAAATATATAAATTGTGTGGGAGCAGGGGGATGGGAGGTAAGCAAACACCACAGAGCTGCTATGATAATTGCATTTTGAAGAGGAGGCCAGCAGTCTGCTAGCACACTGTACACAGTTCACATATCTGGCTATATTCCTGTTGGCTCTTTCTTCAGTTTCTTTCCTTCCTCAAAACCTACAGATCTCTCTGTCTGCTGACCTCCAATCTTGCATCACTTGGTCTTCCCTTTTTGACCTACCTCATTGCCACTTAGAAGAATACCAGGTAAAAATTCATTTTGACTATAATGATATAATACATATTTTAACCTTCTTCTCTCCTTTCCCTACTCTTTCCTTTATCTATCTTTATTTTTTATGCATCTGTTTTATACATTGTAAGCTGTTTGGGGCCAGGAGGGAGTGCTTAAAAAACTCTGTAAAGCACAATGAAAGATTATGACGCTATAAACATCATTAAAATAACTACAGGGAGAGTCATAAGTGGACCCCTGATGGTTTCCATTCTGAAGAACTTAAAAGCCAAGGCAGTAAGTAAGTCTCATCACGTAGAATAATACTGACATTCAAATTGTCAAGTCCTTTGAGGAGTTAACCTATAAGTTCAGGAGATACTTTTAAATTCATCTTCATGGCAACTAGAAGGGCTCTGACTATCTAATCAGCACTGAAGTGCTAGATTAAGGCTACAAAAAAAACAAAACAAAACAACCTAAAAACAAACCAACAACCTTCTATTTCTCATGATTTTTCCAGGGATATGGAATCCAGTGTTGGTTACTATGTTGGATTTCCACTACACATTTTTTCTTTTACCTCTGGATTTCAAAGAAACACTGCCTACTTGTGTATAGGCTAGCAGAAGAAAACCAACACAAAATAGATTAAGTAAAACACGACTCAACTCAGGGTTGCAAATGACAGTGGTTTTATTGAACAGGGGAGATGGTGACACAATGTCTTATTGGTTTCCTTGCACCCACACATACGCATGCACACACAATGGCAGCAGGTATTAGAGAGGTTTGGTGCAGGGGCTGAAATCCACTGAAGTCCAGGAGGAGAGATAGAAGCCAAGTTGTAGGAGGAGGTGTGCAGGTAATATCTACCTATCTCAGACTGGAAGTTGATCCTAGATGGCCAGTCAGGGTCTCCTTCAACTCAGTGTTGTCCAGAGGGGGTTGCCAGCAGGGCTTCCGGGGTGGATAGGTGACATGAAGCTGGTTTGGTCCAGATAGAAATGGCATTCCCACTGGGTCCGTCTTCACTGCCCCTTTTTATAGGGGCAGACCTTGTGTGACCCTAGTGACAGGAGGCATGCTCAGGCAAGGGTCAACCCCTAGCATACTGAGCATATGTACTCCATGCAGGGATGTGTAGTTTCTGGTATCTGTAATGGTGAGAGTTGCTGGTTCTGCGGGGTCTTTTGCGAAGTGCTGGGTTCTTGTCTCTGTTTCTCGGTGAGGTCCGTGGTTCCTGGATGAATCAATGCGAGGTGATGGCCCAGTCATTACAGGCCATTCAGTAGAGGCCTGCTACCATTGTATTTCAAATCATTCCCAATCATTCTCATTCATCCAGGAACCAATTTACATGGAAGGGGTATAATGAATCATTGTTGCAACATGGGATGCCCAGGCAGAGGACAGAAGATGGAGGCTTGACATGACTGGTTCACTTACAAACACAGGCCTAAACCATACAATATCTATTTGAAACAATAAAAAAAAAAAATACAATACAAAAATGATGATAATACAATATACGAGAGTAAGAATCAATACAAAACTAATAATTATACAATATAAAATGGTGGATATCCAAAACCAAAAGACTTGCTACCAAAATAAAAATGTTAAAGCTTATTCTAAGTCTGAACTCACTTATACTTATCTATAGGGAATAGAGAGGGAGAGAAAAGGTCAGAAATGGTTGGGGGAGGGGAAGGAATGCATTTTAAAATAAATGCAAAAGAAAAAAAATGGGGATTTTGCTATAATAGTAGTGGACAGAAGTGGCTGAGAAAAAAAAAAAAAAAAAAGAGAATGATTTAAGGATCCACAATTCACTTTGAAATAAAGGAAAAAAGGGAATATCAAAGTAACTGGACAAGTGAAACAAGAATGCTGTGGGAGTTTGTATCCTGGAGACAGCTCTGCTCATTCACTTACTCCCTGACTTTGGGGTCTCCCTTGTTACTTACCCATTTTGCCCTGACGTTCAAAAGTAAAGAAGGAGAAGAAGGGAGTTGAGGTGTTTGTTACAGTCAGTGGTAGGAAGTAAAGTTAGTTCTTTTTTCACAGGGCTGTACCTCCCCTACACCTTGCCCTTACTGTACTTATCTGCATGCAGGCCCATGATTCCCCTTAGTGTCTTGTCCTCATGTTAAATATACCATAGTGTCTGGGTGCTGACGAGTCATCCTGGTCTCTTGATCACAGAACTATTGGTTAGTGTCACAGTGGGGTCCTTCAGGAGGGTCGTGATCTCCTCAAGGCCCTCTCTCCGCGCTAATTCGGCCCAAGGGCACCCTCCATACTCGCCTGCCACGTCTTTGCTCTTAAGGAAAACGTAATAGGGAGGCTGCCTTGCGTCTCCTCGGGCACGTAAACTCCTGGACCCCTCGTAGGTCTCCCCATACGATGGGTACTACTCAAGCACCCTAGCCTTGTCGGCTACGCGTGGCTCCTACCACCCCTAATACCACGCCCCAAGCCTCGCTGATGTACCTGACGTTGGTGTGTCCTTCTCTATATAGTCGGCCCCCTCTCTGGGGTCTTCTCTCACAAGGCACTCCCCCTCTTTGGGGCTCGCCGTGCCCTCCTTGGGCTTCCTAAAATGCTGCCCCCCTTCTCTGGGGCCTTCTCTAACACTGCCCCTCTTCTCTGGGGCCTCTTCTAAAAGTGTTGTCCCACTCAGGGACCCTCGTCCACTTTGGGACTCTTACGTCGAGCCTCCGGTCTTCCACGCCCACCGTGCTGCTTCCCCTCTTGCAGGACGCTGTGCTGCTATCCCCTTTCCTTGGGGACCACCGCAACACCCTGTCCTTCTCTTGGGGCGCTGTGCTGCTAACCCTTTCTGTCTGGGTCCACCGCAGCACCCTGCCCCTGTCCTGGGTTTTTTCCCCTGCAGCGCTAGCCGATTACTGGGCTCGCTACGCCCATCCTGGGCTTCTCAATCTGGCCCCGTTGGATTGAGATATATCTCACATATGGCCCCTCTCAGGCTCCTTGTGCCTGCCTTGGGCTTCCTAGTAGTGCCGCCCCCTCTTTGGGGCTCACTGTGCCCATGCTGGGCTCCCTAATAAAATCATCCCTCTCTCTGGGACCTGTTGTGCCCACACTGGGCTTCTCCACAATGCACTCCCCCCTTCCTGGGGCTTGCCACGCCCACGCTCGGGCTTCCTAGCAGTGCCCCCTCCTGGGGCTCGTTGTGCTCATGCTGGGCCTTCTCAAAACACCCCTCTCTGGGGCTGGGGTCTATGCACCCCGCACACAACCCGGGGTCTCAGTTCCCCGCCTGCAACCCACTGGTTGCACTAAATTGCACTTCCACTGGCGCGCAAGCTGTGCCTTCACTGGCACTAGGGCACCCCGCCCCTATGGGGTCCCTATGAGGCCTCCTCCAACCCCTACAGCCTCACCCAAGCCTCTTGTGTAAAATACACAAACGCAAACTCAAGCCGCCTGGCTATAACTAAACTCAAAGCCCTATGGCTTCAACAACATTGCTCCATATCAGCGGTACTTGCTGCTAGGCTCCTCTCCGCATCCTCACTCCCAGAAATCCTGCCTCCCTGACTGCTGGCAGGCAACTGCCAGCCTGGCCTTGACTCTTAGCTTTATAGGAGCCAGGCCCTGCCCCCTGCAGGCAACTGATTCTTATTAGTCGCCCTGGCAACCCGCAGCTGTACTTATTATGGCTGCTGGGGCTTTTCCCCAGCAGCTTTCCCCTCTCTAGGAGCGGGGCAGCGAGGTGCGCCACGACAGTTAGTAATCCAGTATTTGCCAGCTCATACCATTCATTAATTATCTTGTAATTCCCCTGTTAGTAAGTTCATCACCACAGGTCCCTATAGTAACTTGGTTTTTATTTATAGCATGCCAGTGAATGTGTTTATCCTCATTCGGTTGATCTTCATTCATCTCTTGTCAATTGATGAGTTTATTCTCATTCAGTTGGTCCTTATTTAAAATCAACTAGCCCATATCATCACTTAAGTGATCCTTATTTATATTCCATCAATTAACAAGTTTATCAGCATTTAATCAATCATTTCTTTTATATTTCAGTAGTTAATATGCTGATCATCCCTCAACCTTATTAGTACTTCATTAATAGGTGACTCCATCTTCATCCTTTTTTCCATTAAGTCTACTGTGGTCAGGTCACTTCACTTGCTGGCTCCCCAATGAACTAACTAAGTCTATCCTGACCCTGTGATTGATCACTTCAATTTTTCTGACTCACCAGCCTGGGCAGCTCTCTCCACTGTGGCTTTCTGTGCCACCTTTCCTGTGGAGGGGTGTCACAGGACAGGGTCCTGTAGGATGGCCGTGATCTTCCCAAGGCCCCCTTACCGTGCCAAATTGGCCCAATGGGCACCCTCAATTCTCACCCACCACGTCACTGATCGTATGATTGATAGGGAGGTTGCCTTTAAGTCCTCTTGGGCACAGTTGAGATTGGTTCTCAGGAACCTGTGGGTCCTGCTTAAAGATGGATGTCACAATGGGTGTTTCAGGGCACTGTAGCCTTATGGGCTATGCATGGCTCCAATCACCACTTTATTATGCCCCAAGCCTTGCAGATGGAACTGATATTGTTCAGTCTGGGCCTTGTTATAATTTGGCCCCCTGGTCCTCCCCAGGCCCTCCACAGCCCTGTCTCACACTGTGCCTTCACTGATGCTCAGGCTTTCCGCAGCCCTGTCTTGCGCTGCGCCCTCTCTGGCACTTGGGGTGGGTGCACCCCCAATGCTGCACTCTCTCTGGCACTCAGGGTGGGTGCACTGCCATGGGTCCCTTATGAGGCTTCCTCCTTCCTCTAATAGCCTCACCCAAACCACCAGTCTTATACAGCAGTAAAGACAACACAAAAAACACAACAAAACACTGGGCTGAAATATAAATTAAAGCTGTCTGGCTACAACATCATTCAAACCATACCAGGGAATACTCTGTCCCTCAACAGTGTCAGAAGCTGCTCCTGCAGTCAGGCCTCTCTCCTTTGGTTGCTCTGGGACAGCTCCTTTCCCCTTGGCTTCTGGCAGGGAACTGCCTTCCTGGCCCCAGCTCTGGGATTTATCTATGAGCCAGGCCCTGCCCCTTCCAGTAAACTGAACACTGTCAGGTGTGGGCCACGAGCTCATTCTAGCTGCCCTGGTAACCAGCAGCTGGGGGCTCCCCACTCACTGCTAGGGCTCTTTCCCTAGCCATTTCCACTCCTTAAAGGAGCAGGGCACCTAAATGCTCTGTGACAAGGGGTTTGTCTTCTCCTGGTCTGGCTTTGTCCCTGGCTCCAGCTTACTGTTCTAGCTCCCAGCACTATGTCCATGCTGCTACACAGCTTGCATGAGCTTGGCTGCTCTCATGCTTCCCCCTTCTGGGGACACTCATTTGTGCTGGTGGCCCCTTTTAGCTTACAGCAGAAGTCCTGTTGGCCAATAAAAGCTGCCTCCAGTTGCATGTGGCCCCACTTGGCCTGAACAGACCAGAAGGGATGCAATTCATTCTCTGGTCACCAGCTGTGCAGTTCTGACAATTGTGCTACCATCCCAGGGTCCAACAGTGAGTTTTTTTTTGCAAGCTCTGGTCCAGCAGGACAGCCTGGACCACAACAGGGCCTGGAACTGATGCCCTGTTACAAATGGGTAAATATGTGCCAACAAGTTTATATGAAGATCCATTATCTTTATACATTACACATTAGTAGCTCTAACTCATACACTTTCAATTGTATACAATAATTGACCAAGAAGTTGTTTTTGTTAGGTTAAAAAGTGCTACCAAACCTGCTCTAGTTTGATTTCTGCCCAAATAATTATTTTTTTTTTTTGCTTGTTTGTTTTTTGTTTTTTTCTGTATTAACTTATGGTAGCACCATCTGCAGGCAACACCATTTTCCAAACCTGTGATGAATCATTAACAGATTTAATGGAATTGCTGAAAACAATCATTGTCACTTTCCAATTTTCATATGGTAGGATTGTATATCTAAACCAGGTCTTGAAGTCAGTCGTCTTCATTATCTGGGTTCACCCCAAAAACTGGAATGTCATGAAGAAATGACAATTGTTTGAGGTCTCATCTACAGCTTCTGGAACATCAGGGCATTATGATAGTTGAATTTGTGCCCTGACTGAAACAGGAATGAAAGGAGGTGCAAAGGCTGAAGAAGTGTATTGCTTCTTGCATTGCTGAGACCTGAAGCTGCAGGATGTGGTGAGAGTAAGCTGTTAACTTAAGAGGACTCTTGAGGCTCTCCATCAATTTCCTCAATCATTTATCTTTACAACTGGTAACATCTGCTCCAATCTTCCATCTCCCCAGTATGCCTTTTCAGTATGGACATGAAAAAATTGGCAACTTGTGATGAATAAGCTTTTGGTGAAATTTCCATCAGAATAATTCATAATTACAATTAGATTTATATTTATGATAATAAATACAACACAAATATTTAGAAATTATAACTCACTGAGCACATGCCTGCCTATATCTCTACATAAGGTCAGACAGAGCTAAGGCCTGGCCATTGAGAAAGCACAGGCAATTTTGTTCTTACATTTTAAACACAGAGCTACCACTGTTCAGATCTGACAGAAAACAAAGACATTTTCAGGTAACTAATGAAAAATGAAATCCTTAATATCATGCTATATGGATGTACAGCAGGGCATGGCATACAGGGGAACATGAAGATGTATTAACAAAAGCTCCATTGCATGACTTACAGTATTCCTGTCTAGCAGCCAAAACAAGGCCCAGAAGAAAGGAATACATAGAAAAGGACCTCATTTGAAACTGTTATTTCCTATTTTAAATACCTTGCCATAGCCAGAATAAAATGTGTGTCTAGATAAATATATAAACTGCTGATGAAATGCACTTTGGCTCCATTGTTAACACAAAAAGTGAGGGCTAGGGAGTGTATTGATAGTAAAGCAGAAGATGTAAAAGAGATTTGACACCTAATTCTGTTCAGCACAAACCTCTATGGGTAATAGTTCCTTATATTAACATGTAAGCTCCCTCTTACCCTTATACCAGAGCACAAACTAGCACTGTGTTATGTAGCCCATAAAGCTTTCATGTTCCTAGGAACTGGCATCCGTTTTCTTTTTTAACCATCTATTGCCATAGAATCTGTGTGTTATTTGGTATATCCTAAACTAAACTTTAGCAGGTTAAAGTGTTAGGCTTGCTAGCAGTTTCTTTCATTTCATTACATTTTAACATGACACACATAGTGTTGAAAAACATGTCACAAAAGAAAAAAAAATGACAATCCTCAGCAACAGATTAATTTTCCCTTCTCTCTGAAACTTTAAATTTCTCTTAATACTATATATTACACCACTATGTACATATTAATTTTATACTCCTATATTTTTATTTATTTGTGGGGAAGTCGGTGATAGCAACTTTTGAAATGCTCCTTAGGACTCTTCAGATTTAGTCAATATCAAGATTAGAAACAAGTTATAGTGAAATGGTTGTATGCCAGTTTTCACTGACCTTTTAGGATATAAACCATGTGATGTATAACTATTTAAAGAAAGTGTAACAGGGAATTCCAACCCTGTTAGTTGCAGTGCAGAGGGGAACAGGACTTTGGTAGCTCACAGAGGCTAGCAGCAACAGCAGCAGGAAAACAGACCCTGAGTATACGGCCTGTTAAGGACCCTGGGAAGGGAAGGGAAGGGAAGGGTAGCAGAAGGGGAAGGGAAAAGGGTGGAACAACCAAAGCTCATTAAACCAAGTAGAGGCAACTGAGCTAAGCTGCAGCAGGTTATGGGGGGCAGGATGATTATCAGATGGAGCAGAAGCCCCTGTCTGTGGCTAGAGAACCAGCTGCCAAGAAGAAGTAGAGCTAACCAGCTGCCAGGAAGTAGAACCAGCTGCCAGGAAGAAGTAGAGCTAACCGGCTAACCTTCCACTGGTTTAAAACCAGTGGAAGGGAGGAACTATCACCAAGGAAGAGTACCCCTCCTTGGCCAGGGAGTGTAGGAGGGCTATTAGGAAGGCCAAGGCAGAGAGGGAACTCAGGCTAGCATCCAGGATTAAGAACAACAAAAAGTCCTTTTTCAAGTACATTGGGAGCAAAAAGAGGGCACCAGGCAATGTAGGGCCCCTGCAAGACACAAACAGTAATCTGGTGGCCACGCCAGATAAGAAAGCTGATATTTTTAACAGTTTCTTTGCCTCTGTTTTCCTGAACAGGGACCAGGATATCCTACCTACCAGAGGTAGGGACAATCTTGGGGATAGCTCTATCAAGCCTTTTGTCAGTGCAGATGTAGTTTGGGATCTTCTGGAAGGGCTAGACATTTTTAAATCTGCAGGTACAGATGCCCTCCACCTAAGGGTGTTGAGGGAGCTGGCAGGGGTCATCATGGAGCCTTTGGCCTGGCTGTATGAGCATTCGTGGTCATCTGGCCAGGTGCCGGGGGATTGGAAACTGGCTAATGTGGTCCCTATATTTAAGAAGGGGAGGAAGGAGGACCCAAGTAATTATAGGCCTGTAAGCCTCACCTCAGTGCTTGGGAAGCTCTTGGAGAGGATCATCAAGGAGCATATCTGTGGGGGGGCCTGCAGGGAAGATCATGCTCAGGGGCAATCAGCATGGCTTCACCAAAGGCAGGTCCTGCCAGACCAACCTGATTGCCTTTTATGATCAAGTAACTAAATCCTTGGATGATGGTGTTGCTGTGGACATAGTCTTTCTAGACTTTAAGAAGGCCTTTGACACTGTCTCTCACCCCATCCTCATCAATAAATTAAGGGACTGCGGCATTGATGCCTGCACAGTTGGATGGGTAAAAAATTGGCTGATGGGGTGCACCCAGAGAGTAGTGGTGGACGGATTGTACTCAACCTGGCGAGATGTGAGCAGTGGGGTACCCCTGGGCTCGGTCCTCGGGCTCACACTGTTTAACACCTTCATCAGCGACTTGGACGAAGGGGTCGAAAGCACGCTGTCCAAGTTTGCTGATGACACTAAGATGTGGGGCGAGGTGGACACACTTGAAGGGAGAGAGAGGCTGCAACTAGATTTAGACAGACTACAAAAGTGGGCAGACGAGAATAGGATGGGGTTCAACGTAGACAAATGCAGGGCGCTGCACCTTTGGAGAAGGAATCCATAGCATACATACAGGCTGGGGAGTTCCCTTCTTGAAAGCACAGAGGTGGAAAGGGGTCTCAGAGTCATTATTAACTCCAAGATGAACATGAGCCGCCAATGCCAGACCACAGCCAGCAAGACCAGCCATACTTTGTCATGCATCCAAAGGTACATCTCAAGCTCGTCCAGAGAGGTGATA
This sequence comes from Alligator mississippiensis, assembly GCF_030867095.1. Classification (NCBI taxonomy): domain Eukaryota; kingdom Metazoa; phylum Chordata; order Crocodylia; family Alligatoridae; genus Alligator; species Alligator mississippiensis. Next base: position 110,816,105 of record NC_081828.1, on the reverse strand, counting down.
CTCCCCCTCTATGCGACTTTGGTCAGGCCACAGTTGGAATACTGCGTCCAGTACTGGGCGCCACACTTCAAAAGGGATGTGGCCAGCCTGGAGAGGGTTCAGAGGAGGGCTACCTGCTTGGTGAGAAGGCAGCAGGACAGGCCCTACGAGGAGAGACTGAAGCACCTGAACCTGTTCAGCCTTAGCAAGAGGAGGTTGAGGGGGGACCTGGTGGCTGCCTACAAGCTCATCAAGGGGGATCAACAGCAAATAGGCAGAGTTCTTTTCTCCCCAGCACCACCTGAGGTGACGAGGAACAATGGTCATAAGCTGATGGAGAATAGGTTTAGGTTGGAGATCAGAAGGCAAAGGGGAAAGAACTTTAAATCATATAAATGGAAAAAAAGGGAGAAAAAAGGCAGAAAAGAGAAGACTTGGAACAGAGCAGAAGTCATCAGTGATGACAGAATGAAAGTCACAGGAAGGCCAAAGTAAAGAGCATGAAGGAGGAGCCTGATAGTGAAGGGAGTTGACATTTAGGTGTGTGAGGGGGGTGGATAAAAGAACATATTTATCAAATCCTGTTTGTACAAAAAATAGCGAAATGTTTAAGGCCAGTTTAAATTATTTGGTCTGACATTTTTAAGCAAAATAGTTTGATGTATTGTGTCAAAACAAGATTTACTGTGGCAGAGCACCAGCAGAGTGCTTGCCACCTAAGGGCTATTGCAGGCTCTGAGTGAGCCTGCTGTGTGAGCAGCAGGGAAAAACTTCGCCCAGGAACCATTTTAAGGGGGATGGTGGGTGGCAGAGCACCTTTGGTGTCTGCCACTTTAAGGAGGAGAGCAGGCAGCAGACAGGCAGCAGTTTGCTGCCAGTAGCTCAGGGAGCAACACCACCCAGCTGCACTACTAGTCAAAGAACATCTTGGATGTAAGGGCCAGAGCTATGGGGATGGCTGGAGACTCCTGGTCCTGGGCAGGACCTGAAACTGCACCCTGCTGGGGAAGGGTGGCCTGACGGGACTCCCTGAGGCAAAGTAGTTCCCAAGAAATGCCAGGCCAGTTACCTCCCTGGTGAAAGGTGGTAGGGGCACCTAAACCGCAGCCCCCACCTACTGGTGGGTTATAAGATCGGAGAGTGGAATGGGGATGGGCATGCTTATGTGAGGCACCTGAGCCTATAGGGGTGTGAGACCCCAGAAAGTGTAGCGAGGCCAGGCATGCCCATGAATGGCACCTGAGCCCATAGGGATGTATGACCCTGAAGAGAAGTAGTGGGGCCAGACACGCCTGTGCAGGGGCACCTGAGCCCATTGAGATGTAAGACTCTGGAGCCCCAGGAAGGGGTGAGTGTGTTGAGGTCCCAGCTGAGGGGTGAATGAGTTGAGGCCCTGGGAGAAAGGGGCAGAGAGGTCCAGGTAAGCCTTCGGGCACCTGAGGCTGCAAGTGGGCCGGAGACCGAGCGAGGCAGCTCAGAGGGAGCTGCAAGGAGAAGGGGTGAGTCAGTGGCCCAATTAGGAAACTGTGAGTTGTGTTACTTGGTGAGGGGCCAGGGGCAGAGTTAGCCCAGTGTTTAATGAATTGCCTGGCCACTGTGCAGATGAAGGTCATGGGAGAGGTCCAAAAGGCAGTGCCAGGGCTAGCCAAGGAGTTCAGGGTCAAGCTTGATGGCCTACATGGTCATTAAATGGATCACAGCAGTGTGAATGAGGCCCAGTAAGGGACCTGAGTGTGAGGCTTGGTGAAAGCAGGCAGAGTGGTAAAGGTCCAAGTGAGGGGGTGCTGTATGTGTGAGGTCCTGAACAGGGCAGAATGAGAGAGGTCTAACACTGTACTGAGTTTGGCCTGGCCTCAAGCCAGAGTATTGAATATCTATCACAAATATGTCATTTGTGAGGCATGGGACATGACAGGGGAAGGTTGAAGTCATGTGTTTACTGCCCATGACCAGCAGGCCACTTGAAGGGCAGCTTCCCTCCTAACTAACATTTTAATTATTTTAAGAAGGTGTGGAGTGGGGGAAGGTGGGCATCTTGTCCAAAGACAGGTGGTGGGCTGGCTCTGTGAACAGGTCTGGGAGTTTGCCCCATCACATTACATTTAAAAGAAATGCCAAAACGAAATGCAAAACAGGCCTGAAAAAAACAAACAAGGCAAAAAACTCACAAAACAGCCCCCCACCCCCAAAAAATTAAAATAAAAAAAGATTTCATTTTGGGTAAAGTAAATGTTTCTGGTTGGCTTGGGATGAAACTTATTTGCATCTTCAGAAAAAAAGAGTTAAAAAAATACAAAACAGTACAGTTGCAAAAAAAGCAAAATATTGAGTACCTGGGGTGGGGGGAACAGGACACAGGGATATGTTGACCACTGTAGATGGGGAAGGGGGAGGGATGGAGATGAGGGAGGGAAAGGATAATAGCTTACTTTCCTGGGATGATGAAGCTGCACTGTTGTAACTCTGGATGGACTCCCTGGAAGCAAACCTAGTGCTGTGTTTGCTCACTCTCCCTGCAATATATATATATATATATATACACACACACTCATAGCTCTACTTCTTCCTATGTGTGTGTGTGTGTGTATGGCAGGGAGAGTGAGCAAACAGGGCTCCCTGTTTGCTCCTTATATATATTGGGTGCAGGGCTGTGCCCAATCTGGCAAAGGCTTCCCAGGGAAGGGTAAAGAAAACATCATTCTGCTTGTTCCACTCACCCTGTGCCGCCCAGATACACTGCTTATTGTGGTGTTGTCCCACCTGGCTCCTATGGCCCATGCCAGGGACAACCCAGGGCTGCCACGGTGTGGCAAAGACTCCCAGCAGAGGGGAATCTCTGTGCCCCCTTAATAGTTGACACCTGGGGAGGATGCCCTAGTCACCCCATCCTGGTTATGCTACTCTATGAAAGGGAGAAAATCTGCAGGTATGGGATCATCAATGTGAAAGTTGAAGTGATGAAGTGTGTGAGGTTCTAAGAGGAAGACTGTCAGAAGAAGACGACTGATGGGGAGCAGCTAGATGGGTAGAAAACAGAGCTGGAGAGAAAGGAGTGAGGAATCAGGTGCAGTGCTGTTTCAAGGAAAAGAAGAGCCTAGCACATCCACTTGTTATGAGCCAGGTGTGAAAAGAAGGCACCTTTGTAAAAAGGGGTACATGCAAGAGGATATCAAGAGCCGCAAAATGTATGGTTTAGGATTCGGTATATTCCGCTGTATATTCTAAGGACAGAACAGGAAGCTCATTAATGAAAATAAATAAGAATTTAGACACTGGATTAATAATTTGAATGAGAAAAATGATTTGTAAAATTTAAAGCATTATAATTCTGCTTGGCCTGAAAATAAAGTTTTATTGCTTTGTTTGTACTTTGTTTTTATTAAGTCTTTTAATCCTGGTTTGTTCATGTTTTGATAAACTGGATTTGCCATGAGGCTGTGATTCAGATGACTTGTTTCAAAAGCCTAAGACTAGCAGCCAAGAAATGTACATTATTTTTTTAACTCTGCCAAATGCCTTTTGCATGACCCTGATCAAGTCATTTCACATAAAGGCTTCTTGGGACACTTAATTAAGGTTTATAAAGTGCCCCAAGATTCTTATATTGGGAAACAAATAAAAAATGAAAGAGAATGATACAGGAAATTGTATTTTGTTATTTTTTGGATCCCATGAAGGGCTATCTCTTTAATGTTGTTATTTCTTCTCTGAGAAAATTCTCACTGATGTGCTTCACAATATTTAAACAGAAGAAGCAGGTGTGACAGGTTGGCTGTAGGTTTAGACACTTGGAACAGTTATCACATTTAAAGTGGAAACAAGATAATTAAAGTCAGATCAAATTGTACTAGACACTTTAATTAATGGTTGAAAATGTACTAGTTATGTGCTTGTCTATAAAAGTAGGAAAACAGATTATCAGCAATATAGACATCACAAGCAAATTCATGATATCATCAAGGACCAAATTCTGCTCTCAACTGAACTAGTGTAAGACGGGTCATGGGAATGAAGACAATCACATTAACCTGGCTTTAAAGTGGTGTAATTATGACAGAATCAGGTTCCTGTGTTCTAAATGACATTAGGAACCAGCTGTCATATGATATTTCTCTCTAATTTATTTATGATGCATTTCTCTCAACAGGAGTCATAGAGATCAAAACAAACTCTGAAGCAAGAAAAAAAAAATCAAAGAATCACAAATAAACAACTTAGAGCTCTGGGCCTGTTCTGTTCCAGTCAAACTCAAGGACAGATTTCCTACTGACTTCAATAAGAGCAAGAGCAATCCCTCTACACATTTCTTGGCTAAGGTATTGATTGGAAATTTGACCAACATATCTATATGCTTTTTAAATAGCACTCATTCTGTCAAAATCACTGGTTACTGGATTCTTTTTTAAAACCTCTGTGCATACTTTGCAGTTCAATAACAACAATACGTCATATGTATGTATGACCAAAACTACATTTTGCCCGTGCCTTTGGCCTAACACTGACCTTATAAATATGCATTCATAGCTAGTTGTCACTAAGCATTCCTGATTAGTATTAACACTGACATACACTTAGAACTTATTTAATGAGTTCAGATATTAAGCTACATTCTTCATAACATAAATAGCTGTAAAACTGACTTCACATGTGAGGCAGAAGATATTTTATAGGGTAGAGGTGAAGATCTGTACTATGTATATTCCTCTTAGAGTCATATTAATTTGCTTATATTGGCTTTTCCCTGCATCTATTAAAATAATTTTAAGGGGCAGTAAAAGTATCAGTAAATATTCCCATTAGTAGTTATCAAAGCATAGTGAGTGTTACATGGGTTGAATAGGCTAGAAAGGTATTCACTTAGACAAGGGAATATGTACATCTGAGTTGACACCGAGCACCTATAAGGTCAAGTGGAATACAGATCAAGTTGAATAAATTCAACTTGAAAATTGAAATAAATAAATTTAATTAATAAATAAATTTGAAATAAATTCAAATCTGGGGCCTGGGAGCATGGCGACCTCCCCTTGCGGGGTCTGCTCCCTTTTGGGGTCTCTGGCACGCCAGCTGGAGGAGCTCCAGGCCACAGTCCACAGACTGCGTGCCATCAGGGACTGCGAGCAGGAGATAGACTCCTACTTCCAGGCCCTTCTCCCCCGGGAGGCAGAGGGTAGATCACAGTCTCCCTCCAGGCCAGAGGAGGACTCTGGGACCTCCTGCTGTGTCCAGCCAGGGGCATGGACCAAGGTGGTCAAGGGCCCCTCCCCCGCCAGAACTGAGCAACAGGTATGCACCTCTTGCTGCCCCAGCAGACCCTGCTGAGTTGCCGGCCCCCACAGGCAACATGGGCCTAACTGCAACTCCCGCCCCTGCTCTCCCCAAGACAAAATGTAAGGTGTTTGTTGTGGGAGACTCCCTCCTGAGGGGGACGGAGGGGCCAGTCTGCCACCCTGACCCCTTAGCCTGGCAAGTCTGCTGCTTCCCAGGGGCCCGCATCCGGGACATTGCGGAGAGGATCCCCAAGCTCCTCAAACCCACAGACCACTATCCTATGCTCCTTATTCATGTGGGCACCAATGACACAGCTCGGAGCACTCCCAGCCAGGTCATGAGGCGCTACAGGGATTTGGGAGCGGGGCTTAAGGGTCTGGGGGCACAGGTGGTGTTCTCGTCAATCCTCCCAGTCTCAGGCTATGGGCTGAGAAGGGACAGGAGGATCTATGTGGTCAAACAAAGACTGCAGCGCTGGTGTTGTCAGGAAGGCTTTGGCTTTCATGACCACAGCCCGCTCTTTGGCGAGAGAGGCAGCGAGCTGCTGGGAAGACATGGTCTCCACCTCTCTCCCCTAGGGAGGAGGCTCTTCTCAGCCAGACTGGCTGACCTGCTCCACCGGGCTTTAAACTAAGCCCGCTGGGGGACGGGGGGACTACCGCCACTGCTGGCCCGCTGAACAATCCTTGCAAAGCCAGCAGACCACGGCACTCAAGGGAGCCCACCCCAGCCCCAGCCCTGGTAAAATCTGTGGGCAAGGAAGGAGCCCCCCAGGGGGCACTTGCCTGCCTGTACACAAATGCCAGGAGCTTGGGGAATAAGCAGGAGGAGCTCATCCTCCTGCTCAGTGCAAACAATTACGATGTCATAGGGATCACGGAGACCTGGTGGGACTCCACCCATGACTGGACCATGGGGATAGATGGCTATACCCTGTACAGGAGGGATCGTGTAGAGAAAAGGGGCGGGGGTGTAGCTCTCTATGTTAAGGAAAGCTACGCGTCCCTGCAAGCCGATATTGGCGACCAGGGTGGACGGCTGGAGACCCTCTGGGTTAAAATCCATGGGGAACACGGCACAGGGGACACAATGGTGGGAGTCTATTACAGACCTCCCACCCAAAGTCCTGAGCTAGACCAGGAGTTTGCCCAGGAACTGGCTGAGGCAGCTTGCTCCAGGACCATGGTTGTCATGGGTGACTTCAATTACCCAGACATCTCGTGGGAGGATCGCTCAGCAAAATCTGAGTGGTCGCAGAGCTTCCTCTCGTGTGTGGATGACCTCTACCTGACTCAAGAAGTCTATGGGCCAACGAGAGGCAAAGCGCTGCTCGACCTGGTGCTGGCTACTGGGGAGGACCTAGTCGGCGACCTAGTGATCGATGGGAAGCTGGGTGACAACGACCACGAGCTGATCACCTTCACCATCCGCCAAAAAGCTGGCAAGTCAGTCAGCAACACGGAAGTCCTTGACTTCAGGAAAGCCAACTTTGACAAGCTCAGGAGGCTTGTCAGTGAGGCCCTAAGGGACTGTGACCACAGGGAGAGGGGAGTTCAAGAAGAGTGGTTGCTCCTCAAGGGAGCGATCCTCAATGCACAAACTAAGTCTATTCCATCTCAGAGGAAAGGCAGCAAGAGGGCACAGCAGCCCCCCTGGCTCTCCAGGGACCTAGCAGACCTCCTGAGGCTAAAAAGAAAGGCCTACAAAGGATGGAGGATGGGAGTCACCTCCAAGGAGGATTATTCTGCACTGGTCCGGTCCTGTAGGGAGCAGACCAGGAAAGCCAAGGCTGCAACTGAACTCCAGCTAGCTTTGAGCATCAAGGACAATAAAAAGTCCTTTTTCAGATATGTGGGGAGCCGGAGGAAAAGCAGGGGCAACGTTGGACCCCTGCTGAACCAGATGGGGCAACTGACAAGTGACACCCAGGAAAAAGCCAACCTATTAAATAGGTACTTTGCGTCGGTCTTTCATCAGCCCCATGGGATGCCTGTGCCTGCTACAGGGCCGGGAAGTCCAGGTGAGGGTGATCCCCTGCCCTCCATTAATGCTGACTTTGTGAAGGAACATCTTGAGAAGCTGGATACCTTCAAGTCAGCCGGCCCTGACTATCTTCACCCCAGGGTACTCAAGGAGCTGGCGAGCATCATAGCCCAGCCTCTAGCGCGGATCTTTGAAAACTCTTGGCGCTCTGGTGTAGTGCCCGAAGACTGGAAGAAGGCCAACGTGGTGCCTATCTTCAAGAAAGGGAGGAAAGTGGATCCGGCTAACTATAGGCCCATCAGCCTGACTTCTATCCCGGGGAAGATCTTAGAAAAGTTTATTAAAGAGGCCATCCTTAATGGACTGGCCGACGCCAACATCTTAAGGGATAGCCAGCACGGGTTTGTTGCAGGTGGGTCTTGCTTGACCAATCTCATTTCCTTCTACGACCAGGTGACCTATCACCTGGACAAGGGAGATGAGATTGATGACATATATCTTGACTTCAAAAAAGCCTTCGATCTGGTGTCCCATGATCACCTCTTGGAGAAACTGGCCAATTGTTGCCTTGGGTCCTCCACGATCCACTGGCTGGAAAATTGGCTCCGGGGTCGGACCCAGAGGGTAGTAATTGATGGAAGTCACTCATCGTGGTGTCCTGTGACCAGTGGGGTCCCCCAGGGCTCTGTCCTTGGACCCATACTGTTCAACATCTTCATTAATGATGTGGACACTGGAGTCAGAAGCGGACTGGCCAAGTTTGCCGATGACACCAAACTTTGGGGCAAAGCATCCACACCAGAAGACAGGAGGGTGATCCAGGCTGACCTGGACAGGCTCAGCAAGTGGGCAGATGAGAATCTGATGGTGTTCAATGCCGATAAATGCAAGGTTCTCCACCTTGGGAAAAAAAACCTGCAGGATCCTTATAGGCTCGGCAGTGCTATGTTGGTTAGCACTATGGAAGAAAGAGACTTGGGGGTCATCATTGACCACAAGATGAACATGAGCCTGCAATGCGATGCTGCGGCTAGTAAAGCGACCAAAACGCTGGCTTGCATCCATAGATGCTTCTCAAGCAAATCCCGGGACGTCATTCTCCCCCTGTACTCGGCCTTAGTGAGGCCGCAGCTGGAGTACTGCGTCCAGTTTTGGGCTCCACAATTCAAAAAGGATGTGGAGAAGCTTGAGAGAGTCCAGAGAAGAGCGACGCTCATGATCAGAGGTCAGGGAAGCAGACCCTACGATGACAGGCTGAGAGCCCTGGGGCTCTTTAGCCTGGAAAAGCGCAGGCCCAGGGGTGATCTGATGGCCACCTACAAGTTTATCAGGGGTGACCACCAGTATCTAGGGGAACGTTTGTTCACCAGAGCGCCCCAAGGGATGACGAGGACGAATGGTCACAAACTACTACAAGATCGTTTCAGGCTGGACATAAGGAAGAATTTCTTTATTGTCCGAGCCCCCAAGGTCTGGAACAGCCTGCCACCAGAGGTTGTTCAAGCGCCTTCATTGAACACCTTCAAGATGAAACTGGATGCTTATCTTGCTGGGATCCTATGACCCCAGCTGACGTCCTGCCCTTTGGGTGGGGGGCTGGACTCGATGATCTTCTGAGGTCCCTTCCAGCCCTAATGTCTATTAAATCTATGAAAGTATTCTGCCTTATTTGGGATCAGAGTACCTAAAGGTATGTTCTTACTACAGGTTTGTTATAAGATAACTAGCTTGTGGCAAAATCCTAATGAAGACAAAACATATTGTAATTTTCAGGTTTACTCTAATTTCCCTACGCTTCAACTTGTGTCAAATGAACATTGCTGTGTTCTCACTGTGATTTTACCTCATTATCTCATGTTAACTAGTATAAGAACACACCTTTAGTCTCTGCGCAAAGCCACTTTTATCAGGTGTGGTCAAAAGAAAAATGGTTCAAGCTATACATTGTATAAAAGAAAAAGCAGCCATCCCCTAAGGGGTCTTTCAGCTCTAGACTTGGTCAAATAATCATTGAAACAGACATCATCTAGCCCATTTAACTGGGGGAGAGTGGGTTGGTTGTTTCTATATCAATCTGAATAACAAGAATGTATTTTAAAACATTAAATACATGGTAAATCATTTAGCAAACACATTGCAGCCTGTAGATTTGTTTGTAAAGGGTTGGGTTTTTTTTTTATAACTGTTGGCTATTCATTACTTAGTGTGTGATTAGTCATCTAATCACATGCTATTGTTGCTATTTCCTGATTGGATGACTCACCCTTTATAAACTGAGGAATAAAAGTAAATAGCAAGAGATAAAAGTTCTTAGGAAAACAATTGATGCTAAAATGTTTTGAAACTGCTGTTTCCACTCCTATTAATACACAGTGGGCTGGTCTATATGAGATGCTTAAAGTGTAGCACACTAATTCTACTGTGTATTAGGATGGCAGGCAAAAACTGTGTTAATGCACCAGTGTGCAGTAGAATTAGTTTACTGAGCATTAGCATCACAAACCCCTCCACCCATGAGCCAGTGCTACTGCTCAGTAGCACCAATTATGGCTCATTATTACAGCTGTAATTATGCTGCATTAAAACACATATAGACATATCCAGTGAATATGAAAGTGATGCTACTTTACTATCTCCATCACTACTTTGTACCTATCACACAGCTTTTTTATGGTTTGCCTTACTCTCCCTTCACAATAATTAGGTTGTGATAGGGAGAATTGGAAACATTACATTTTCAAGATAACAAACACTAGAAGATAGCCTTTAGAGAAACATTTGACAATGATACAGTACACACGGTGTAAAAACATAAAGAAAGACATATAAGAACAGAACAATTATTCACCCTTTGGTAGATAGGTCAAATCTTAGATTGGGTTCCACCATTTTTAAACAAGTTTACATATGCCTAACTTCTTTTCTGTTATGGGTATAGACTGGTTTTGTGTGCTAAACTTCTGTTCTGTTAGGAGTGTAGACCGGTTTCCATTACCTTATATTGGTAAAAGTGTAGCATTTGTACCTGGTCATACAGTATACAGACAAAATGCTTTTGAAACATCTCCACAGAGAAAATTAAAGATTAAAAATAAAAAAGGAAATAATGATATGTTTAACGGAAAGCTAAGAGAAGGTCAGTTACTGAAAAAAAACTTTATATTGATGAAACCTGCCTTAATTGACACTATTATATGTAGACATTTCTGTCTTCTATTGCCATATTTCAATTTTTTTCTAAAATCACTGTTATTGAATTGAAAACGTTACTTTGATTTCTATAGTTAGATTTTAAAAGTTTGACAGCTCTGTTTTTAGTGTATTATCAGAAAAAAATTTAAGGCTGCCTAGTTCATACTACTGCATAACTTTCAGAAACTTTATTGTATGGGTTTAAAATGAATTTATTTAAAAGCTATATCACCCCTCAGAACAAAATGACATTATCTAGAGAGAGGAAAAAACACTTTGAAAGATTGTTGTAATTCATGTAAGTGTTCATAGGAACCAAGAGCAGTTTCAGGTTCAACTGGATTGTATTTTTGTGTGATTTATTTGAAGTGATGAAAGTATTTTTAGACCATTTAAATCATTATTGTCCAAAATGGGAGCACAGTTACAAATTGATAGATGTATAAAAATGAAACTGTTGAATGGCATGCTAGCTATGTGCTTAGGATATTTTAGATACTTTGTAAAATCACCTTTCATGATCACTTTCCACAATATGTTTTATCTCCTTTGTCTTCTATTTTAAAGTAAGCCTCCTTTTGATTTTATAATGGACATTAATACACACCTATAACAGACTAATATGTGTGGTTAAGTAACGCTTAATGCAATATGTATATAACAACAAGGAAATGGTCAGGCAGTTTTAAAGAAATAGTAGATTTTCTGCTAAGTATATTATTAAATTGAAAAATACATACATGGGAACAGCAAAATTAATAAATAAGCAAAGCACTATGACCAAGATTTTAAAAAATGGAAGTAGGGAATTATGTTTCTTATGCAATAAGAAATGTGGGTGCTAGATCTGGTGAGGACCTTTCCACCAAAATGTTGTTTTTTTCTGTTTTTTTTAACAGAAAATTTACAAATCAATTTCTTTTTCCACTGGAAACAATTTACAGTTAAAATTTTTAATCAGAAAGATTGATACAAACTATTTTGATTTTTATTGGTTAAACCTGAACCTAAATGTTTCAGCTTCCCAAACTGAACACAGATGTTTCATTTTAGTCAATAGTGGATTACATCTCTGTGTCATCACAGTGCCTCATGGGATTTTTAGTTCAGGGCATCATGGTCACATTCTCCCATATGGGCCATCCTCCCTGGCCCTACAACATCTACCACCATGGAATATATTTTCCCTGTTTCCTCAACTGAACTACAAGGTTATAAAAATGCAAGTGCATTGTGCTTCCTTGTATCACAGGAATCAAATCAAAAGATGAGAAAACACCCTTTTTTGTATTTTATTTCCTCCCAGTTTTATTCTTTGGTCTTCTTTGAGCTATTTGAAAAATAAATATATTCATATTTATCTTAGTTACTCAAATCCAAGATGACTCTGAATTTAAGACAACCGTCCCAATAATTAGATTCTATACATGTAAAAATAATAAATTCATTATACTTCTCCATGTATAGAAACTATCGGAGGGTCATCTTAATTTCATCCCCTCCAATGCTCTAGTAAGGAAAGCAGTGGCAGGGCCAGGCAGTAGGGTGGGGAGGGCAGGTTGTAAGGGGGTAAGTGGTACTAAACAGGTGATGGGATAGGCAGTGGGGAGTATTGGATAGCAGGTGGTAGGGATCAGGTGTGCAGAGAGGTAGTGGTGGCAGTGGTAAGGATCAATCTACTTGGCTCCTTCCCCTTGCCCTTTCACCACTTGCCCCCTCCACCTACAGCCTCGAGACCCCTGCCCCCTTTTTTCCTCCATTCTCTCACAAGACCTTCTGTTCTCCTTGCCCCCTGCCATACTCCTTACCCTTACTCTGTTGCAGGAGGATCTGGGTCCTCTCCAACCTGGACCACAGATCATGGCCCTAGCCTGGCTTGGTAGTACCAGTAGCATTATGGTAGCTCTGGGGTGAGGGTGAAGGCACGGGGGGAGCAGGGAGAGAGGGGTAGACAGTGGAAGAGGTGGTAGGGGGATAGAGGACAAGAAGCCTAAGGCTGCAGAGAAAAGGTGGGGACAGGGAAGAGGCTGCAGAGGGGAAAGACAGGGAGTAGAGGTGGAGGGGAGGCAAGAAACAGCTTCAGAAACTGCCTGCCCTCCCTCACCCCCCACCTCATACTCAAATCCAAGGGCAGGAGCTTTCCCCCATGTTGTATAGAGAAAAAATCTCATTTTGGATTTGAGTAAATACAATATGTTTTGCGCACTAAACTAAAATGATGCTTGATTTCAGCAAGCAGCCACACAAACATAAAGAGGACAGGGAATTTAAATTAAAAAAAGATGTCCTACAAAAACTTTTCCATTTTCATCTAGCATAGATTTCAAGGTGTGTTAAAAGTTCTATTAGCATTCAGACTGCAAAATTTGAGGTGTGGCATCCATTAGTCAGCTAACATGAAAATTACAATGTTCTCAATGGCCTGTACTCTGTAAGAACAAGCTGAGTGACATGAAATTAATGGTGTAATATGAACAGACAGTTTCAAAGATGAATAGAAGACAGAAGCAAAAGGGGGGGTTAAGGATTGATATGATGCATCTTTCATATCAGCATGAAACATTCATAGATTGGAAGGCTGGAAGAGACCTTGGAAGATAATCAGGTCCAGCCCCCTGCACCAAGCAGGAAAGATAACTGGGGGTCAGGTGACCCCAGCAAGGTGACTGTCTAGTCTCCTCTGAAATATTTCCAGGGTAAGTGATTGCACCACCTCTGGAGGGAGCTTATTCCACAGTCTGGACACCCTGACTGTGAAGAAGTTTTTCGTAATGTTGAGCCTGAATCGGTCTTCCAGGAGTTTGTGGCCATTACTCCTAGTTTTCCCCTTGGGTGCCCTGGTGAACAGTTACTCACTGAGCCCTTGATGTACTCCACTAGCGTAGCAGTAAATTGCTACCAGGTCCCCTCTCAGCCTTCTTTTCTTCATGCTGAAGAGTCCTAGATCTTTCAGCCTTTTTTTGTATGGCTTGCCATGCAAGACTCTGATCAGACGGGTACTTGTAGGTGTGACCCTGAATAGATCAAAAGTGACTACATGGCTCTGGATGGTATAGGGATGAAGGAGCAAGGACCCAGGTGGTGTTCTCATTGTTCCTTCCAGTTAAATGTAAAGGCCCAGCAAGAAGATCAACATGTGGCTTGACAGATGGTATCAGTAGCAGAGTTTTGGCTTCTTTAACTGGCTGGTGTTACAGGAAGATGGACTACTGGAAAGAGATGGAGTCAATATGATAAATACAGGGAAGAGTATATTTAGGTACAGACTTGCTAATGTAGTGTGAAGGGCTTTAAACCAGGATCACCAGGGCATGGAGACAAAAATCTGAAAGTAAGTAAAAACCCTGGGAACCAGGATACAGATTTAGTGTAGGAAAGCAATAGTGGAATACTTAGCAATGTTCTCAGGGAGAAGATAGAACAATCATTTTGATACCTGAAATGTGTATATACTAATATGAGAAGCATGGGGAACAAACAGGAAGAATCTGAGATCCTAGTACAATCACAAAATTATATTATAATTGGGATTATGGAGATAGGGTGGGAGAGTTCATATGACTGGAGTAGTGGATGGACTTGTTAGGAAGAATAGGCAGGGTTAAAAAGGGAAGGTGTTGGTCTATGTGCTCTGAGATGCAGTACAAAGTAGAAGGTAGGCCTGTTTAAAGCCTCTAGATAAAGGTCAGAAGAGAGGAAAAAAGATGTCATGGTGGGTATTTGCTACAGGTTGTCAAATTAGGAGGTGAATGAGCTCTTCTTTAAACAACTGAGGGAAGCTTCCAAATCACAGAACTTGTTTTTTTTGGTTGACTTTAATTATTTGGATAACTGCTGGGAAGAAAACACAGCAGTATACCAGCAGCAAATTCTTACAGTATTTTGGGGATAATTTTTCATAAAAATGGTAAACAGGCCAACTAGGGGGGAGCTCTTTGCAATTTGCTGGTTACAAGAAGTGAGAAATTGGTTGAAAATGTGAAAAGCAACTGGGGCGACAGTGACTATGAAATCAATAGAATTCAAGATCATAAGTAAAGGAAGGAAGGAAGGAGAATGTCTTAATAAGGACACTGTACTTCAACAATGCATATATTAATAAACACAGGGAACTGGTGGGCAGGATTCCCTGCCAAATAATTCTGAGGGGAGAGCGAGTCCAGGAGAGCTGTATGTGCTTTAAGGACACCCTTTCATGTGCACAGGAGCAAGCTACCCCAATAAGATGCAAATATGAGAAGTACAATAGGAGATTCATTCTGGCTAGACAACAATCCCTTATGAGTTGAAATTCAAAAAGGAATCCTATAAAAGGTTGAAACTTTATCATAGTATTAGGCAAGAGTATAAGAGTATAACACAAACATGCAGGGAGAAAACTAGGAAGGTCAAGGCACAATTTGAGATACAACTGGCAAGAGACATAAAAGAAATAAAAAGGGATTCTACAAGTTTGTCAAGAGAAAGAAGAAGAGCAAAAAAATGTCAGTCTTTTATGGAATGTGAAAGCCAGTCTAGTTGCATATAATGTAGAAAAGGCTGAAGTATTTAACTCCCTTTTTATTTTAGTCTTCATGGATAGGGGTAGCTACCAGTTGGTAAGTGCAGATGGCAGCAAACATGGGTAAGATGACAAACAGATTAGCGTAATGGCAGAAGAGGTTAGGGGTTACTTAGAGAAGCTAGATGCTTTCAAGTTGGCAAAAAATATTCCTGTACCAGGAATATAATTTTCAATTCAAGAAGGTGACAGAAGAACCTATAGAAAGAGTATTACATTTGATCCACATTTTGTAGAGTAGAACTATGTATTACATTTGATCCAAATTTTCTATACTCAGGTGGCCACACTGGAAATAATTTAAGAAACTGATTATTCTGGACCTAGTGTCAATATGCAGCTGCATATGTAGCCACTGATACAAATCAAAACATTATTTCTTGTAATGTAATTATTAATATAAGAGCCAAAACCAATGAAACATAATATGCTGCTTTTGCAAGCACAGTGGTCTTTATTATTTAGGTTCAACAGTCAGTTCCTACTCTAAGTAAACATTTCCATAAGTTCATCTCTTTAAAGGACTCAAATATTTTGTCTCCTCGTTCTGTCCAAATTTATGCCTTTTCACCCTATTGCTAGGGTCATTAAAATGGTCAGTATCCCTATCTTTAAACCGAAGATGACTTTTCTTTAAAGACAAAGGGGAATTCAGTTTAACAAAGCCAATGCTTGTAAGAAAAGCTTTATAGTAATTTTATTTTCTAAGCTGTTATATGAAAGGCAAAAATAAATAATTCTTTCTGATGCAAAATATATATATAAATCACTCATCCTCTGATCACAAAAAATTATTTGAAACAGTTCATAGTTTACTTTCACAGTTTAGCCCTACAGAATAACAAGAGCATTCTTATGTGTTTGGAACACATACATAAATACACATATTATAATAGCAAAAATATACATGGAAAGTAGTTGTTTGTATTAAATAATGAACTTTCTCATAATAACATAATATATCAGAATTGCATCATCACACAGTGTTGTGTTACATTTACAGTTTAATCTGATGTTAATTGTCATAAATTTTGGATCTAGCCACAGATCACTGAAACAGTAACTATGTTTACATACATCATTACCAGAGGGAAATAACAGCTTTAGGATGATGCCAAGATTGAGATAAACTAATTATATTTAAGGAGCGATATATGATTATAATGGCCTTTTGCAACAAAGGTACTGTGCTATAGGAAAATTAAAGGATTCTCTGAGTCTAGTGCTTATTTCAATTAAATAGACACATATAATTGTAACTGGCCATATTTAAAGGAAAAAAAATTGAAATGCTTTGATAAACCTAACACAATGATTCTCAACCAAGGTCCCACATCACTCTGAGATTCTTTTAAGGGAGTATATTAGGGCTGTGCAAAATTTTGCTGGATGTTTTGCTTCAAAACTGTCTTGATGTGTTTCAAACTCGAAACAGCAAAATCAAAATGAACCAAAAGCCTTTGAAACAGCTTCAAAATGAAACAAGAGTACTCAATGTCTTAAAAATTTTTCAACCTTTGAGTTTCTAAGTTGGGCTTACTTGGCTTCAGTGCTGTTCCCAGCGGGCAGTGGCATCCTCCTGGCATCCAGCATGCAGATCCAGGGGCCACACCTCCCAGGAGGAGTCTGGCACAGCCCCACTGCCCTCCCCAGGGTGCAGGCCCCCAGATCTGTGCAAGGGATGACAGCATGCTGTAGCTGCCCACTGGAGCCAGCAGCAACAGCAATTTTCCCAGCACTCGGCATGGGCTGTACTCAGCACTGGACCCAGCCTGCGAACTGCACAGAAGGGGCCTGGCCGGACTACACAGGGCTCATGAATGCAGGACCCAAGCTGGTGTGTCCGGTGGTCTCTGTGAGTGGTGCACAGCCCCAGATGACAGCCTGGAGCTCCCTGAAAGCGCATGGCTGCACAGTGCTGTGCCAAGCTGGGCTGCAACAGTGCATTGTAGCAGAGACTACATGGGTACCTGGTGGCTGGGGCTGAGCCACGCTGCCCCCTGCCGTGCAGGAGAGCTATGCCACAAGGCCAAGAGCCCAGCTGCTGTTTGTGGTAAGCTGCGGGGGGCCTGGAGCTGGGCAGGGGGCATGCAGGGGGGCTGGAGCCAGACAGGGGCTGTGGGGGGTGGTGGCTGGAGCTGGATGGCAAGTGTGTAGAGGGCATTGCAGCCAGGCAGGGGTGCATGGGGTGGGGCTGGACCTGGGTGGGGGCCATGCAGCGGGGCTGGAGTTGGGTGGGGAGCACACGGGGTGGGGCTGAAGTTGGCCATGGGCTGAGCGGGGGGTGTAGCTGAGTAGGAAGGTGAGCAGGGGGTGAGACTGGTGAGAGAGGCAGCCTGAGCCTCCTCTCATCTGGACTGCAGATCTGGGGGCTTGCACCCCCAGGAGGGCTGCCAGGTTGTGCCAGACTCCTCCCAGGGTGTGAGCCCCCAGATTTGTGCTGGATGAGAGCAGGCTCAAGTGGTGGCAGCAGCAATCTTGTCCGGTGTGGAGCACAGCACCGGTCCCAGGTGGGAAAAGCCTCCACTCATCTGGGGTGCAGATGCAGGAGCTCACACCCCTAGGAGGGTTGCCAGGCTGTGCTGGACTCCTCCTGGGAGTGTGAGCCCCCGGATCTGCATGCCAGATGAGAAGAAGCTGCTGATGCTAGCAAATGTTAGGACTTTTGGTTTGAACAGTTTGAGGTGCAGTTTCCCAGAAACATCTGCACCTATCTCCTTGAAACTTGGCAAGCTTCATGCCCTCAGAAGGGGCTACTGTCCCTGCAATTTTCAACCAAAATCAGGCAAGAAATGACAAAGGTGAAGGCGTTTTCATGATTCCTTATTAGAATCTATGAGGAAAAATATCAAAACTTGTTGAAATATCAAAACAGTTTTGGGGAAATTAAATGGGACAGTGCTTTGAAATGAAATAAAATGATAAAATGAAACACTGTCCCTTCAAAACAGTGAAATGGATGTCAAAATGAAATGCTGTTTCACACAGCCCTAGTGTATATGAGTTCCCACTCAATATTAGTTAGCACTGTTCATCATATAATCACTTACATGGTTCACAAAATAATCCCACAGATTTCAAACAGGAATCCATTGTGTCAAAAATATTCTGACCTGTTATGTTCTTTCTGAATTCTTTGTAATAGAATAATTTCTCTATTATTTTCCTGCAGTAAAAAGAAAAAAAGATTGAAAACTTAGAGTTTGCATTTTCCAAAGAATGCCTTGATGGGGACATTGAGAACCACTGCACTAAGGTATGGAAACAATTAAAAGCAGACATACAGATATTGCCAGGAATGTAACTTTATACCTTCTTCTAGACTTATCTCCTACTCCCTCTCTGTTAGCTCTGTGTGCTTTTAGTAGATCAATTACAAAAATTTGATTTGCCTAGGCACAGGGGCTAGGGAGAGAAATTACACATAAACCAGTATAAGTGATCAGAAACTTGTTGAAATCTGTAACACAACCAAAATCCAGTGCACATAAACCACTTTCAAAGTGGGTGAAAGTGGTTTAAGAAAAACCTGAGTGGATGTAGTATCAGACTTAATTGATTTAGGTTAAATGGGTTTATTACAATTCTGTCCCATATCCCGTCCAGATTCAATTGAACTCCCAGGATGCTTTGCACATCGTTGCAAACCCTCCCCTCCTGCAAGATGAATAAGCTAGGTTTGGTCCAAGCTGTTTGCTCCAGCTGAGCAGGGAGATGTGCTCTAGCACCTCCACCTCTCCCCCCTCCCTCCCTCCCCCCCCAACTCCTGGATTCTGGCCTGAGCCACTGCAGGCATATGGCTGCATTTCCAGAATCATAGATTCATAGATGTTAGGGTTGGAAGGGACCTCAGTAGGTCATCAAGTCTGACCCCCTGCCATGGGCAGGAAAGAGTGCTGGGGTCAGATGACCCCCAGCTAGGTGCTTTGTCCAGTCTTCACTTGAAGACCCAAGGTAGGGGAGAGCATCACCTCCCTTGGAAGCCCATTCCAGATTCTGGCAACCCTTAATGTGAAGAAGTTCTTTCTAATATCCAACCTAAATCTGCTCTCCTTCAATTTGTGGCCATTGTTCCTAGTTACTCCATGGGCTGCACTAGTAAATAGAGCATCTCCTATTCCCTGCTGCCCTCCTCGATCAATTTATAGGCAACCACAAGATTACCTCTCAGCCTTCTTTTCGAAAACTGAAGAGATCTAGGTCCCTCAGTCTCTCCTCGTAGGGCCTTGCCTGCAGGCCTCTGACCATACGAGTGGCCCTTCTCTGAACCCTCTCAAGATTCTCCTCATCCCTCTTGAAGTACAGCACCCAAAACTGTATGCAGTACTCCAACTGTGGCCTGACCAGTGCCGCATAGAGAGAAAACATCACCTCCCTGAACCTATTTGTCATGCTTCTGCTAATGCCTGATAAAGTGATAAGCCTTGTTGATCACTTCATCATATTGATGACTCATGTTCATCTTAAAGTCAGCTATGACTCCAAGATCCCTTTCCACTGCTGTGCAGCTGAGAAGGCCATCCCCCAGCCTGTAAATGAGTTGGTGGTACTTTTTGCCCAGGTGCAGCACTTTGCACTTGTCTTTGTTGAACTGCATCCTATTTTGCTCTGTCCATTTGTCCAACCAGTCAAAATCTGCCTGGATCCATTCCTTACCCTTTGGTGTGTCAACTTTGCCCCATAATATGGTATCATCTGCAAACTTGGACAGGGTGCTCTCCACTCCCTCATCCAAAACACTGATGAAAATATTGAATAGCACATGTCCAAGGACCAAGCCTTGCAGGACTCCACTGCCCACATTTTTACAGGTTGATATTGATCTGTCCACCACCAGTCTTTGGGTGTGACCCCTAAGCCAATTTGCCACTCTCCTGACCATGTAATCATCTACATCACAGCCTGTCAGTTTATTTACAATAATTGAATGGGATACTGTATCAAAGGCCTTCTTAAAGTCTAGGTAGATAACATCTACCTCGACTCCTGTGTCTAAGAATTTTGTGACTTGGTCATAAAAAGAAACAGTAAGTCAGGCAGTATCTACCTGCAATTAATCCTGCTTATTTCCTTTCAAAATTATTTTCCTTGCCAGGCTTCCACAAATGTGATCCTTAATGAATTTTTCCAGAGTGTTCCCAAGGATAGAGGTGAGATTAACTGGCCTATAGCTTCCCGGTTCCTCCCTCTTCCCCTTCTTGAAAATAGGGACTACACTGGCACTTTTCCAGTCCACTGGAACCTGACTGGAGCACCATGAGTGCTCGAACAACCATGCCAGCGGCTCTGCTATGACACTGGCCAATTCCTTCAGCACCCTTGGATGAAGTTCATCTGGGCCCACTCATTTGAACACATCCAGCCTATCCAAGTGCTCCTTCACTAAGTCTGTCCTAACAGTTGGTGGGTTGGTGTCCCTTCTGTGTCTATCTATGATCCAATTGGGAGATTTGTCTTGGTCTATGTCTAGGAATACAGATGCAAAGAACTCATTGAAGAGCTCAGCGTTGTCCCTCTCTCTGTCACCATTTTCCCTAGTTTGCCTTGTAGGGGTCCTCTGCTACCCTGTGCCTTCCTTTTGCTCCCTATATACCTAAAGAAGGACTTTTTGTTGTCCTTAATTTTTGTTGCCAACCTAAATTTTAATCCTGGTTTGGCCTTCATAAGTGATTCCCTGCAACTGTGATTCAGGGAGTTATACTCCTCCTTGGTAGGTACCCCCTGTTTCCACAGCCTGTATACCTCTTTCTTTGCCCTTAGGCTTTCCTGGACATCCTTATTCAGCCAAGAGGGTTTCTTGGCTCCTTTGCCCCCTTTTATGCACAAAGGCATTGTCTCCTGTGTCCATAGGATTGTTCTCTTGAGGAACAACCACCCTTGCTGGACCCCCATTTCACCAATGCTCTTGAGCTTTAATGTGCTCTTGAGCACTAACTAATCTCCTAAGCACTCAGAAGTTAGCCTTTCTGAAGTCTAGCACTTCAGGCCTGCTAATTAGTTTACCCACACTTTGCAAGATGGTGAATTCAATCAATCGATGGTCACTATTCCCTAAGTTACCTTGTACCTGCAGATTCCCCACCAGGTCATCCCCTGTAGCAAACACCAAGTCAAGCAAGGTGTTTTACCTAGTGGGATCCTATACCTCCTGTGTTAGGTGGAGGGCCTATATGCAGGTTAAGATTCTATATCAGTGGTTAGATTTGGCTGACTGCTGCTCTCAGCAGATGTCAGGGTAGTTTAGGTCGCCCATGACAACCATATCTCTTGACCATATGGACTCTGAGAGCTGTCTGGAGAAGTCCATGTCTTGCTTATCCTCCTGGTGTGGCGGTCTATAGTAGATTGCCACTACCAAGTCCCATTCCCCCTGATCCCCTTGTATCCTTATCTACAGTACCTTGGTTTGGCCCTTCTTTTATCCCATCTTAATTATAGAGGATGTATATTGTTCCTTAACATAGAGAGCAATACCCTGCCACCCTTTTTGCCCCACTTTATTCCATTTGTACAACCTGTAACCCACAATGCCTACTGCCCCATCATGAGTAGGGTCCCCCCAGGTTTCAGTTAGTCCAACCAGGTCAAGTTGTTGCTTGCAAGCAGGAGTGCAAGTTCCTCCTGCTTGTTCCTCATGCCCCTAGCATTAGTGTAGAGACATTTAAGATCCACAGTGTGAATCAAAAGTGAATGTCTCTTCACAGCCATTCTATCCCTTTTGTGAGCTGTTTCTGCCTGAGCAAAAGAGGGGCAGACAGCTGGCCCAGAAACAGGTGGGCAGGAAGAGATCTGACTGGCACTGGGAAGGCCTCCTGTTACAGGCTACCATCCCTGCTGTTTTCATCCAAATCTGCCTTAACACACACAAGTGACACAGGTTCTGCTTTCAGCAGTTTGAGGTGCAGTTTCCCAGAAACCCCTGCACATACCTCTTTGAAACTTGGCAGGTTGCATATCCCCTGAAGCAGCTATCATCCCTGCTGTTTTAATCCAAATATGACAAAAAATGACAAAGTTATAGGTATTTCAGTGATTGTCCATTATAGTCTATGGCTGAATCACCAAATCTCTCTGAATCAGTGCCAAATCTTCCAAAGCTGATTCAGCTGAATCAATTCAGGACAGTGATCTGAATTTCCAAATCGAATCACTGCCCTCTGAATCGCCCAAATCTGAATTGAATACTTCCCTATTTGCACAGGTCTACTTCTAAGTATCTCTCAGCTTTCTGAATCTCTCTTTTAAAATGCAAACTTTAATTGCTTTTAAGTGCTCTGATTCTATTGACTCTGTGCAAATGCCTATGACCTTGCCCAGCTTATCATCAGAAGCAAACTCCCCACTGCTCAAAAACACCAAATGGGGGACAATCTTGTTTGAACAGATGCTTGATCTGTCAGCACATCTCCACTAATGCTGCAATCAACATCCCCCAAAATGAACCCATCGAAGTCCATGGATCTTATACATGCCCTTCCCAAAATTTGATAGATCTGATTCAATGCACCTAATCATCTCATGGTAACTACAGGGGTGAAAATAAGCAGTAACTATGCACCAGAATGAACTGTTACAGCAAAAAAATATAAAGAGCAGGGACACACAAATATCAGTAGAAGCACATTTTTCACAGAACTACTCTCTAACCTTGCTATACTTGTGCTCAAGGGAAATATACCAAAAACCTTTAAAAGGCAAACTTGGGGGAAAAAAAAATTCATAAACTGGCGGGGACACTAGGAACCAAGGACTGAACATTGATATTGATTTTATGACACACTAGAATGTATCCGATTCCTGAACTTCTTCCCACACACTGCTGGTAATAATGACCCTCCTCCCTTTTGATCTCCCAGTAATTAAACCGCTTTTCTTCTGCTAATTGTTTGCCTGCTACCCCTGGAAATTTCCCCCCCCTCAAATTTCACCATTCTACCCACTGTTCTTAAAAATTTCTGCACTTGCTTTCCTCCTCAGCCTTGAAGAAGAATGCTTTGCTTTTGAAAACTTGTTTAACTTTATCCCAACTGCACAGCTGGTCCAATAAAAGATATCCCCCCAAAAATCCTTGCCTCTCACAAAATGCCTGGACCATCATGGCTAAAACATTTGGTTGTGTTTGACTGATATTTTAGCCAGGTCATTTTAAATCTCCTTTGGCAATGCTTAGAAGTTAAGTATGCAATTTGAAATTCTTTTACATGTGTATATCTTCCTTTATACTTGTGCTTCACTTTGGAATTTCATAGATTCCAGTGTATTCCATGTAATTAAAACTAAATTAAAATTAAGCTAAAGTATATTTAGGCACATAGGCTACTTATAAACATGGAAAAAATCCCCCAAAACAGTAATTTACTTTAAGTTTAGTGCACCCCTGTGCCAAGCACAGCACATGCCCAAAAGAGGCATCACATTAGTTTGATTCAGCTCACCCAACATCTGTATATATTGTGTGCTTCAGCTGTTTTCTTTGGTATTTTTATCTAATATCTGATTGAATCAGCTTTAAATTAAAGTACCAAAAAGCCCCACTGAAGTTCCCAATCTAGACAGGCACTGGGAAGCCAAGTCGAACTAATGCACTTCTCCTTTTCTGGTAAAGCACTGGTTTTATTTTTTCATGTCTGTTAGCCGCCATAGAAGCAAAAATTGAATCCTGGCCTTAGTGGAACTTCTGCTGGACCTGATGAAAATGTGAGTAAATAAAGGTACTCTAGTTTCAGAAAGAGATTATTGTGTACTTTCTGTAATAGAGAGTGATTATAAAACTTGCCAGAAAATTACTGAGCCCTGCTATAGCTCACATCTCTTCAAACAAAACCTAAGACAAGTGCACACACTGCATAGGAGATAGCTGTAAGCTACTATTGCAGTAAGATTTAAACTAAGTGATTTAGTTTTAATTATATGGAATACATGGAATGCCAAAACCAGGCACTATGCACAAAGCAAAGAATACACATTAAAGGAATTGCAAATTACAATCACCCCATTAAATCTGCAATTCTCAATCATGCAATTAAATCTACAATTCTACATAAGTATAAAGTTTTACTTACTGTTACAGTTAACAGCTGTCCTAATTAAAATGACAGCTCTGCTGGTATTTGGTTCACATTAAAATTAATAGCAAGAGAATAAGATTCAGGCGTAACACACAAAATAAAATTAATTGAATAATTAATGCTGAACACAAAATTGTACACCCATATTAATGGAACAGCAATCAAGATCAAAATAGAAAAAAAAAATTGCTCAGCACTCCACCAAAAGGCTTAAGTTGCCAAAAGAGGCAGGAAAATCTCAGTGTACTTTAGGACACATACTTACCATTTACTGACAGTTTCCACTGACTGCTCCTATTACTGCTATACTGTCTGTAGTAGGATTTGGATCTCCTCTTGTGCGTGCATCTTAATCTGTGGCTGATAACCAACCTTATTTTTCTTTTCTCCAAAATCTACAGGGCACATACTGACTTTCAAGGACCGAAACAAGAAAGTCTGGCTTCCTATCCTATGGCGCACAGACTTCCAACAGCTAAGGTTGCTTGTAGCGTTAAAAAAAACAAAACAACCCAAAATGTACTTTACTGGAAGCAGCAGTGTGTTACTTCAACCTGGATGTGCCGCATCTGTAAAGATCAGGCACTCAAATGGGGCTTTTTGGCACTTTTATGTGAAGCTGATTTAATCACCTATTAGTTAAAAGCATCAAAAAAGACTCACTAAAGCACTCAATCTTTACAGATGTTGGGTGAGCCAGGTTGAAGGTAATGCATTGTGTCTTCTGGGCATGTGTGGAGCTCAGTGCAGAAGTGCACCAAGTTTAAAGTAAAGTGCCATTTATTTTTGTTGTTAGTGTTTTTTTTTTACATCTGCAAGCACCCATAGTTTCCTTAAAAAGTCCTGGGTAGTAGACTTCAAAACTTTTACTTGATCATCTGATCCAGTTCTACTGTGAGGGTCAACACATCAGCAGGCATTGTCTTGGGGCCTTTTTAAACAGCTGTATGGATGCTAAAATATTTTAATTCTATGCCCAGTGCATCCAGATTACATGGAATAAGGAAGAAGTTTGGGGAAAAAGAAACAACTGAAAAGAGAATTTTGGGGCCTTGTTACACGTTGTACTTTGAGCTGCTCAAAGTGGATTGGTGTTAGTGCTGGCTCGAGTATTGAGCAGTTACACCTTAAGGCTAAAAACCTTCTTTGACTCCCCCCCCCCCCCCCCACAACTGTGACTTGACACTAGAGGGCTGGCAAGCAGAGGGTCTAACTAGGACATACAGCTGTGAGTTGCCACTATTAGGCTGATGAGACAGGACAAGTGTCTATTCATGTTCTAGATGTGAAAGATGGGGTGGGGAGGGAGAACATGAAGCTGGGAGGTAGACAGCTAATGGGATAGGTGTGGGTAATGAAATGGGAGGTGGAAGGGAAATAGGGGTGGGGGAAGGGTGGTAAAGTGAAGCAAGTCAGCCACTGAAGGATAAAATAAAAAGAATTTTAAAAAGAATGTAAAAATACAGAAGTAAATTAAAGAATGTCTTATGTTTAATAAATTGGGATTGGGGATTGGGATACGGCGGGGTGTTGGCCATGCTTCCTGGAGTGGCTGGTAGGTAGTGACGGTGATGGAAGGTGCTTTTGAGAGAACTACTCCCCCTGCCCCAGAAAGGAAGCCTCAGCTCTGATCTGGCCCCCTACCTTGTTCCCCACTCACCCTCCCCAGACCCCATTTCTGGACCCATTCATATCCTGAGACCTGGTATGTGCTCCGAAGGTGGTTTGCACAAGGTTACATGCCTGGGAGTGGGAAGATCACAC
Source organism: Alligator mississippiensis (assembly GCF_030867095.1). Taxonomy (NCBI): domain Eukaryota; kingdom Metazoa; phylum Chordata; order Crocodylia; family Alligatoridae; genus Alligator; species Alligator mississippiensis. The sequence continues at coordinate 110,790,287 of NC_081828.1, read as the reverse complement.
CCCCAGGGCCAGGATGCGAGTAGCCTTGGTTCCAGAACCACCCCCTGGGCAGTGGGATTCAAGGGGTGGAAAGTTTGATCACACAAAACAGGAAGGTTGAGGAGGGGACACTGCATTTTGGGATGCTGGAGGACTGCAACTTTGTGGAATGGCTCAGGGCCAGTCTTGGGGAAAATAACACCCTAGGCAAACTTGTATTTTGGCACCCTTTCTTTGAGTTTCAGAAATAATGCTCCAAGTGGAGCTGCTGGGCTGGATCCAGAGATTTGCTTCTTCACAGCAGCTCCATTGGTGACCAAGCAGGGGGTGAATGGGGGAAAAGGGGTTCATCTCTTACCAACTCCATGGTGAAGAAGATGGTAAGCAGCACCAGGTAGGCGCCTATGGTGATGAGCAGGAGGAACACAAGGAGCTTAAAGTATGCTTTAAACCAGTTTCAGTTTTTAATGTATGGACAATCCAGGGGTTAAGAGCTCCAGGATCCTAAAATTAATGTGTAATAAGACCTTTTTTTAGATTGAGCAATAGCTTCTGGTTTCATTCATTTTCTTTTAATTAAGTGCTATGATAGGCACTTTTAATCATGCACAACAGGGAAGCCTAAAATTGTTATAGGTTCAGTTGAAATACACATTCAAAAATTCAGATTCTTATTTAGAATTTATATTTTAAGGTTTTGGTTGATAACATGGGATGGAAAACAAACAAAGACATAGGATTTGTAGTACATTACTTTCTTTAAATGTGAGTTGTGGTGGTGGTGATGATGGAGAGGAGTGGGGTGGAACACAGGAATATATTTTCTCACATGATAAAAGACTGATTATCAAAAGGAAAAGAGATTCAAGACCTGGGTTATAGTCCCCGCTCTGGTAGGCTTGTTTAATAGTCATGGTCAAGTCATTTAGTTACTCTGTGTATCAGTTTCCTTATCTATAAAATGGCTATACTCCTATCTTATTGGTATATATCATATCCCAGGGGTGATTGTGAAGTAGCAAATAGATGATTGAAAAGTATTTTGAGATCACTGAATGACAATTTCTATAGACATAAAGAAATATTTTTTTTTCCATTAGCTAAAAACATAGGCATAATTAAAAAAATAATAATTTTAACATGTGGATAGATTAGTTTTGCCTGCATTAATTTTTGGGAGTTTATGTTTTTGTTTTTTGAGGTTTTTTTTCATATTTTAACCAGGATTTAATTAATTACCTGGAATTACTTTGAATTAATTTGATCCACTTGTGTACACAGACATTTATGAAAAAACCTTTAAAACATTTTATTTTATACATTGTATATTTACACTGACACGTGTGCCTGTGCACGCACACATGCACACAAACATGCATGTATTCATGCACCTAAAGAGAGAGAGAGAAAGAGAACAACAACATCTAATTTAATGATATTATTAAAATATTCTACTGGATGTTTAAAAAAAGTCTCAGAAAGGATTTCCTTCCCAAGTAAATTTTATACAACCAATTTTTAAACTGTTCTTAATTTGTACAGGATTTTTCCATAAGGGAACAAAGCTTTGTGTATGTCAGTGATAATTTTTGGTGTTTCTAGATTTATTAGTAGCAAGGTTATTATTCTGAAGCATGTCAAACCCTCATTGACTCTGTTTTTTTCCTTGATGGGAAACTTTTAGATCAGATGGAGGAGAAAACGGTTACTTATTCAGGAAGGTGCATTTTTATGTGCTCTGATCTATTCAGGGCAACTCAGATTAGGAGACAGAAATCTGATTTACCAAAGCCAATTTTGTGAAGTTTAGCACTGAAGTGATATTTTACCTCACTAAACTTTGAATGATTCTGGACAGCAAGAAATTGATTTCCTGAGTCTTTAGTAAACCCTAGAGCTTGTCTATGTGAAAAAGTAGTGCCAGTTTAACAGTCCATATAGGGAAGATAGTGTAAGGTGAGCAAGAGTAGAGATTGGAAACTTTTGCCACCCCCCGTCAGGCCAGGGCTATTTCTGCTCATGCTTGCTGGAGATTCCTGGTCCTCTAATATAAGCACAAGTATAGGAGAATAACAGGGAGGGATGAGGAGGGGAGGCACATGCTGCCTGATCCCTTATGCTATCTTGAGCCAAGCTGGACCTCTTTGTAAGCTGGATCTGGTCCATGGGCCATAGGTTGCTGACACTTGTGATAGGATTTGAAAGTAAATTGTACTAACTATTCCACAATAATTTCCTAATCTATCCTAGGAAATTTGGATTAGAAGACATACATCAGATATAGTGAGACCTGATTTTGGGAAGTTTAGAAATAAAATGATATTTCACTAGACATTCTTAGGTCAAGCTGAGAGAAAGGCAGTTTGTTCCACTTTCATATTCCTTAGGAAGGGCAGAATCCCATTTCATTTTAGGCACCTAAATAGCAATTTAATGCAGTGGCATAAATGCTAGCTTTTGCAGTTATGTACTGTTTTGGATTCATTTTCACTTTCACTTCATGGAAGTGATGAGAGGGAAGCTAAAGCAGGACCCTTCCATGGTTTAGCTTAAATAGGCTTGTGGTTATGGCACCTGCTCAGGGAATGAACTTGTAGGGTCTATGACACTCTCACCCAGAGGGGTTTTAATCTGTAGCTCTGCGGGCTCTGTCACTCTGCTCAGAGACAGAATGGCAGCAGTGTACAGGGCAGCCCTGATTGTCTGATCCAGTCAGCGCAGAGCTTTATTGTCCTGCAGCAAAATTTGGGATTGTGAAGGGGGCATGTTCTGCCCCCTGCTCACTTAGAGCAGCAGAGTCCAAAAAATGATACACTATCTACCTGGGGAGCAAGAGGAAGAAGGATGGAGGAAAGCACCCTGGGATGCTGGGGGACTTCCTGTGCTTTCTACCAAAAGAGAATGTGTAAAGAGGCTTAACCGTGGTTTTTTTCTGGGTTATTTTCTCCTGGAGTGGCCATTTTTGCTCTGGGAAAAATATTCTGAACATCTGTATATTTGTGGTTTCTCCTGGGAGAGCACTGATTCTCCCAGGAGAAACTTAGCATCTGTATATGGCAAGAGATTTACATAGGAAAAAAAAGGCCATGTTATAGTAAATGTTCTTTAAAAGTCCTCCCAGTAATGCTGGTCTGTGTGATTTGGCATTATGCTGAAGTTTAGGAGGTCTAAATTTCAGATGTCCTTAGACAAATCACTTAATTTTCCCCTGTTCCAATGTTTAATCTATAACATGCTTTTTTTGTCTTGTCAACCTAGACTGTAAAGTCTTTGAGTTAGGGAATGTCCCTTTATATATGCTTATGCAGTACTTAACACTTCAGTATTTCAATCTTGGCTGGAGTCTCCAGGGACTACAACAATAAAGAAATGACAGCATGTAGGATCAAGAAGGATAGGAGGATGGGAATGTTTTGAATCCATGGAACATAGTCTTATTTTGTAACACTAAGACACAGAGCCTTTTTTCTCCTTTTTCTCAAACCTTGTTGTGCAGCTGAAAACCAACAGTCAGTGGACTTCAGTAGTGTCATTCCATTTGCACAGAGTAAATATCTACACTTAAAAAAAGCTATGCCCTTTAATGTGGTTAACTAACTGTAACTAGGTGAGGTAAAAATAGCAGTGAAGACAAAATTAGGTGGGTTTTAACTTGAACAGCAGCTTAACTTCAACACTAAGCTCTGCCACAGGCTTGAACCTAAATTTCTAACCCTATTGACATCCATCATCTTGTTTTCACTACTGTTTTAATCAGAGGCTGGTAACTAAAGTGAGCTGCAAATCAGGGAAGAACCTCAACCAAACCCAACCATTTCAAATTGAACATTTGATTTTTTCGGGGGCAGGGGGGGGGTTGTTTTTTGTTTTTACAAAAAATTCAATATATTTTTGGTTATATTTTTCAATATATTTTAATATTATTTTCCTAACCATCTTTATTTAAAATCTATTAAAATCTGAAGGATTTAAGTTTCTGGTCATTCAATCCACTGGTACTAACAAAAAGCTTTAGTCTCTTTCTTATTCTGGCAATCGTTTTTAATACTTTGAACAATTTTAGCAAAAATTAAGTTTATGTTGTGGTGTTCTGAAAACTTCTACCAAAAGCAGACAACCATCTACATACGGATTTATGACATTAATACCAGCTCAGTGCTAGTGTTAAGTAGTAAAAAGTGACTTAAAAATCGTCAATGCAGATAACGTTAATAAATGAGTGGTACAGCTGGTAGTTGTACCCAGTAACCCTCAGTGGGCACATCTACATGAAATGCTGACTATGCAGTAGCTGACTACTATTGCATAGTAGCATCACATGGCAAACATGATGCTGAAACACTACTGCTCAGTAGTATTAAGTTACTGTGCAGTAGTATCACTTGAAGGGTGTTTGCCAGTGCTACTGTGCAGTAACTCTGGCTACTGCATATTTGTTTAGTACTTGATTATACCAGCCTAGAGCCTGGTTATACAAGTGCTAAATAAATGTGCAGTAACCATTGCACAGTAGCATCTAATGTAGACACACCCAGTGATACCTAATTGTATTTATAATATCCTTGATTATAATGATCATCTAAAATTCAACAAGGGAAAAAAAGAGCTATGCTCATCCAAAGTCATTGGCAGTTTACTAGTTCTATAAGAATATGTATCCTGTCTTATAATGTCTAGCACAGGCAACAGCCTAAAAAGAAACAGATAATTAATAATGAGTTCATTGCCAGAATATAATATCATAATAATTCTACTAACATTTTCAGTTAAATGGACATATTTTGGTTCCTGAAAGTGGATATTAATGTCATATTTTATTACAGATTTACTACATGAAAGTGATAAACTGAAACACGATTATGGTATTAAATTACTACTAATGGAACAAGATCAATTTTAACAATTTTTGTAGTGGTTACTTGTAAAAGGTTCCATTCTGGAATGTCATGCAGCTTTGCAGTAAGCAAGTCCCATTTGTTTCAGTGACAGGAATAGTAAAAACAAATGTCAACTGCTAAATTAGAGAATTAATGAAGAGGGTGAGTGACTCCATTGATTTCATAAGCCACAGCAGCCTTCTCAAACTTTTTAGTTGTGGACCATGTCTAATAACAAAGTATCCCTTGTAAATCAAATACCCTCCCCTTCATGGTCTCATGAATCTTCTGAGGATTGTGCATTATCCCTGTGGTAGTTATGGAAAATTACCTCCATAGAAAAGGCACATTAAGAGAATATTTACTTATTAGCTCTTCAGCTTTTATAACTGAGAGCAGCTGCTGTTGCTATAGCCCTTCTCTTCCTTGCATACAGAAGTGACTAAAATCAGAGGTAAGTAGGCTGGCATCCCCACCTTATTTCCAGCTGCTTTATAGTCCCCCAAGCTCTTCTTTGCTATAAAAAGCACGAATAGCTTTCAAAATCCTGGAAGCAAAGAAAGAAAGCCAGCTCCATAGATTTACTAGTTGGCCACAGTTTTAGAATCGGTGTCCTGAGTGGCATGTAACTTGTAGATGTAAAAAGATAAATTGGAACGGGTACATTCTCCATCACAGAATTTTGCAGGAAACCTAATTTTTTTGCTAACGTTAGTTGGTAAATTTCCCCTGTCATTACACCTGTAGAAAAAAAGATTACTTAAATTTTATTAAATGCTGAAAAGTCCTCCATTTGAAGAACACTGCATGTCCTTCTTGCATTTTGCAACATTTCAGTATTGAAATGTAGTTCTCTGATAGAAAATAAATAAATATATGTTGCTTCATTTATGCCTCAAGAAAAAGAATTGTTTGCCTCCTTTTGGGGGATATTTTATGTCTATGGGTATTACCATGACTTCAATGGTAGCAAGATTTGCTCACTGCCTCTGAAAAGTCAGCTCCCTTAATAATTCAAATATCACAGTAGCAGAATTGGTAACAGACAAACTTGAGACTTAAACCTTATTTTTACCCCTAGGGAATGTTCTAACATCAAATGCAAAAAAGGGGTTTTTTTTTTATAGATTGTGATATTTGTTAAACCAACCAGATACCATGGGAACAGTAAGTTATGCTCTGATTCCCACTCAGATGGCACATCTACAAGAAACACCCCCTGCTCAGTCATTTAGTACTTGCATAACCAAATACTAAATGACTGTGCACTAGCCAGTTTTACTGTGCAGTAGTGTCCTGGCATGGTTCCCTGGTGATGTTTACTGTGCAGTACCATCATGTTGTGGTTCATGCCTGGTGACACTACTGCATAATAGGAATGAGTTACTGCACAGTAGTAATGAACTACTTCACAGTAACCATCTCGTCTAGACGCACCCAGTGTGTCATTTCCTAAGAGCCACCCATAGTGTGGCTGGGAATCAGTCGCATGCCCCTTCTTTCAGGAATACTAGACTAGTGATGGATTCAGGCAATGTCATGGTCCAATTTTGATCCTTCACTGATCATCAGAACCATTGTAAATCATAGGCTACACACTTTCAGAGTATGGCAGTGCTGCTGCTGCATAATGGAAAGGGAATCCTACTAGCGTAGCTCTTTTCAGGTCAGTACCATTAAAAGCATAATCCAGCCCTCTACATTTATCATGATGATTTATGATGATTTATGTTGTTCAGGTACAAAGCATGATAACACATTAAATGCGTTCCATCAGAATACTCCTGATACAGAGGTAGATGAAAAGTCAGTGGGCCAAAGCAAGCTGCCAATTGCTTTGCCATAAACCTAGATCAACCCCATTACAATCAATGGTGTTGCCTTAGTGTAAGAGCTGTATTAGACAGAACAGAATCAAGCCCCTTGAATCTAAAGAGAAAATTGGAGAGACAAAAAAGGAAAATATCCCTTGAGGATAAACAACTGTCTATCTATAATGAAAATCAGAAAGCTTTGCTTTTTGGTTCTGGAGAAAAGGGTTCATTGTCTGTAGAAATGCCATTCCCGTTCATTACATTTCAAACAATGTAATCAGATTTATAAAAATTCGCTTACATGCTCACGAGTGTAGTCCAACCCTCAGCAATTAATACACTAATTGTTTGATACAGATAGCTACAAGTTCTCTAATTATGGAGATTGTTTGATGAGAAAAGAAAATGATTTCATTCTGCAGCAAATGTGAAAAGATATTTAAAATTGTTGGCTTTGTTGAACTGAGTACACAATAGGCAAAAAAAAAGTTCACATTTTGAAAAGCAGACAAGTACAAAAGTAATAAAAGCAGATGTTCTTACAATTGTGCAAGACTCAGCTATAAAGTTCAAATTACGGTCCCTGGAGTAAGTAGTCAGTGCTATATGGGTTGCAGCCTAAGTAACTTGTTAAAAATCGATCATGACTGTGCACAATTTTCATAGTGATGCAAGCAAGCATCTTCTAGTTTTGTTCAACACCAGTATCTTTTAGAGTGTGAGCCCTTTGAGACAGTAAATACATTTATCATGTATTTTGGAAAGTGGTAAGCATATTGTCAGTGCTTTACAAGTAATATCTAATAACCACTATGCAGACCTGATGAAATCAATGTAGAAGTAACCAGCAAATTTAAGCTGAATTTGGAGGGTGGGGGTCCCTATCCCTTGGGATTTATGAGGCTGAAATGAAACCAAGAAAAACAAGAGGGTTTTTTTTTTTTTGTAGTTTTGGCTGCATTCCAACATGAAATTCAATTCACATCAGCATGCCCATCTCAAGTTCTGATTTGAAAACCTGAACTATTTCATTGAAACCAAATGAAATAGAAATAAAATAGAGGGTAACAAACAATCATGTATTCCCCTGTACTAAAAGAAAGCAAAATATGGAAGAGAATCCTTCAAACATGTTAAGGGACAAAAGCCTATACCATTGTATATACTTCCATGGGTCCAAGGACACCATGCAGATTTTAGGGAGCAAAGTAACTTTAAGGACAGAGGTATGCAGCAGCCATTTTGCACAGCAAGTTCCCCTCAAAATTGCATTGGTTTCATCTACTGAACTATTTAATTCAAATAAATATTATAGAACTGTTAAATAATTAGGGAATGAAAATCTTTACTTAAGAATTACCATGCTGTAGACTTGTATCAGTCAGTATGATAAACGGATACTGAAAAGGAATTGCTTTCTATACATTCTGTAATTTTGTTTAGAAGTGTTGAAGTAATGTTGCTGCTGTGATGGTCCAGGAAATATATGAGAATGAAGAAGTCTTGTGGGTGATACCTTTTATTGAACTAAGCGTGTGGTTGAGATAGACATAGCAAGCTTTTGGGTATCAATGCTTTCCTAAGGTCCCCAGGAGAGAAGAAAACACAGAGTTAAATATCAGATGGAATAAAAGCTTGTGGCTAACAGACAAGATAAATACAGTAAGGTCCTAATAGTGGAAAAATAAGATTATTTGGGAGGGTTGTTATGACTTAGACTTTGTGGAAACTAGTGAGTAGCAGGTAGATTATAATGCACCATGAATTCAATGTCTGTATTAGGTCCCTGGTACTTTGTACCCAATAGGCTAATGATTGTTTCTTCTTAAGCTTTTCTTTCAAAGGTGTTCAGTAGATTTCCTTTGAGCCTGAGAACTAGAAGCAATATTCCTGTGAAAAGTATTCTCCTACACTTGTTCTAGTGCCTCTGTGCTTTATCTTTTTTGGTGATCACCAGGGATCCAGGTTTTCCATTTCCTATAGAAAAAAATGAGTAAAGAGAGGATTTTACCTTTTGCCAGAGGTAAATGTAGATTTCTTGTTTTACCAGAAAAACCCATGGATTTTCCAGTTTTTCATTGAGCTCCCTGCAGGCTGGCAGAATTCCAGTGTGCAGAGAGCAGGAGGAGTGTGGTGAGATAGGAGGTGTCGCGAGCATCTACATGCACATTGTTCCAGGCAGCCCAAAAACAGCTCCCGCAGGTAAGAGGCGAGGCAGAGAGGGGGATTGAGGCTCCTGCAGGGAGGGAGGGAGCTGGGCAGGGCTGGGACTGGGGCTTTTGCCCAGCTGTGGGGAGGGGTTTGGGGTCCAGGGCTGCAATGAACAGCTAAAGGGCCCCAGTAGGGAGTGGGATGGGGCCCTGGGCAGCTCATCTGGCGGGCAGAGGGGGTTGGGCTGGCTCTCAGCCATGACACACACTCCCCTGGAACTGTGGAGGACCTGGAGGACAGCAGCAGGGTGGAAGACCATGCCCACAATCCATGCCTTCCCCATGTACAGATCTGGGGGGCGCAGGTCCCCCTGCCTCCCTCGGAATTGCCTCCTCCCGTGGCACTCCCAGGTCTGGATCGGTGCTCCTACAGCTGCGTTCCTGGGCCTGAGTTCTGTTTTCAGCCAGCACATGGCATGTCTTTATGATGTCTTCTGCTGTGCACCGGCCAACCCAGATCCAGCACAAGCTAATAAAGTGGGGTAGCTGTGGTGCCAGGAGCTCTCTGGACTGTACCACCGGCATCTTCCAAGATAAGTTTCTGCTCCCAGAGGGAGCAGGTGCCTCTGTGTCCCACCCCCAGGGACCAGTGGGTGTATATCTGGGGGGCCTGATTACTGTATGAGTTGTTGGGGTACTCCCGGCTATGATATACACACCCCCCCCCCCAATTACTGTGGCACCTCTCCTGGCAATAGTGAATGCCTGCACATGCCATTCCCATTCTAGGCAGCTTAAAGTAAGCTGCCTACACTTAGACCAGCTGTAGCTAATGTTTGCGTATGACCTAGTAACTCATAAAAGCAGTACTAAGGTTTTAACTTAAAAGGGCTGAAATTAATTCTAAAGAGATTGTAAAGCCAATTTGCATAGAATAAGAAGTATAATGTTTTGCCAATGTTTTAAGCAAGAACATATATCATGTTAAATATTTATATCATTAAGATTTAGGATAACTAGTCTCATGCCTTATCTTATTTTTATATTTACAGTTTGTCTACAGAAAGATATGGACTGAAGCTTTGGGGGTAGCATGTGATGTTGTCCAGCAGCACTATACAAAATCTAGTGCATCATAAAGGAAAGGACTCTTTAAATCCTTTTAAAATTAATTCGCTTTTCCTTTTTCCACCTTTCTCATTCAAAAGCAATATCAAGTAGAGAGTCAAGTCTAGGGTATAAGAATATATTGGATTGAAAAATTGATGTTATTTCCTGACATTTATTTTGATCTAAAAATATTTGGTTTCTATGTAAAATGCCCCTTCCTGTATATTAGGAATGCATTCTGTTTTCTTTTTAAGTGTTGCTTTTTCATCTGGATCTAAAAATAAAAAATGAAGAATGTATATTACACTATTAGCAGCAAGGCCTGTTGTGGTGCTGAAATACACCAAAATTACACTTACATACATACAGTTAAGTTAAAAACAAAATTAGCACAAGATGCTGAAAAAATGTTCTGTTATTCAGGAATGTCCTTCCCCCTTCCCTTCCTGCTCTCCAAGACTGTAAGAAAGATACCACGGTTATTTAAAATACAATAAGTACTGTTGATTTAAATTTCATAGAATCTTAGAAAATGAGGATTGAAAGGGACCTCAGGAGGTCATCAGGTTGAACCCCTTGCTCAAAGAAGGACCATCCCCAACTAGAACATTGGAACCAAGGCTCTGTATAGCCAGACCTTAAAAACCTCCAAGGATGGAGATTCCACAACATCCTAGTGAGAGAGTTTTTTCCTAATAGTCACCTAAACCTCCCTTACTGGAAGTTGAGACCATTGCTCCTTGTTTTGTCATCTGCCACTGCCAAGAACAGTCTAGCTCTATCCTCCTTGGAACTACCCTTCAGGTAGTTAAAGGCTCCTATAGCCCCCCCCCCCCCCTTCTCTTCTGCAGACCAGATGAGTCCAGTTCCCTCAAACTCTCCTCATAAGTCATGTGCCCCAGGCCCCTAATCATGTTTACTGCCCTCTGCTGAACTCTCTCCAACATGTCCACATCCTTACTGTAGTGGGGGACCCAAAACTGGACACAGTACTCCAGATATAGACCCACCAGTGCTGAATAAAGGGCAATATTTACTTCCCTCAATCTGCTGAGAACTCTCCTACTAATGCAGCCAAGTAAGCTGTTACCCTTCTTGGCACACTGCTAACTCATATTCAGGTTATTGTCCACTGTAAACCTCAGCTCCTTTTCTTCAAAGATACTGCTTAACTAGTTGCATGTAGCGGTGCATAGGATTGTTCCATCCTATGATGTCGGCGCTTACAATGCCTCTCTGTATTCTCTTATAATCGCCCAACGAACTATAAGTACACTGACTTTCCCATCTGCCACATCTTGGATGTTATTATAATATGTTCTAATTTATGATGTCACTCGTCGGGAGGGTTATTATATATATTTGTTGTTTCATTTTTTTTTTAATTGTGTCTCTATTAGGAGTTCCAGTATTATAGAGAAAACTTCACACACCTTCTTGACTATCCACGCACACTCGCCGATGTGTGTGTGTGTGTGTGTATGTATATATGTATATATATATATATATATATATATATATATATATATATATTCACAGTTGGATGCAGATTAACACTCATCTTTATTTTTATCCTTAATAACACTATACAAACTTTCTTTATCTTTAAACAGAAGTGATCCATTTATCCTTTTTTTTTTTTTAACCTTATCAGTTAGAATTACAAAGTTGATATATCTATATACTGTTCTTACATAATTATTATCGGTTCGGTCGGGCTGAACTTGGTATTAGGAAACGAAGTCTCTTTAACTCTGGTACATCTGTTTATTTTTTTGGGGGGAAGAATTTTCTCTTCAAACCCCATTGTATTCTTTCTCTTTATTTCTGTTACTATAAGTATGTACCTTTTATCTTGCACTTGCCTGAAGCCTTGAATCCTTGTGGCCGACACTCAGATGCCTTCTCCAAGCTTGTGGGAGTGGGTCAATTCACTCTTCCTTTGTTTTTTTGTTTACTTTTCAGTGCAACTGCCAGCCATATCTCGTGGTGTGCTTCTTCGGGGATTCGCCCCTCTTCCTCTGAGCTCTGCTTTCTCTGGCATTGAGGGAAATCCTGAGGTAAGCCTTTTATCTTCTGGGGATCTTCTTTTTCCCCTCTCTTTCTCCTTCAGCTGTGCTCTCTTTTTTCTTCTGAGACTCCCATCTCCTCTTTCTTTTTTTCACCCAGAACTTCTATCCTTATATGGTAATAGCTCCGGAAGCTGCATTCCCTGGCCCTTTTCGCCGCTTTGCTGTTAACTGTTTCCTACATCCAAAGTACAGTACTCCTTTTCCTTGTTGAACCAAATGAGATTTCTTTTGGTCCAATCCTCCAATTTGTTTAAGTCACTCTGAATCCTAGCCCTCCAGCATATCTACTGGTCCCCCTAGCTTGCTGACATCTGCAAACTTGCTATGGGTGCCATTTTCCAGATTGTTAATGAAAATATTGAACAAAGCCAGCTCCAGAAACAATGCCTGCAGCACTCCACTTGATACTGGCTGCCAATTAGACCTCAAGCCATTGATCACTACTCATTTATCCCAACAATCCAATCATCTTTCTATCCACCTTACAGTCATATCATCCATCCCATACTTCCTCAGCTTGTTTGGAAGAATGCTGTGGAGACAGTATCAAAAGCCTTGCTAAAGTCAAGGTAGATCACATCCACTACTTTTCCCACATCCACAGAACCAGATCTCTCATCTTAGAAGGCAATCAGATCAGTCAGGCATATCTTGCCACTGGTGAATCTATGCTGACTGTTCCTAATCACCTACTTCATCTCCAAGTGCTTAAGAATGGATTCCTTGAGGACCTGCTCCGTTATTTTCCGGGGGACTGAGGTGAAACTGACTTGTCTGTAGTTCCGCAGATCCCCTGGCTTTCCTTTCTTAAATTTGGGCACTGTATTTGCCCTTTTCCAATTGTCTAGGATCTCCCCCAATTGTCAGGATGTGGCAGCAAGAGACAAGGTGCCATGAACACCGGCATCCCGGCAGTGCCAGGAGAACCCCAGCCCCGATACTCACCAGCATGTGTGATGGCCAGACAGCTGGGGAAAACCCCAGCTCTGCTCCCAGCATGCCTTACAAGCATGTGCTGGCTCTGGTTGGCCAGGCAGGGGCCAGATGATACCATAAAAATTTGCCCTCCACCAGAGAAGGGAGAAACCAGAAGAGGAAGCCAGAGTGGGGGAGAGCCAGCTTCCAGACAGACTTTATCTAGTAGGGACAAGAGGAGGGAACCAGAGGAGGTTCCTTTGAAGGAAGACTAGGAGGAATCTTCAGACTTACCTAGGGAACACCGACAAGAAGAACTGGAACAGCTGATTGACCCAACAAGCAGCTGGGAACACATGCTGTCTTGGTGAAAAAAAAGATGTCTAACTGACAGTTGGTAACCATGAGTGGAGTGGAGGGAAGTGGAGAAGAGTTTCTTCCCCCTCACCCCACATTGCCAAAGAACTTAGAAAGTTGGAGAATTTATAGTAGATGATGGTGCCAGGAAAAGCCCCATTAGGGGTATAGGACATTGCACAGAAGTAGCCAGATTGTCTATGGAGTCAGATTAATTGAGGCTCCTCACTTAGATATAAATAGCACCAAATATCTGAGGACATTGTGGGCATGCAGATGGCCCTACTTACCTGATTGTGATGGATAACATTGGGTTGGTGCTAGGATGGGGTGCAGGGCAGGTGGACCCCCAAGGTACACCACTTGACTGAGCAAAATCCAGGTGTAAAGGAATAAAAAACCTGCCTCCTCTTTAACATTGAAAATATCAAGTGTGGTGGGCAAAAAGAGTGTTAGCACTGTAGCGTTTTGCCACTAAGGTGAAACTGTCCAGTCCTAAGAGTGGACATGCAGAAGACCCCGCCTCAAGACATAAACGTTTGGCCAAGACAACACACAGACATTTACATAGAAGTTTTCAAAGATAATGGTCAGAGGCTCTGCAATCACATCAAGCAACTCCCTCCTCACACTCTGATGCATTGCATCCAGCCCCATGGATTTGTACATGTCCAGTGTAAGAGGTTGGTGGTGTGCTGCCTGGAGCTGAGTCATCTCTCTGCTGAATAGTAGTGTTCTGTCCTTCAAAAAAATCATCTGCCATGCCTTGATGTTAGAGAGAGAGGTGCCAAAACACTTTTGGGAGCCAAGAGGCTCAAGAGGTTGGCTTATCTTTGCAGAGCTCCACCATCTCCATACCCTGCCCTAACCAGCACCAGATGTTCCAGGCATGTTGTTGCTCACCTATATGATTGAGGGTTCAGTCTAATTTTATGGACTCGCTTTGCCAAGAGTTCATCCTCTTTAGTTGGCTGCTTACCCAGTTCTTCTTTGCACGGGTCTTAAAACAGCCATCTCTCAGTTCTAATCCCACCCTTATCTTCAGGGTCAGGATGAATTTATCCCCTCCATGGGTGTAATCTCATCCATGTCTCTGTTCTCCTCTAGGTTCCCAAAGCAGTTACCTTTACCCCTCCAGACTGGACTCACCAACAGACCAGTCTCCTCCATCCCTTCACTGACTCTCACCAGGTAAGTCAGGGAACCGTGGCTTTCCTCCTAGCCCAGGGGTCGGTTACTTCTCTCCTCAGCCCTTGCCATCTTCTCTCTCTTCACCTTGTTACCCCCTGCTCCAGTCCAACCGCAGATGCTCCCTTGGCATTTCATTAAATTTCTTTCCTGGCCAGCTGGGTCCACTGTGGCAGCATCCAATTTGCTGCCTTCCTGACCCAATTGTTTTCCCTTTAACTTTTTGGCGTGGTTTTTTTTTTTTTTCTTCTTCTTCTTTGGCCACACCATTCTTCAAGCCTGAGGCAGGGACCCTGGCAGTTGGGTTTGCCACAGAAGCCTTTGAACTACCACAGCAACAGCTGGATCACTTAATTAGTCAGGGCATGGCATCTTTCCCACCCCGGCTCACCACAGTTTCCTCAGCATCTCTCAGTAAATTTATTTCCTTTGTTTTATTCCTTGAGTTCCCATGGCAGGGTGCTTCAGCCACCCTGTCACATCCAGCTTTTCTAAATAGCCCCTAACCTGTTTTTTCAGCACTGAAGGATGCTCACCTTCTCCCCCAGCTGTGCTGCCTGGTGCAGTAGTCTAGGAGCTGACCTTGCCTGTGAAGACTGAGGTATTGAGCACTTCACTGTTTTCCTCATCATCTGTCACTAGGTTGTCTCCCCCATTCAGTAAGGGACACACACTTTCCCTAATCTTCCTATTGTTGCTAACATACTTGTAGAAACCCTTCTTGTTACGCTTCATGTCCCTTGCTAGCTGCAACTCCAATTGCACTTTGGCCTTCCTGATTTCATCCCTGCATGCCTGAGCAATACTCTTATACTCCTCCCTAGTCATCTGTCCAAGCTTCCACTTATTGTAAGCTTTCATTTTGTATTTAAGTTCACTGAATAGTTTTCTGCTAAGCTAAGCTGGTGACCTACCATATTTGTTATTCTTTTTGCACAGTAAGATGATTTGTTTCTGTGTCCTCAGTAAGGTTTCTTTAAAATACAACCAGTTCTCCTGGACCCCTTTTCCCCTCAGACTGGCCTCCCAGGGGATCCTGCCCATCAGTTCCCTGAGAGAATCAAAGTCTGTTTTTCTGAAATATAGGGTCTATGCTGTGCTACTCTCCTTTCTTCCTTTTATTAGGATCCTGAACTTGATCATCTCGTGATCACTGCTGCCCAAGTTGCCATCCAATTCTAAATCCCCCACCAATTCTTCTCTGTGAGCAGCAGGTCAAGAAAAGCATGCCCCCTAGTTGGCCTCTCTAACACTTGCACCAGGAAGTTGTCTCCAACATTCTCCAAAACCTTCTTGGATGTGCACTGCTGTATTGCCCCACTAGCAGATGTCAAGGTGATTGAAGACCCCCATGAGAACCAGGGCCTGTGATCTAGAAACTTCTGCAAGCCATCTGAAGAAAGCCTTATATCTACCTCATCCTCCTGCTCTGATGGTCTATAGCTGACACCAATCATGATGTCACCCTTGTTTCTCTCCCCTCTTAACCCAGAGACTTTCAACAGGCCTATCTCCAGTTTAATACCAGAGCTCTGAACAATTATACAGCTTTTACATAGAGCCCCTCTCAACCTCCTTTTCTCACCTGCCTGCCCTTCCAGTACAGTTTGTATGCATCCATGACAGTGCTCCAGTCACGTGAGCTAAACCACTAAGTCTCTGTTATTCCAATCGTGTCATAGTTCCTTGACTGTGTGAGGACTTCCAATTCTTCCTGCATATTTCCCAGGCTTTGTGCATTCATCCGAGGTAACTAGCCAATTTCCTTATTTTCTCAGGAAGAATAAGGAGGCCTCCCTGTTGCCCACTCCTCCATGTGACTAAGCCTTGATCACAGGTATGAATGGAGCAAGAGCTATCCTGTTAGGATCTTTCCACAGTGGAGTGTGATTTCCCACAATGGAGTGAAGATTTCTCTATCCCCCAAAAAGTTCTATAGGGAGTGAGCAGCAATTCATGATCAACCAATGTACAAGACATTATCGAAGCTTTCTCATGTCTGTTCCCTGTCCTACAGATAGCATTATAATCTGGTCTAAAGAAAAAACAAACACAAAAATCCTCAAATTGGCTAAAAGTTCTGGATAAACAAAGCTGTGTTCACTTGTTTCTACCTTCTTGCCTTAGATAGAATTACATTAATCAATTTTACCATTAATAAACATAACTTTCTCCTTCTGAGAAGAGGACATGATATATGAAAAGTTGTCACCTCATTTAAATAAAAGTGTGGTTGAGATTCCTTAATATATAATCAGCCTGAAGTTTCTCAGATGTTTGGATATATTTTTCTTATAAGGTTTTAAAAAGTGCCAGATCCAGAACAGATAGATGTTTTTGCTACACTTATCGTTATAATAAAGGGGGAAAAAAACCAAACAAAAAAAAATTTTAAATCTCAATCAGAAAACCTCATGTTTTTTATCCAATTTTGAATGGTTCAAATATGCTAAATAAATATTTCTTACCTTTTCCTTATACCTGAGGAGCTCTAAGCTTTTGCAAAGGCCAGCACAACCCTATTTAATTTTCCTATTCACTTTATTGTATTTTGTGTATGTAGACATGTTTTATTTGGTTTTAAAATACACTTTTCAAGTTAGTATAAGACATATATATTTTTTTCTAGATGACAGCACACAAGATTCTTTTTGGTCCATTTTAAAATTAGTACTATCTGAAAGATCTAACTGTGTTAGACATTGCTAATGACTAAATCATGTGCAGCTGTGCACACATTTGATTGGCCTTATGACAAACAAATTCACTTCAGCATTACAATAGCCAGAGTTCTTAACAATTCCAAGGGAATTGGAATCCTCCAGGAGCCCAGGCCAGCACCTGCCTCACCAGCTCCACATGCCCAGGAGTTCAGGCCAGCCATGTCACCACTGGCTACCAGCAACTTCACTTACTCCCAAGGAGGCTCCTTCCTGGCCAGCTGGAGATTATGCCTGTGCCCCAGGACACTGCTAGGAGCTGCATATTCTCACCAGCAGTGAGGTCTGACTCAGTCCCCCGGGGCATGCCTGCCTTATCCACATGGTAAGCTCTGCAATAGGCAGAGGGCCTTCTTTGCTTCAGCTCTGGGGCCAGCCCTGGACACAGCCCCTGCCCCCAGGCCTAGCCCCAGCCTGGCCTGCCTGTGCTCCCCCTGGCCCCTGAAGCCTCTTGTCACAAACTGCAGGGAGGTGGGAGACAGTACAATTTTTTTTTGAACAGCCGGTGCCCCCATAGCTAGGCTGGCATAGGCCTTTCACATACCAAGGAACACATCAATGCCAGTGGCAATGTCCTCCTCAGGTGCAGCAGGCAGGGACATATAGTGCAACCACAGGTAGTGCAGAGGTTGAGGGACATGGTAGGCTTGGCAGCAGAGGTTACAGGCCAGGGCCATACCATTGAAGCTCAGGGTCCTATGCCAGGTTCACAGGTGTACCCAGGGCACTATGGCAATCAACAGGAGCAGGGTGTAATGGGCTGGGTGCCCCTCAGTCTGCACAAATGGATCCTCATGGCACAGCCAGGATGCTCGCAGCAAGGGCATACTCAGGGCACAGGGCCAGCGTGAGAGGGGGCTGGCCCCAGAGCACCTCCCCAGAGAGGTCCCCTGGGGGGAGAGCAGGGGCACCAGAAGCTTTATGTCTTACTCAGCTGGAAGTTCCTCACCCCACAAGCCCAGACATCTTGGTCTTGTTGGCAGCACAGGAGACCTGCAGAAGGAGAAGCAGGGGAGTGGCTCTGGAACCATGGAAGCAGGTGCTGCCAGGAATCAAGTCTGACCTGTGCTAAGATTGTAGCTGAGGGAGGCAGGCTTCCTGTAGCCAGCATCTAGTGGCCCACTGTCCCCTGAAGAGTAAGTGGGGACAGGGGGATCAGTTGGAAGATGCCTGGGCCAGGGCCTGCCCAGATGACTTACCATGGTCGCTGGGCACCTGTGCATGCATGACCCCTGATCTGAGACTGGGCAGTGCACTGGCCCCTGATTCAGAACATCTTATTTCATAAATGTTGCACACTCTCAAAAAGAAGCTTGTTGTCCTGGCTCTGCAGGACCTGCAGCTGTACTCCTGGTGCCAGGCATCCTCCACCTCCTGTGCCTCTTCCAGGCAGGCCTCACAAAACAGCTCCCCCTTGGCCTCACAGATGTTATGCAGCACACAGACTGCGATGATGACTTGGGGTGATGTTGGCCTCAGCAATCTGGAGGTGGACTGTCATACACCATCATCCCTTGAGGTGGCAAAAGGTGTACTCCACCAGTGTGTGGGTACAGTCCAGGCACCTACTAAGTTGTGCCTGGTGAGGGCCCAGTTCACTGTTGTAGGGTTACATGAGCCAAGGGAGGAGTGGATAGGCAGAGTCCCCTATGAAGAGGGGCAGGAGTGCTACCATGCCCAGCTGGAGGTCCAGCACAAAGTACCTGCTCTCTACCAGGGCTGGTAGGGCAGAGTTCCAGAAGACATGAGTCTTTTGGACACTGCCTGCCCAGCAGGAACTCACATTTGTGAAGGTGTGGCAGTGGTCGACAATTGTTTGGAGCACGATGGAGTAGAAGCCCTGATGGCTGTAATAGGGGCAGTCACAATAGGACAGGCAGGTGACAGGGATGTGGGTCCTGTCCAGGGGCCTGATGCACTGAGGGAAGCCCAGGGCACAGAACCCCCTCACCACCTCCAGGGGGTTATGCACCTGGAGTGCTGTGTGCCCCAGTACTTTCTGGAGGGAGCAGAAAGTACTCCAGAACAGCCTCCCTAGTGATGGTCTTGTCTATGCCAAAGATGGGACTGATGTAGCAGAGGCTAGAGGGAGTCATCAGCTTGAGCAGGGCAATGGTTAGCTGGGTGTCCATGGGGAGGGGCTGCCACATAATATCCTGCTACTCCAGGTGTGGGTGAAGCTGCTTAAGGAGCTCCTGGAAAGTGGCCTAGGTCATCCAGAACAACTCAAGCCACTGCTTGTTATCCCAGGTAGTCTAGATGATGTGCAGTTGCCAGTCCTGGCTGGCCCAGCAAGCCCAGAGGCAGTGGAGCTGGAGACCCAGGAGCACATGGACAGCCCTGGTGGAGGCATCCAGGAGTGCACTGTCAGTGTCTCTGGGGGGGTCGGCAGCAGCAGCGGTGGAGCCAGGGGGCCACTTCAGGGCCAGCAGGGGTGGGAGCAGTTTGTTGCCATGAGCAGCAAATCTCCCTGTAACCTGCCCTGAGGCACACTTGAAAGGCTGGCCCATTTTCCAAGGTGTGTTTGTTCATGAACCTCTGCCACTGCCCATATTTGCTCTAGTTGCCCAGGGTCCCACTCCAGGTCCACGATATTAGAACTCAAGCTGCCCTTGCAGCATAGCAGGGAAACTACTCTGGCCTCAGGCACCCTGCTTCTGGATGCTTCCTGCTTTGCTGGAACTCAAATCCCCAGATGGTGCTGGAAGCCCTTCCCAGGCTACTAATGGGCTTGTGCAGAGCCCAAACAAATGTAAACAAAAGCAAAACTTATCTGCAGATTTCACTTTGTTGTCCTAAGACAGCAGCTCCACTGATTCCCCCTTCTTCCTCATGGGTTCACTTGAAGACAACTCTTCCCCCCCCCCCCCCCCTTCTGGCTGCCTGCTGCCTTTCTGCTTTTTCTCCTCTTATCCTTTCTAGTGTCCCTGGTCACCTGACTTCCCAGTCAGTTGACCTGATCACATGCTGTTGCCTGGCAACCTGGCTCCTGGCTGCTCAGCTGTCTGGGTGCTGGGAAGGAAACCACTAGCTCTCCATGAGCAATGCTCCCACAGCCCCCAGAGGGAGATCCTGAGGTGAGGGGAGGGAGGCAAGGGACAGGAAAGCCCTGGCAAGGGGCTGGGGCACCTGAGTCGCCCTACCCTCACACTTCTTCTAGTAATGGGGTAGGGGCCCCCATTACACTCCCGCATCCACACACGTGTAGAAGCCTGCCTGGGGTGGGTTAATGCTAGCGTAATTTACTGTAGAGGAAAACCAGCTTGCAGCATTTGCACATGTAGGTGTGCCCTCTAAACATCTCAGCATCTACACATGCAGGGCTATTAGATTGGAATAAACTAATAAACTCTGCAGCAGGGTAGTACTTATAAATACAAGTATTATCCTGCTGTGGAGTTTTTTACTCCACACCACTGCACATGTAGGTGCTGACCCAGCTGGCTGGGGCACAAGGCTGCTGCATACACAAGTATACCTCTACCAGCCAGGAGATGGTGTTACTGCACAGTAGAGTCAGCACATGACTTTTTGGTTATTCTAACTGTGTAGCAGGTCATTACTACTGCACAGTAGCATCACATCACACTTTGTACCATGTGATGCTACTGCGCAGTAGTAGCAAGCTACTATGCAGTAGTAATGAGCTACTGTGCAGTCAGTGTCTCATGTAGATGTGGTCAGTATGATGAAGGGAAAGGACAGTCCTCAGCATCTTATTACTTCAGTATTGAAAATTACTGTAAAGGTAGTGTATTAAAAATCAGAAATCAAGCATTCAAATAGCCAAGGGATTCCAAGCTGGGTTTAAAAGCTTGGCTTTAACTTTGATCTCTGTGGCATACAACATAGATTCATATATGGTTTCTTTTCATACAGGCAGAGCTGATAGCAACCACCTGAATTCAAGGTTGCACAGCATTTCCCAGTAGAAAAACCTGTCTTTGTCTGCTTCTAAAAGTTAACCAAACTAATTGCCAGGCTGTGATTTTCTATGCAGGGTGTCTTCCTAAGGCTGAAATTTCTTTTGAATTAAAAAAAAAGGGGGGGGGGGGAGGAGAAGTGTTTGAGAAAATGTCATTGTTTTGCTTACATTAAAAAAAAATTCTACTCAAAGCTTCAAATAAGCAAATTTAAAGTATGGAAGCAAGTGCCTGAAATTTGCCAAAGGGAAAGAAGGCAGGCTAGGACAAGGCAAGAAAGTTTTATATTATTAATGCAAATGCCCTTTCAAAGGGTATAAATAAAATGTAGAAGATCAGCTGGGATGTGTCCTGGCACAGCTGATCTGCTTAGCTGGGTGAAACATGTGTCTCCTATTGTCTTTCAGGGCTGGGCCTTGGCCATTCCTGGAAGTGGCTGGGGTCTGATCCTGTGAGACAATATTTAAAGTGAACCTCTGCAAATAGGGAAAGACTGGGTTTCCCCATTTTCAGAGACATATACCCAGGTAATCTGACTTTGGGGACTCCTCTGCAAATGTGGGAACATGGGCAAGTGAGCCCAGAACTTCAGGGCCCAGATCCAGCACCCCCCCAGAAACTCCTTTTAGGCCCCTGAAGCCTTGGGAGTGCCTACCTGAGGCAGCTGGAAAGCACAGGAAGCTATGTGTTTCCCACACTCTCCTGCTTTAAAGAAAACAGACATCTGCCATATAACAGCAGCACAAATCTATACCACCTATGTTATCACTACAAATTTTGGGAATTTGTGGTGTGACAAGCAGTATCTGTTTACCTGCTGTGCCATCATATTTTTTTTTTCCCCCCAGAGGTACAAAAGTGACATCTTTTTACATCCTTAAATGTACTTAAGCCAAGAAGCAGCAAGTCTCTACATTCTGTTGTTGTGCAAAAACAGTTATGACATCCACTGGCAAAACATATCCTTCATTCCCCCAAAGTTGGTGTTCTACGCTATTCCTACCAATTACTCCATTAACTCAGATTACAGTGTCTATGTTGTTTAATTACTTATCTGAACTCTACTGACGACTCCTGTGGGTATCAAATGATGCTACATGATGGATGATTTTTGACAATGTATTAATGTAACAAAACAATAACAACAATAAATGCATAATACAATTGTATAGCCCCTTTCAAAAGTACTTACTAGAGCTCTTGAGAAAGCAAACATGGATTGTGTCAAGCTGGGCCATGGGCAGCTAGGTTTTGGGGTCACCTGAGGGTCAGGAGAAGCCAGGAAGTCAGAATCCAGGAGCTCTGCCCAGGGAACTGAATTGAAGATCCAGAGGGTTGAGCAGTGTGCAAGATCAGGAAGTGGCTGGGTCAAGTATCCAGAAGGTCAGACAGAGAGTGAGGTCAGGAGGCTAGCTGGGTCAGGTACCCAAAGAATCCATCAGCCCTTTGCAACACAAGCCAAATGTACAGCAACCTAGGTGCAAAGTTGACCCTCATTACCCAAGCACTTTCCCTTCCAGATCAAGGGTTTATATAGGAAAGTCAGCTGACATTTGCTGGCCACGCTGGTGGCAGGGAGTGGGTGTGCGCCTAGGCCCAGGTGGAAGAAGTCTGTTGTGGAGGTGGCAGACTGGGGTGAACTGCTGCATTAAATAGTCCAATAATTATAAATGGCAATAATGTAAAAGACAACAATATGGGATTCTAGAAATATGTAGCAAAGAAAGAAGGAAAAGATAGACCAAGAAAACTGTCTGTTACTCAGCAGAGATGTTAAGGTATTAATAAAGACATAAAGGAGTACAGAGATGACCTCCCTTGATTCAGCATGCACAACACATAAACCACAACCAGTTGATTAGCAAAATTAATATAAGTAAAGAAGACAAAGGAATGAAAATTATAAGCAAAGAGCACATGTGAAACCTTTGAAAAATTTTAGCAGTCCATGGAATAGTACTTTATCTTCCAGATGAAGAAATGTTGGAGCCACTAACATGGGTGATCTAGGATGTTGAAAAGTAGGGTGCACATGGTGTGGTGCATCATCATCTCATAACACATATTTTTCTAATTAGAAAAGAAGCTAGAAATTTTATTAATATGCTAGGACTGTAGGACTGGATCACATTGTGATCCAAACAAAAACAAATATAACTGAGTCTGTGGGAGCAGAGTATGGAGTGATGAGATTAAGGTTGGGGGGGGGGGGGGGGAGACACAGGGTGAGGTAAAGCTGTTATCCCCTCCAAGCCTGGTCAAATACAGAACTAGTCCCTGCATCCCCACATGAGTCCCTCCAGGTACTCAACCACGGCCTCAAAGTGTCCCTTACCAACATTTATGGAGTGTCTCTGCCATCTTCGTAGCCTCTGTCTCCACTCTCTCCCTCAATATCCCACAGATCCTCCATACTCAGCCCCATCCCATCATTCCCCAAATCCTTTGGATCCCACCATGACACACATACCTCGCTGAGTCCTACCCAGCCCCCTCACTGCCCCCATGAATCCACTACATCCTGTATACCTAATCATGGCCCAGCTCCCAACTCTTCACCACCCACCTCACACCCCACTGAACCCTCCCCTGCCACCCTGAGAATCCATATCTCATTGCAGGCCCTCATGCCATCTGACCACCCTCACCCATAACTCCCTTGTTCCCAATGTCTCGGACGGCCAAAGCCGACTCGAGGTGATTCAATAATTACTCGTTCATCGGGGCGGGCTGGTGAACAGAGAGGCCGAGAAAGCTTTACGGTTGTAAAAACTTTACTTATGTCGCCTGTGGTTGCGACGAAAATGGTCCGGTCGTCTGAACAACTACGTTAGTTGTTCCAGCTGGCAGGGCTCAGGCCAGCACGTCCGTCTACAAATCGGGCCGGCAGGGAAAGGGATACAACTGGAATTTTAGACACATGAGCTTATCATCCGGCATCTTTCTTTCGGGACTCACTGACCTGGCAAAGCCTTAACAATCAGTAATATATATAAACAAACAACTTGATAGACCGGTCTTTTCAACAAGTTATAAAATACAATAACTTCAAACGTATAACAACAACTGTTGATCATCGTCTGATTGGAGAACATCTGCTTGGGACTCTCCTCGTCTGGTAGTCAGTCCGTCCTCTCCTACTAACAGACAATGTCAATAAAATGTTTAATAAAATGAGAAAACAGTATTATAGCAAGTCCTGAGCTAATAAACGTTCCCCGTCTCGGTGTCTTCTTCACAACCATCACTCTACTAACTCGAACGAACTGCCGTCTGGTGCTTAATGAATCTCACACTCGGGCGGTTGTGGATTACTACTTTTCTAGGGTCAGTCCTGTGAAGAGAGAAAACAACAACACAAGACAAAAGACTCATAATTGGATTTACTGTAAGGATACTGGGTGAAAGTCGGAATGGCGTGTCATCCAGTTGTGATGAACGATAATAGGAGGACGATCAGGCTTCTCTTCTAATTGGACAGAATAGGTATTGGGATATTGTCCCGACCGCTGAACTGTCCCTTTGTGAACTTGTGGATGAGACTGATGGGGGTGCAGTATTGAAATCCACACTAACTCATCAGGTTGGAACTTGGGCTCCCACGATGGAGGTTTCTGGATATTAGCTTCATCCCATAGCGGTTTAGCAGTGTTTAGTGAAATAAGGACATAGTGATTAAATTTAGTCCAGTTTTTAAACGTCCCTCCTCCTCTAAGGCGAAGGTGCTCCTTATACAAACCTATGTGTCTCTCCACAACACCATTGGACTGCGGATGGTATGGCAAATGAAGATGCCAGGCAATATTATGAAGACGGGCGAATTTGTCCAGAGCGTTTGAATTAAACGGGGGTCCTCCATCAGACTGAATTTCATGAGGAGGTTGCCATGTAGCAAATACTGCAGTCAAAGCCAAAATGACAGCAGTGGCATTACTCTTCCATAGGGGGATAACCTGTAACTGTCTTGTTCCCAAATCGACAACAACTAGTCCTTTATTCGGCGACTTAGACCCTGGGAGGGGTCCCAGTAAATCTACCTGCCAAACTTTTCCTGCTTGAAACTGTGAAGAATCGAAAGCTCCAAGTTCGTGCTTGGTTCTATGGCACTTTTCTTTAGCACATATCTCACAGGCCTGAGCTACCTTTTCCCAATCACTTTGAGCTCCGTATGAGGCTGGCTCCGTAAGGGTTCGGCACCAACATTGATGGCAAGCTCGTGGTCCCGGGTGACCCCAATTCTCATGAAGCCATGCGAGGAACGGATTTACCTCAGGATCAGTGGTAGATGTGACAGGCAAGACTATGTCAGTTCGGAGTGGATCTTCCAAAAGCTTATCAATTACCTCATGCACTGGATCGGTATCTGGACGATGAGACTTAGTGTGCCTAATTAACGGAAGGTGCACGAATTTAGTTAACGTTTCCCAAATATCTTGCCAATCATTCAAATGTTCAGAAGGAAAAGCTGTACCCGTAAGAATTTTATAAATGTATTGTGAATCAATTGCAATGATCAGAACTGGGAGTGTATCGTTATGATGTGTTAAACAATGTTCCAGTACCTTAAGGAATCCTAATAATTCACATCTTTGGGTCGAATCATTATCTGGGTCAGCTTGAAAAATGTCCTTATCGTTGCAAGTTTTGCAATAATATCCATAGCCTCCGCTGTGTCGGAAGGTTCCATCCGAGGCCATCCATGCCAAGGCAGAAGTTCCATACAATGTAGGGACCTTCTCTTCTTCTTCCGGGCTTGGATCAGGTACCGTGTCCTCCAACAATGCCAGTTGTAATGGTGGGTAAGTACTAGCGTATTCCAGGTCTTAGACTCTCCCCGAAAATGTGGGTCAACTCTGTCTGCATCCAGCAAGGGTAACAATGCGGCACCGGGAGCACGCAACGTCCCATGCCCCCCCCCCGCCAAAGGCTCCACCAATTGTTTGGTGAGGAGGATTTTTCCTACGGCTCCATATCGATGTTGTGCCGCTTGAAGCGTTTTATGGGCTGTATATACTAGCTCATCATGAGAATTATGTGCGACAGCCCACACATGGTTGGTGGTGAACCCGAGGGTCACGGCCAGCGACTCACCCAGATCGATGGCATGGAGTTGTGTATCTTTAACCGTAGCTAGCAGGCGAAGCAGGTTCTGCTGATCTCTTTTCGTCCAGGACGTAGACCTTCGGGATCTATTACAGATCTGTCGCTGCAATTTGATGAGGAGTGCCAAATCACCAGGCCCAGCACAATGTCGATACCAATTCAAATGACCCAACAGCTGTTGAAAGCGTCTTCCAGTTGTAGGGAAGATTGTTCTCAATGGACCGACGTCAGGACCCCCATGAGAAATTCCGCAGCAGATGGAACCAATGCATCGAGCACCAAGGAACGCAATGTCATCCACAGGTTGCATACACGACCTTTCCTTGCCGATTGTCCATCCCTCACTCTGAAGGCGAGCGACCAGCCGACCGACTACACTAGTAACCACGAAACCACCACGGCCCATGATGGCGATATTATCCACGTAACTCCAAATTTTTAGTTCCTTCTATTGAGGAAGAGAGTATGAAGCTCGAAAATTCTTTAGGGTGTTATTCATGGCACCTGTGGCTAGTGATGGAGCGTTACGATATCCTTGTGGACAGACTGTCCATCTATACATGATGTCATCAATACACATGTTTAGTATTCCTTCTGGGTCGGTTATTGGGATGGAAAAGAACATATTCTTAAGATCCAATGTGACTCCAACCCACTTACTTGGTTGGAACTGTGCCATCTCAAACATACACTGTGGCAGAGTAGACGGATTAGGTTGTTAAAGTACCTGACACCTTTTATTGACTTCTCTGTAGTCTACAACCAACCGGGCTTCATTAAGCTTTCCAGGTTTCGCTACCCCCCCATCCTGATGACAGGTAGGTGCTGGCTGTTACGGTCTTAATACAGCCTTGTTGCTCGAGTCGCCTCAGGAGGTCAGTAAGGGACTGCTTTAGCAAACCCTTAGTCGGGATTGGTCGATATCGCCAGGTGGAGTTGTTACGAAGCGTTGGTTGATGCCAATCCTGTTCAGGGATAATGACGGGTAATGCCTGTAACACTTGTTCTTTAAGGTCAAGCACTTTTATCCCCGGGATCCCTAAAATGTTGATGCCCCCTAGAACAGCCTCTAGGGGATATCAGTAGCCTTGGACCCAAAATTTGACCTTTGTTGTGACAGCGATAGTGTTAAGCCCTTGTACCTTGATCGTTTTAGCGGTCTTTTGATGAGGTATCATTGAGGTAATCACATTGGTCTGAGCTCCAGTATTGAGAAGGAAGAATGCTTGTTGTTGGTCATCCGGATCGGTAGGGTTGCAAACAGTGAGTTCGGCGTATGGTCGAGAATCCGTAGGATCAGGTCTGAACTGGAGAAGGCCGCTGGCAGAGCCGACGGCCATCACTCATTTTTTGATGAGTCCTCGAATTTGAATCCTAATGCTTCAGCCAGATGAGACTGGCCCCTTTCTCCCAAAATTCGTAGCTGTGCCTTTGTAAGCCCGGTGCGGGAGAGAAGAAAACCAAACATGGTTCTTTCCCTCAGGGTTCTCTCCTTCGGGGTTCCTGGGAGTGACCACCCTTGCTCTCGTCGAGGGATAAACTCTTGCCGTCTGGGTCTCAATGTTCCGGCTGGGTATACCGAAGATCGGTCCCTTATGGTATCAGAAGCTTCTTCACTTTGTTGCATAAGTGCTTGTAGACGTGGGAGATGGCCTAAGAGATTTCCCACAAGTTGACCTGCCATTGGATTCAAAAAGAGTGGGAGTGTAACGGCATTTACTCCTCCATATACCTCCACGCAGGCCTCTATAGCTTCCAAGGGCTTTGGGATTGCCCCGGGGTCCGATAGGTGGTGATGAGCCCATCTTTCTTTTCGTTGTACGGCTGTTAATCCCATTGGATTCGTTCTCGGGCTCCATGAGAGATATGACACCCCAACTATAGCTAGGAGGAGTTGCTCCGCAGTAGCCTTTTGTGGACGACCTTCGTGTCAGGTGTGAAATTTGTGGGTTACCTGTCCCACTACGAGCATCGGGATCGGGATGGGCCAGTGGGCACTGTCTGTGACCACATTCAAATAGGTAGCACGCCCACCACTCCATGCCGCCTGTCGGGTCAAGGCACTCGCTTCTTCTTTATCCAAGGTGTCAGATCCAAATTCCACTAGTAACCGCCCTAACCACATTGCCAGGGTTTCTCCTGATCTTATTTTAGATTCCTTGCAAAGTTCTTGAATCTCTGGTCTGGTGCATGTGCGTGAGATAATGGTGGTACATGTAGCACCATCTTCATCTGCAACATGCTTCGTCACAGCTACTGGGTGAGCTGCGGTAGAGAAAGAGTTAAATTCTTCATCTGGAAACATTGGGTATATCTCTCCTCCCATTGCCCCCTCCCCTTGGCAAGGAGGCGGGACTGCTGGGAACGACGTCACCTCAGGGGGCGGAGGCACTAGGCGGATCCCCGCCGGGTCTTCTGAAGCTCCGCCCCTCTTTTCCAGGTTCCCCAGATGGCTCACGCTTCTTTCGGCTTCTTTCTTTTCTGCTAGCGGTATCATGCGGCTGGTGCTATTAATAAGCTCTGCTCCAGAGCCTTTTGCCGCCCACTCCAGCGACTCCTTACCCGCCGTATGCATCTGTGCCTCTAAATTTGCGTATTCCCTTAGCAGACCCGCTACTGTACGGAACAGCACATTTTTCATTTTTCCCTTCTTCCATTTGGTCAGACCCCATCTCGGCACATGATGGCCCTTAGTTTCCAAATCCTCCCAGAGCTGAACAAGCAGCTCATGGCCCCGCGACTCTGGCACCAAATCCGGACAGTTAAACCAGTCCGTGGGGGTGGATTCCCCTCCTTCGCTTACATATCGAATGCATTGAGCGAACTCTTGAGCGGGGGTCAGCTTCTCTGCCTTCCGCGTTTTCACCCCGGCTAAGGATATGGTCGAGGTTTCCTCCGGGGGTCGATAGTAGACCCGGTCGCTCCTCATTATACATCCGAACTCCTCAAGGGATAGCTTAGTTCTCCATTCCTTCACTACGGCTTCTTCTCTCTTTACGGAGAAGTAACCATCAATATTTCTTTCATCCCCTTCTACCGCCTGGTGGTAAGTGATATGTGCCCATAGATCGTTGGCATTCTCTATGTGGCGGGTCCCGGTGCGCCAGGGGCAGCACCCGATTAGGTTCTTCTCCCTCACCGTGCCCTTTAATCCCATCCTCGTCGCCATGTCTCGGACGGCCAAAGCCGACTCGAGGTGATTCAATAATTACTCGTTTGTCGGGGCGGGCTGGTGAATAGAGAGGCCGAGAAAGCTTTACGGTTGTAAAAACTTTACTTATGTCGCCTGTGGTTGCGATGAAAATGGTCCGGTCATCTGAACAACTACGTTAGTTGTTCCAGCTGGCAGGGCTCAGGCCAGCACGTCCGTCTACAAATCAGGCCGGCAGGGAAAGGGATACGTCTGGGATTGCGCTCGGCGACGGGGAGTCGAATTGATAGGTGATCAGTCTATTGATCAGCTCAGCCCGAGTCAGATCTCTTCAGAAGCACTCTGCAGCGTGCTCAAAGTTCTCCGACTTGGGCGAAAGTCGCGCTAATTTTTAAATGGCCAGCAAGCCAATTACTAGCCGCCACATGTGCATAATTTAGTACTGGCCAATAGCGGGACACAAATTTACATCCGAATGGCGGGAACTCTCTTGCACCGGGGGTTTTCTGCAACAACAGAAAGCCTTTTACTTTTGCAAGAGGCTCTCATGTGGCGGGAAAATTCCACTGTGCCGAGGCACCAAAACCACTGGGTTGTGACACCCAACACCTTCATAACCATTTCACTTCTCCAGACCCCACCATCCCCCACAGACCTATGGAGTGAAGAGATTAGAAATTAAATATATAATATTGAGCCATGAAGTCAACTGACTTCCTCAGCTTCACCTGACTAGAAATGAAGCTGCCCCTGCCAGGCAGTTTGCTTTAAACTTCCAGTTGAACAGGAATCAAAGTGTGTGTGGGGGAGTGCCTGTACCCCACCCCTCACCCCCGATCTTCCCTTGGCAATTAGATTTACAAAATCTTGGATGATAAGTATGGTTTCAAAGGACTAGAAAAGGGCTAATATAATGCTCTTATTAAAAAAAACAAAAAAACAAAACCTAAGGAGTTGGAGAATTACAGGCCAGTCAACTTGACTTTGGTTCCTAGGATGTTACTATAAACAGTTATTTTGTAAGTATCTGGAAGATGAGGGGATGATTACTAGCAGATAACATAGATTTGTTAAGAATAAGTCATAGCAAAACTACTTGATTTCCTTTTTTTGACAGTATAAACAATTTGATGGTTAAAGATGGTTCTACAATTATGTTAGATGGAAAACAATACAGATTTTAAGAAATATCAGAATTAAAGTGGCTTTTGTATTGTGATATAGCAAGAACAATATGCACACATACTTTTCTCTTGCCCTCTCTAGGGTCCCTGCCTCATCCATTTCACAGGATGGAAAGTACTGTGGGGATGAATTAAAATTCCATGAATGATTTTTTTTTTTTAAATCTGTAAGACCCTGGACTCATTTTCTTAGGAAAATATGAAATCAATGAGTCAAGAGTCTACATGAAAAGAAACAATAGTGTCATATTTAAAGCAACTGAATGAAGTACTGGAGAATCTGGTTCTCTGCATCTGTCACAGAATTCTCATATAATTATGGGTATGTAGTTTAAACTCATCTTTTCAAAGGGGAACTTGCCAGATGCCTAACTTTAGACATTTTTGTTTTGATTTAGATAAGTGTAGGGCATTCAACTATAACTGAAGTCAATGGGAGCTGTGTTTTTAACATATAATACTATAATACCAAATACTCACAAAAAATCGGGTCTCAGTGTGTCACATTGGACACTCAAGATTGGACACTTCTGGCAATTTGGCTGCAGTGTTTATGTGCTTTATTTCCCCACCATTGAGAGCATGCAGCAATACCTAAATTCACAAAGGCACTGGGAAAATAAATTCATATTTTGTAAATTATTTATAATGTATATGTTATGGTAAAAGCACCATAATAATCCCAGGAAAAAAATCATAATTTAATTAGTTCAGGTCTAAATATGAGACATGAAATAAGGCCTGAGGGCACATACTGAATAAGGGAGATAAAAAGAAATATTGAAAAAATACTTGCCTTTGGAATGAAGCAAGCACTCTGTGGGCAAAATAAATAAATAAATAAATAAATAAATAAATACTACCATAATTAGAGCTAGACAAAAGCCAGGATGTCTAATTGGACACAATTTTTTATTTTAATTTCTGTCTTATTCTTTTCATAATTTAATTTTGACCTGAAAATGGACCAAAACCAATCTTTTCCTAATTCTTCAAAAAACTGGATGCCCCCTGAGCCTTGCTTGGGGCTGCTCACTGAAAATGATGAGGGTTTTTTTTCAGTTTCATTGCTAGTAGCATCTGTGAAAGTTTGTAAAACCTGAAAATGTTTCAGATGGAACATTTTAGGCTCAATGTACACACAATTTTTGGCATGACTTTGTTTTGTTGGAAAATGTATTATCAACTCTGATAATGAAACAAACACTCAAGGGATGTTAAGTAAGGTTACTTTACTTCATTTTCCACTTTTTGAGCAGATGGTTTTGCACCATATTTGACTAAAAGAATAAAAGGGATTGATTTGGAATGGAATATTTTAGAGACTTATACATTCATAAGTAAAATGTAAAGAAATAACGTGCTTCCATTTCCTGATCTCAAAATAAAAATATTTCAGGGCCTGAGAAAGGGCATGTGATGCCAAAAACCTTGTCTAACAGTTCTCTTAGCTAAACAGTAGATCCAGAAAAGATATCATAAATAATTCTTGCTACTTTAATAATTATTAATTGTGTTGTTGAGATTTGGCTTTTTCCTTATAGTGAACAAGCTCATTATAGATAAGATATATGGATGCAGCAAATAATTTTTAGCCTGGCTACTTAAATGTAGGGCATCTTTTCATTGTACTGAATTGTGCTGTGTAGACATACCCTATAGATATACAAATATTCACAAACAATATTAAGTATAATTCATCTTCCCACATGTGCCTTGCTTGTGTCTCTGCCTTGAGTGCTAACATGTGTTTCTAAGATGGGGATGCAATTATTTCTTCTGTCTATTTCTACAAAGAAGCTTAATTGTTTCTTGCAAATATCTTAAATGAAGGGTAGGTATCCAGTCTGTCCTTTTCTCTACTTCTAAACCATTATAGTACTGAGGATTTCTCTTTTTTGTTTCGTGTGTTAACTTTTGTTAAGATGTCTAAAACAATTGAATAAATGCTATTCCATATGAAACTTATAGCCTAGAGGAAACTATTTCCTTCAGCAGTTTATTTTAGATAAGTCTTTGAAAATAATTCCATAAGCAGAGAAATAGTTAGCCATGTTAGTCTGAAGTCAGGCAGAAGGCAAAGTAGATTTTCACTTTATAAATGAACTAAATCTGATGAAATGGACTTCGGTAAAGAAAGCTTATGCTGTATATCTCTAAAATAAATCTACACACAGGCTGGAAACAGACATTCGGGGAAGTTACAGAGAGGTTAGATTGCATTAAAAATGGCCACCCTATCTAACTTAGCCCAGTTGTGGACCTCGCACTTGTTAGGTGGATTTAAATGCAAACTGTACAGAAGTTCAGGACAATTAGATCAGTCTAAAAATAACTAATCCAAGCTAAATTAATCCTACTTCTGAGGCACACTTAATTTAGATTGGATTGGCCATTTTTAGACTGATCTACCTGTCCTAGATTTCTGTCCAGTTCCCAGCAAAGCCCGAGGGCTGGGATAGCCATGCCCCTGTCCCCAGCCATAGCTCCAGCCCCAGCCCCAGCCCCAGCCCCAAGACTATGCTTCCCTTACCTCTCACTGGTACTGGGCTATTTGTATAGCCCATGGCTCCTTGCTCTATCCAAAGATGTACAATCCCTACACCCCTGGCCATCCTAGCCCCTCATCCTGCAAACCACTCCCAGTGCTTGTTTTACTGGCATTTGCCTGTACTGGGAGCTGAGTTGGGATAGGGAGGGGCAACAGGATATAGGGGGATGTTTGTCTGGGGGTTGGGAGGAGACTAAAAATAGCCCCTAGTCCTGGGGGGTGAAGAGAGCACTCAAACCCCCTGCAGATCCTGCTAGTTTTACAATTCTCCTGTGGACTCTACCTGACCCCCCCCCCACCCACCCATTCTCTCATAAACCCTCCATCCCCTCCCAGAGCCTGCTTTCCCCCATCCTCC
This sequence comes from Alligator mississippiensis, assembly GCF_030867095.1. Taxonomy (NCBI): domain Eukaryota; kingdom Metazoa; phylum Chordata; order Crocodylia; family Alligatoridae; genus Alligator; species Alligator mississippiensis. Next base: position 110,756,835 of record NC_081828.1, on the reverse strand, counting down.
CCCACTAGTCCTCCCATCCTGAGTTAGCTTAGATCAGGTAGTCATTTTTACCTCAATCTAACCTCCCTGAATGTCTGTCCACAGCCAAAATAAGCATTCCTTGAATCAAAGATAAATAGATATGCATATGGTAGAAAAGAAGAATAATGAATACAATTAGAAGGATAACATATAAGCAGGTAAAACAAAAAACAAAGTACTTGTTGCAAACAGCAAGGCACTGATTGTATACATGTGTCTCCATGTCATACACCCATTCCATGCAACTCTAGGAATGTTTCCATTTTTAGCATTGCAGGTTCTTAGTATATATAACTGTTCTCAGAAAGGAAGGATTTAAAAGTTTTTTGTTCTAAAGGAATGACAGGGTCAAGTTTCAGGCAGGATTACTGAAGAAGACAAATATTTTTCAGGAGTATCAAAAGACTCCATAATTGACAAAAGTAGTATGCTCCCTAAGATTTTTGAAGAGATATTGATTTCTACCATACTATTCAGCTCCTAACATGCTATTCAGGGAAATGTGGCACCTACTTTCTCTGAAAGAAAACTACACAAAGAATTCCCTGTAAAAGAAGAAACATCACAGATGAATTCACTTATAAAAGTTCACCCTTTACTTTTTATAAAGGGTCAATCAGTGTCAAAAATCTTTTGGAAAGAAAACATAAAGCATTACCTGCCTCTTTGTATTGTAAATGGTGCTGTTCTTGCTGTGGTGCCATTATGACAGTAATAAATTGTTACCTCACTTTGTCAGTTTTTTATCAGTGCAATTGGATGGCAGTACTCTATACTCTAATAAATATGTATCTTAATATAATAATAAAGTTCTTCCCACGTCTTTTGAAATGTGCAGCGCTTCAATGAAAATTAAAGAGAGTTACACAACAGACTTAAATCATGTTAAACTGCTATAACAGATTACGCCTACTGAAGTGAGATCTTTTATTATGGTCTGCAGCATCTCATGTATTCAGCATCCCTGACTTCAAAATGGCAGTGGGGGTGCTTTAGCTAAAGCTCGTTTGACTAATCAAGTCTGCTCACATCTGCTCTGACCATTGACTCTGGATTTAGGACCCAGGGGCCTTGTTCTGGGGGCAGGGACCCACCCTCCCACCCTAAGGTCAACCACAACCTTTCCACTCAATAATAGGCAAATCTATTGATACGCAGTGATAACAGAAAAGAAACAATACAAACAATCAAGCAATTCTATACATCTCCTAAATCCTAGGGCTGTCATCAGAGTCAAAGTACATCTGGCCAGGACACAGTCTCCACTCTGAGGCTCTTTCTTATGTGTCAGATGTCTTAGGGCTGCAGCAACCTGGAGGTGGGATGCTGAGGCCCACTCCCCTCCCCTCCAATGAGGAGTATGAGATGGGATGGTCATGTGCCCTCCATGGTGGCCTCAGGGACCATTCCCAGGGGACAGGGATGGGGACCCCTCTCAGAGAGAGGGATGGGGTGGATGGGGATAGATGAGACAAAGGGAAAGACAGTGAGGAGGGACAGGGAGAGACCCTCTTTACTCTCTATGGGCAAAAAGTCGAAACACGTCGATACAGCAAAACAATTTTGACAAACAAATGGGACAGTACTTTGAAACAAAACCAAATGACAAAACAAAATACTGTTCCTTTGAAACGGCAAAACAGATTTTGAAATGAAACAATGGTGTTTCTCACAGCCCTATTATACAGCCTGTCTACTTCCAAGGCTGGAAAAACTCTGTGTGAAAGAGACCCAAGCTTTGTAGAAATCAATTAACCCCTGCTACCTAACTTAAATCATTAAAATGCATATAGGTATGCCTATATGCCAATTTCCAAAAAACTAAACATTTTAAATAACATGTCTAAGCCAACACCAGCACATGCAAATTAGCATGCATCGGAGAAGACGTTGGGCACGTGTGTAGGTGCCAATAATGAGCAGAAGACAGGGTACCAATTTAGAGGGGCTGAACAAACAGCAGCCACCGCTGCTGCTGACCCAGCTGTTACAGTCAGGCACTGCCTTTCCTACTGCTGCCACCCAGGGCCCAGACCCTGGCTGTTATGCCTCTTTACAAACACATTTGAACAGGGCCAATAATCTGGTCTTAAGTAAAATAGTCATGTGTTTAAAGATAGGTAGGTGAACTAGACTGACTAAGTGCTAAATATTATTTTTGCTGGAAATGTAAGTTTAGGAAATACAGAGAATCATTATTATAGAAAGACTGATTATGGAGACAATGGCCAGATGTGAAATCTAGATTTGGATCTACATTCAGGTCCTTTCCATCTGAAGTAAGGTGGGGAGGGAGGAAAAAAATAGATTTATTATTTTAAGGATTCTAGTTCAGGTTAATCTCTAATCTAATCTGGAAATTCCAGGTTGATGTAACTGTACAAAAGAAACTGCTATCTACACCCCCCTTCCCTCCCCCTGCCCTCCGTCTCTAAATCCTCATTTGTTTGTCTCTGCCAATCTCCCCCTATCTTCTTAATTTCTGTTTCTTTATAAGCTTGCATGCTCTCCTGCCAGCTGAATAAGTACCTTATTTTGCACAAACTAATCTGTGTATGCTGATGAATACTGATTGTGTAATTTGCATGAAAGACATGCTGCCTGATTTTTCTGAGAAAAATACATTTAAAAAAATGCATGTCAGTAGTGCCTCTTACTTGATCCCTAACTGTGGTGGGCCAATGTAGCATTAAGGGAAGCAAAAAAAGTATAACGTTTACCTATATAACCTGACAAAATAGAATAAATTGTCAGAAGATGATTTAATGAATTTAAACCCTGACATACATACACATATCATACATAGTGTTTAATGATGATAAGAGAACTTTATCTGCAGAAGTCAAAGCACTAGCCAGGATCTTTAATTATTTTGTAAAAGCAAATACAAGTAGGGTACAATTTTTTACAAAATATATTCAGTAGCTGCTTATAAATGTTGACCTCTTTTGACTAACAACATATTGTCTGTTAGTATCCTGAAAAAGACCTGTAATGATTTCGGGAATCTCTGTGAACAGATTTTAAATGGTGTCTGAGACTGCGTATTGTCTGTATTTAAGTGTGTCAGACTGAAACCTCCATTTTGCCTGCTCTAGCAGCTTTTGCCTCAGTAGTATACTAAAACTCACAGGGGATGACAGCAGAAATTCTTGTGCCTGGCATTGAACTAACAATTGTAATGAGGGTGATGCTTTGGTAGCAGAAGCGCTCTTTTTATTTGTGGAACAGCCAAAGAAAACAGAAATTGGTTGCAGAAATGGGAGGGGAGAAAATAGAAGCGAGAGGGAGGAGTGGTAGAGAGATTGAGGGAGGGATTTTTCATAATTTACAGAAGTCATATGGAGAAAGAGGATGGAGCTCCCAGATTTATTAGAGAATTCTGACCTAAGCCCAAAGAACGCTCAAGTGGGATGAGGAAACTGAGGCAGGGAAAATTGTACAAGGGCTCATTTATTTGTTTTCTTCAGTCTGTATCCATCGTGTGCTATCAGAAATAAAGTATGATTAGTCTTTGGAACCTTAACTAATTCTGTGTGGTTTCAAACCTCAAACTGGATTTCTGGGAGAGAATGTACTGGGTAGAATTCCATTCCTAGTGGATAAGCTAGGTGAAGCTTGTGACCAACAGAGTTATCTGACTAAAGTGAAGGAGGGATTTTATTACTCACTCTGTATGCATTAGGTGCCCTGTACATCTCCAGATCCTATTCCTGTAGGAATTGGGAGTGGGGAGGTGGGATTTCTATACTCAGAGCAGTTAATAGAATCTCTCCTGCTCTTTAGTCAGGTAATTTAGTGTTGGTTGTAAGTTGCACTTTGGTTATTAGTAAGGTGACAGGGCAAGGAAAGAGATAATTCTACATCTACTCAAATTCAGTCTTGTCAGATCACAAAAAACACAATCTAGACAGATTGCAGGTTTAGGTACTATGTGTATGAAAATGGTTCTCAACTCAGGATTTTATTCATTCTGAAAATGACCCTGTTTCTCTTCTTTTTTTCCCCTTTTTATTATGAGTGCAATTCTTCACTGTATATGAAAAATGTATATTCTGATTTAACATCTACTTGTCCTCAATTGAAGTGTCCCTCATTCATCTGCCTGGCTGTACCTTATGCCAAATCAAATGTTTAAATACACTTTAAACCCCAAGATCCTAGCCATACAGACCACTTTAGACTGGATTAAACTTCCCTGGATGTTTCAAAAGCACACTGGGAAAATAAAGTGTTATTTTGAATCCATCCTTCTTAACTTTGTTCAATGTTACGTGTGGACTCAGAGCATTCTGTGCCTAGTATCTGGCAGTCATCCAGGACTTCCAAGAGTCCTCCAGGCAAATCAAACTGAACCACTCCTCATCCCCACCTAAACCTGTGCAGAGCAATGAGATTACTCTGGGATGCAACCAGTATTCTACTGCCCAAAGATCTATTGCCTACGGAGACCAGTCTGTGGGAAACAGAAAGCCTCTGTATCAATCTCATTTCCATGCCCTTGGTAGGGGCCCCAGGCTTATGAACAAAGAGGGGAGAGGAGGAGGGTGGTTAGCCAGGTTCTAGGTAAGGGATTATGTGGTTCCCTGCTTGAGGTGGGTGTGTGGTTGTGCCTGTAACAGTTATTTGTTGTTGGTAGGATGTGCCAACTCCACAGCCCCAGAAACTGGCACAAATAACAGGGCGGGAATTCCCACTTTAATATAGAAAATCATAGGGATTAGGGCCACAACCCAATGGGCCAAAGGAAGGGAACAGGTAAAAGATAAAAGAACATCCACAACTGTGGTAATATACACTCAGCATCTTAATTCCTCTCTACACATCTGGAGGTGTCCGTAATCAAGCTTTTAGTCCCAGAACACTCAAAAACCAGTAGTCTGCAGCAGCCCTTCAGGCTCAGTCCAGCTCCTTCAGTTTGCACATCCTTGGCTGACTCAGTCAATGGGATCCCAAACTCTACCTGACACTCCTCCTATATAGAGCTGATCAGTCTCCATGAGAGGGGGTGCAAACACTATCCTCTTCTTCTCACTCCAGCTCACTTCCTCATCAAATTGTTTTCTCTTTTTTTTTTTTTGCCTCCTCCCCAAGCCCCAGAGATTTTTTGGGAGTCATAGTCCAAATTAGCACAGTCATCACAGCTCTGCAGACTACACTCTGGTTCCATCTGCTGTTACACACATTACTCATTACGGGGGGGAGGGGGGGGGGGGGGGAAACAGAGCCATTTCACAATGGGTGCTTAATAGTACAGAATAGCTGTCATCCCATGGTTAATGTGAAGTGAATTAGCCCATTAACTGCTAATTGTTCCTTACCCTCTGTGCTGTACTCTTGCAGCCAACCCTGCCTTGTAGGTTCCATCCTGCACACACATTTCTATTCAGTTGCTAGCAATGCATAGTACTTGAGGGGATTTCTAGTGAAAGTTTTTTAAAGATGTGGTATGAGATGGAGACAGTGGAAAGTCTTAAAGCAGCAAGGCCCTGGAATGAAGAAGCAGGGACTCGAAACCCCCTTTACTTCTCTCCCCTACATACACATGTAACCCGGGTACACCCAAGGGTGTGCCCTATTCTCAATAGGATGGGATGTGTAGGCAGGAGGAGGTGCTGTGAGAGGGAGGCCAGAATTTCGAGCAGATCCCTCTTTTCTCTATAGAGTTAGCCCAAGCCCAAAGTTCTTAACTATATACAATTTATTGAGTTATAGTATATATAAATATAAAACTAAATATCATATACATATATTTACACAGTGAACATTAACCAATAACCAAGGTCAAACCCTAAATAATGCTGTATACATCACAATACAACATTTCAATTGCAAAATATAAGGCACAAACATGAACAATCGTAATAACATCTATTTCCTTACCCATGGCAAGAGGTAGTCCTTCTTCCAATGGGGTCCCTTGCAGGGGGTGTCCAGGAAGCACCAGGGACCCCTCCCCTTAGAGCCTTGACTAGGTGGGGGTTTGACCACCCCAAATGTCTTTCCCCTGTTGGACCCAAGGGCCCAATGACTCACGCTTCCTCAGGTGGTGATGGTCAGGGCACAGATCGATGGGGTTTCCTCTGCTGGAGCGCCTCTCCAGGCCTCTCCTGCACTGCTAGGCTCCTCCACACCCTGTGCCCCGCTCTGGGCACAGAGGGCTCAGCTCCTCTTAGCTGCTGCACCACCACTGCTGGCTTCTGGATGCTGGGCCTCATGCTGCAGCATTACCAGTTTCCCATGCCCTGGCTCAGCACTGACAGCTGTCTTAGCACAGGCTAGGCCCTTCAGGCTCTGTCCATCCATCCTCATGCTGGCTGGCTATCCCAAGCAGCCTCCGTTGCTCCCTGGCTCCCAAGTCTTGAGTCTGTACACAACCCTGCACACTATGGGACCAGACTGCTTGCTGGGAGATGGGGCCTGAGCTGCCTCACTGCGGCCACCAAGGCCTTGCCAGGGTTGCAGGCTCAAGCCGCCGCTTGCAGCTGTCAAAGCCTGGGCTCCATGCACTGAACTGTACGCTATGATGGGCTTAAGCAATTTCACACCACTCCCAGGGCTGGGTCTCAGCGCATCGTCCCTGTGCTCTGTCAACAGCCTGAGTGGTCTTGTATCACTCCTAAGGCTGTTCCTCCAGTGGCAGCTTCAGGAGCCTTGAGCCTATTTATTGCCTGCTGAGGGAGAGCTCCCCAGCTTTTCTTGGCTCTGCTTTTCTTGAGTCGCATCTGCCCCTCATGCTGGGCACGCAGCTCCTTTTATACACTCCAGGGCTCCACCCCTAAGTCTTCCAGACCTGACAGTTTACAGTCTTCAGTCAGGTCTGGTGGAGCTCTTCTCCCCCTTCCCTCTAAAGGAAAATAGCATGACTTTATTTCTTCTGCTGCCCCCTGATTGGTGGATGGGCTCCACCAATGAAAACAGCAGGATCTCAATCCTGGGACTCAACCCAAGCTCTGAAAGGTGAGCCTGCTGCACATATATGGTCACCTCCTATCTGGGTACCAACATATAGAGTTCAGTAGTGTGCAAACAAGTACAGCCATGGATTGTACAGGTGTGGCAGGTAGGAAAACTGAGGCATGGGCTGTGATTTGGGTGCAGACCAGTGGTGGTAGCCCAGATGCAGGGTGCAAAAAACTCTTGGTGAGCTCTTCCATGTCTTCCCCTTCCCAGCTGAGCCTGGGACTCTACCATTCAGGATCCCTACAAAGGAGGCAAAATTAACAAGGCAGCTTTCCAGAATAGGAGTTTAAAAAGTTGGAGTATTCTTAGATGGGGGAAACCCAGAGCACCCAACTCCCAGAGGGTCCAGCCAAGGGCCACACAGTCTCCTAGAAGCTTGCAATCCCTGCACCCTGCCCCAGTCTGAATCTTTTTCCCCATCTAGGGCAATTCTGGGGAAATGCTGAGTACTGTCTCTTGGAAGGCACAATCATCTACATACCCCAATGGCATTTTGGCAGCAAAAGGTGAGGGTTCTACTTACAGATCTTAGCAATGTACATGTGGACACTTTTGCCCAGGAACAACTGTGAACCAATTTCCAATCAGTTACATTCTTGAAAAAGTTCAGGTGTTATGCCTGTCTACATCCTCAGTTAATGTTTCTAGGAAACCAGTGAATTATAGCAGCAATGTCCCTATAGAAATTAAGGATTACTCCTTCATTTGGACTGTGAAATCTAAATCAACTGTACCTTTGTTATGTGCTCAAATATGCATAAATAACTAATTGGGGGTAGTAACCGTATCAAGGCTGGGGCCCTATCCCTATTTGAGCAGCTATAATTCACTGGGTTAGTAGAACCATTAATTGAGGATGTGGACAGCCATAACATGTGAACCTTTCCAAGAATGTAACTGGTTGGGAACTGGTTCACAGTTGTTCCTGGACAAAAGTGATCACATGTTTATACATATACATATACATATGTGTGTGTGTGTGTGTGTGTGTGTGTGTGGTTAATTATGATCCATTTAAGATAAACTTCACTTAGGTGCAGAAGGTAAGATCTATCTATCTGTATATATATGAAAGCCTTTTTTAACTGTCACTACTTGGTTAATATGCAAACTATATTTTGTTGCTGTCAGCAGCCAAGCCAAGAAGTGTAATTTTTAAATGTACAAGTCCTTCGTTTACATGGTTAGATAAGTACTTAATAACTAACAGCTTAGCAAAAATCAGTGGGAAAAGAGGGGTGCAGGTACTCTTGTAAGCCATACCTCAGAGTTATTTAGGTATCAAACTTCCTTTTGAACAAATTTATGGAGGTTACCACCTAAAAACCTTTGAGGATTTCGGCCTGAGTGACTTCAATTCCTCATGACTTAAATAGAAAATCCAGGTCTCTAGTCTTTCAAACTATTAGGGCCTTTGCAGTTAAAATATTATGCCAGCTCAGAGATTCTGGTCATGACTCTGCTCAGTCTGGGTCAGAAAGGTTGCATTTTACTGAAGAAAAAGAGCAAGCTAGTCATTTTTCACAGGTCAAAGTGTATAGTATTGCAGCTATATATATATATATTGCAGCCTCTATCTTTTTAACCATCTGGGTAGAAGTCTATCAGATACTAAATATAATTTCTTCAGGACTTCATCTTGTTCCTTCTCTACAGTTGCAGTTTGTAGAATGCCTTTCTCTTTTTTAATCCATACTCTAATGGTTCATTTCTTTGTAAATTTATAATGTTTCCCAAGTTAGCAAACATTTTTTTGAGTATTTTAAGGTACTTAATAATAATGAATTTCTGTGAAATCCAGATGATTGTATTTTGGAAGCAAGAATTTATATTTTCACTGACAATAAGATTTGCCCCCACAGAAATGGATTGTAGTCTTACATTCTGTCCAAAGCATTAGGCGCTATACAATTATGTTACTCCTAAAAGGAGACCGGAGAGACTGGGCTTGACACAGCTCACTCCCAGCTTCTTCCCTTGTTGCCACTTCAGGGGTGGTGTTACTGCTACTGCTTGTTATCAGCAACAGAGCCATAGGAAAACTGTGTCTGCTCAGATCCTAATATTGGTACTTTTAGGAGATCAAGACTGCAGGTTCCATATTCTGCCTACTTATTCCTTGCCTACCTCTATAGGAAGACTAAGCATCCCCATGCATGATTCCTTCCCTCTTCCCGGTAATTTTACCAGTAATCCAGGTAGCATACTTAGGCAAATAAGAAGCAAAATACACTTTTCATCCTACAGCAACAGCCCACTGGGCAAGTTGCAGCCCCGACAGCAATTAACGTTTTTGAGAGAGAAGATTGCTGTGCTGCTGAATTCATGAATGAAAATCCTTTGTTGGGATCATCTTACTGTGGCTTTACATGTTCAGTAATATTTAAGTCATCTAGGTCTCTGATCCTAATTAATTTCCTGTGTCAATCAGGCTGACAACATTAATTCCTTCGGGCAACTAATGGGCACATGCCAAAGAATGTTATGTTTGCTGCTTGCTATTTGCCAAGGAAATGCACATTTTCAAAGTCTGCCTGAAGGTAAGAGAAGTCAATGAAGTAATCTGCAAAAAAGCTTTGCTTGAAGTGAAACCAGTCCTAAGTTTGTCTGGGAAGTAGCCAGAAACTATGAATTCTTAAAATATATAACCAACTGTCCCTTCTAGAAAGTGATCAGATTATAATTTTTTACTACTAAAATGCTAGCAACACTTTCTCCAATTTAATGGTGAAGTAAGCATTATATTCAAATGAATATGATTTTAAGTTGCACCCCTTAGCTGGTCCTTATTAAGTGTGCATGTGCATGTGTGTGCGCATGTGTGTGTGTGTGCGCACACACAAGTGTGTGCATGTGATGGGAGGAAGTTTCCTTCTCAAGGTATTTCAGTTATTTCATTTTGTTTCTGTCACAGATTGGTGAAGTAATTTTTCCAATATCAAGTGGTAGTGTTTTTCAGCTGCTGGTTGTAAAGCCTTGGGGCACCTATACATGTTCAGTGAGGCTGCTGTGATGCACTGTAGTTACAGCACATCAGAGCAGATTTGATTAATCAAGTTTGCTGGAGTGTGGTAAATACCAACCTCCAGCAGACTCCAGCATCACATGTATCAGCAGCCCCATACTGAAAAATGGTGGCAGGGGTGCTTTAACTAAAGCTCATTTGACAAGCTTTAGTTAAAGTGCCCCCTCCACCATTTTTCAATAAGGGCAGGCTGATGATGCCTCAGGTGCTTTAATTAGAGCGGCTCTCAAAGCCCCTGTAATTAAAGTGACCCCCCTGCCCCTGACTCTTAAAGCACATGTATAAATGCCCTTGGAATCCAGTGAATTTCCTAGACAGGCACAAGCTCCTATTCTTGCTCACATTTCAGATCTTCTTCTCACTATGTCACCCATTTCTAGAGGGACAGGAGGTAAGGAAGCTGGATCCCTGCCATGCAAGGAAAAGAATGGAGCAACTTTTTTGCTGCTTTTAGCAGAGGAGTCTTGGCTGTGTTCCCTCACACTCCCTACTGCTTTAAATCTTAGTAAAATCCTGAACTTGTTTCCTTGGGCCCAGACAACTGATTTGTGCAGTTAGCTGACTGAATACATGTCAGACGATATTTTATCATCTATAAAAATGACACAAAAAATTGCACATGGACTTCAGTGGAAATAGCTCCTGAGTGAAGATTGAAGTACCAAGCCCTTGATTTGAAGTCCCTCACAGCCTTCTGATATATTATCTCCTCTATTTGTTAGTTCTGTTGGTAACACCATGTCTGTCATCCAAACCTATTTTTTTCTATCTTCCTCACCCTTTCTATTACATTCTTAGTCATTTTTGTTTCTGCATCACACTTATTCTCTTTAAAATTGCTTGTCCTTGTACCAAATTGCCGAGTACAGGCTAGTTACTTGCCTGAAGCTAACCAATTTTGGTTAGCTTGAAACTAGCCAAGGTCCTTCCCTGAAAAAGACTGATGACTTTCAATTGTGGTTACTACACCTAAGAAGTAATATTACTGAGAAATGCTGTTTTTCTTTCAAATCCATGGGTTACACAAAGACTTACAAGTTTTTTCTCTTGCTACTGTTTGTTTGAATGGAACTGTTGCACACCAATATGGAATATGTAGCCCTTAAAAAACATCCCCATAAATTCTTCTGAGCCTGACACCCTCAAAATTGAAAGGTAAGAAGTACTTCTCAATGCTCATGTAGTATGAAAGTATTTGAAAATAAAGACTTCTAATTTCTGTTTGATAGCTGCAGTAATTCCTTAGACTTACTGGATATTTATGGCCGTTTGATGGAATGGAGGACCAATGCAATGTATTTTAAAACTTTAAGGCTAAGAACAGACAGTCAAAAAACCTGAGGCTGAATCAATTTAATTGTTGCAGGTTTCTCTAAACTGTATAGATTAAACCAATAAGCAAGTGAACTGATGTTCACTTTTCAAACAGGAAAGGCAACCAAACCCTGACAGTGGCCCATACCAGTAGCCAGGGACTAGAGCGTGCCTTCCATCCTGCTGGCCACTGCAGAGATCTGGGAGCCACACAATTCCCCCAGCCACAACCCCACTTCAGCCTCTGGGCTGGCTAAGAAAGGGGTAGGAGGGCAATACCCACCCCTCTTGCCTGGCACTGGACCCCCAGATGGGAGCAGCCCAAGGGCAGAAGGGAAGGCCAAAAAACGGGCTTTCCTCCACCTGCCCAAAGCCTGGAATAGGGCTTCAGTTCCACAGCCATGCTCCCCACTCTGTGTCCAAACCAGGTGAGGGTGAGGACAGGGGAAGCCCGCATCAGAGCTTGGCTCCACCCCCCAAAACTTAGAGCCAGAGCCAAGCCCTCCCAGAGCTCAGAGACAGGAGAGGGACTGGAGTCTCCTGGCCATGCCCCCCTCAGTGTCAGCCTGGCTGAGTGGCAGGTGGGGGACAGGAAAGCCCACATCAGGTCTTGGCTTTGCCTCCCCTCCCCAGATCCAGGAGTGGGGCTGGAGTCCCCCTACTACTAGATCCAGCCTGTCTGAGAAAGTGGGTGGGGGAAGTTCCCAGACCCACATCCTCATTCCTTCAGCTTGAAATCTCCACATGTGCAGCCTATTTGGGCTGCACAAGTAGTCATTTGAAAGCTGGGGTCCTGCCTATTGACAGCCTGCCCTCTTCCCAGGCAGGGGAGAGGACAGGCTGTCAAGAAATGGGCTCCCCCATGGGTGGAGGTGGCTCAGAGAGCAATCCTCTAGTGTCCCCATGTAGCTAAGCAGCTCTGCAGTAGAAATGAATAGCTGTTCATGGCCTAAATCTATTATGGTCTGAGTCAATACACCCTGAACTTGAATAAGCTACACACATGGATTTAAAGATAAAGGCACAGGGAAGTGGGGCTGGGGATAGCCTTTCTGACTGCAGTTCACATATCCTTAGTCTTTAAATTGCTGTTTACTGTCTAGCTGGCAAACACTGGGAACCAGGGTGGGGGTGGCATTTAAAGCTTAGTGCGGCAGGAACTGGGGCCAGGAGAGCTTTCTCAACATGGTGCCTGGCCTCTGTGGTCTTTGAAATCACTGCCTATTTTGCTTAGCTAGGTGATGGGAGTGGCATATAAAGATGTAGGGCTGGAAACTAGGATAGGAAGAACTTCCCTAGCTCTTGTTCCCAACTCTGCAGGCTTTTAAATTGCCTGCCCAGGTGGACAGCATGGAGAGTTTCAAAGCTGGGGAGTCTGGAATGGGACCTGGGGAGAGCCTCCCCATGTCCTGGCTTCCCGTCACCAGCCATGCTGCCCATCTGGCAGTCCTCCTTTGGAGAAGGGGCGGCAACTGCTCCACTGCCCTCTCAGACCTGACCCAAGGGATGGGGGGAGGGGAATAGTAGAGCAGTGTATAGGCATTCCCCCACCTCAACCAGGCTGGAGACTGGAGGCGGGTGTTGATGGGGTACTGTAGCCATGTTCCTGGCTCTGGTGGGGTAGAGCCAAACCCCAGTGTGGGCTCCCCCTACTCAGCCAGGCCAGAGACTAAGGAAGGGGGCAAGGCTGGGGGGCTCCAGCCCTGCTCCTGGATCTGGGCTCCTGGGGTGAAGCCAAGCCCCTCACACCTCCCCACAAGTTCACCAGGCTGCATCCAGCTTGGGGTCCAGTGCTGGGCCAGAGGGGTGAGTTTTTCTCCTCACCCTCTCCTCAGCCAGGCAAGGAATGTTAGAGTTCTGGCTAGGAAAAAGGGCAAAGCAGACCCTGATGTGTTGAAACAGGCAACATAGCCCATGGCTGCAAAGCATCCTGGGATGCTGGGAGACTGTGAGTTAACTTGAACTGGGAAGGGACCTGGTACAGAAGTTCCATAAATCAGTTAAGTCTGATACCACACCCAACCAGGTTTATCTTAAACCAGTTTTGGCCATTTTGAAAGTGGTTTAAGTGCACTGAACTTCTGTTATATTACAAGTCTAAACCTGTTTCTGATCACTTAAATTGGTTTATGTGTAGCTTCTGCCCTTAGTCTAAGGGTTTGACAATGAATAACTCTAAGAGACTGTGGCCATGAAGAAGCTGCAAAGAACCTTCCTCCTCTTGTAGTAATGTGACTGTAGGGAGTAGTGGCAGTACTCATCCCAAAGAGGCAGGGAGAGTGAGAGAATGCAATCCCATCATCCTCCCCACTACAGCATCCTCCACATTATATAAATACGTACCTAATCACTGTGAATAATTCATACTGAGGTTAATAGGGCCATTCCCAATGTGTGGAGTTAACCATCTATAGCTTTTTGGATTGTGGAAGAAATTCCAGCCTGAATAAGACTTCTGCACTATTCAACTCCTAATTTAATGGCTAAAATGGGATTTCACTGTTGCACAGGCATTGTACAAACCTTCATCTGAGGAGTAAATTTCACCCCAAAGACACATTTTCATTCTAGTGCACAACATTAGAATTTGCTCTTATTCTGAAAGGATGGACCTCTTGCTTAACCTGTGTTTCGAAGATTTTCTAACACAGAGAAAGAAATATAGGTCAGGGAAGTAAGTTTGTTCCTTGTCAAGGAATTAGAGGACAATATCAGTAAACTACAAGGCAGGCTTAGAAATCCATTTTAAACCCCCAAATGTTCATAAGGTCCACTGGGGGTTACATTGCTTACTATTGGTAAATGTTGAGGAACTGTGTTAGGCTTTACGACAACATAGACTATGCACTAATCAATTAGTCATTTAAGTTGTGAATTACATGTCTTTGACATCAACTTTGAAATCTATCCCATTCCTTTTTTCAATGTTTGCTTAATAAACTCTGAACTCCATTTAAAGCACTTTTATTATTTCCAAAGTTCAGGAACTTTGAGTATCTTAAAATTGCATTATATAACACCCTTCCCCCAACAAGCCACCACCAAGGATTAAAAATTGCAACGGCTTGGGAATCTGAAATTGTGGATACAAATGTCTCAGAAATGTCTTAGAGAAATCAGGAGGATCCTTTTTTGTTCTGGAAAGGCGCAAGCAACAAAGATCATTAGCAAGTTTATCTGGTAATTTAGCCTAGAATTTAGAATAAGATTTTTAAAAAAAATTACACAGTACAGAAATTATAAACCATGATTACCATGTAGCTTTCATTTAGCTGCTGTGATAGAAATAAAAATTGTATAATCCAAGTTCAGAGTATTGCTTTTTATAGAACTTTCTGAAAAATTCTGTCTTTCTGTTTGATCTCTTACAGTTTTCCAGGAGAATAAGATAAAGACCACATTCTGTAATGGAAAATTGTCCTCAAAATAATGGAGGAGCTAAAATGAGACATTACGGAAGTGAGGTAGGGTCAAACATAAAACAGGCAGTTACTGTGATAAACTTCACAAATATTTCCACTGAGAAAATTATTCTTTATATTTTATGAAATGCAAAAATATGGTATTTTCTATTGGTAAAGACATGATCTCAAATTGAACATTGCTTCTTGAGCTAAAACATGAATTTACCTCAGTTGCAGAGTTACTGGTTTTGAAAAGAAAATGTCTTTTTTCACTTTGAAAGAAAAAAGGATATAATTTGGGGGTAGTAGCTGCCTTTCACTTTTGTGACAAATCCAAAGCAAAATGATATGCACTTTGCTTTTTCACAAACTTGTGAAAACATGATTGTCTTTATTTTCTTTTCTTTTTTTTAAATTTTAAACCTGTGCTGCCAACACTGAAAACTTTTTTTTTGGCAGAGAACTAGACATGTTCACATTTTCATAAACACACAGGCTAGGCAGAGGCAATGGAAAACTTAATGATCTCATAGCACTGATGAAATATTCTGAGTCATTCTTGGGCTACATGAATTTTAGCAGTGGGAAACTAAGGCAATTGATGTCAGCATACAGTGCTTGCCTTTTGTGAGTAGTTTTCTGATTTAGTGTGCTTTTCTCTGTATATTTGTGGATAATACCTTTTAAAAGAAAACTGTATTATGACAATAATACTATGTTTATAAAGCACCTTTTATTTGTAAAAAAAATCCATAATGTGCTCTGTCATTTTGATACACTATACAAAGTATAAATAGGTATTATTTTATTTGCTACTAAATGTAGGCACTCCTAGAATGAAACATGGCAACTGCACAATAGATAGCACAAAATATTTAAGGCAAGAACATGACATTCTTGGTTCTTCTGTAAGCAGTGTCAGAAATTAAGTAGACAGAATCCAATTCTGGGTTGAATTGGGGATGCTGTGTCTAATGACACTACATAATGAAAAGAAATAGGGGTGTTAACAAAATAATAAGATCTCATCTTGTTTTTCATGGGAATAAAAGCCTTCATGAAGTACAGTTCCTCACGTTATGAAGGTGTGGTAACAGTGCAACACCTGATTCAAATAAGGTATCGCTGAATTAACAACACCCATCCAAAGTAGTACTACTCAAGTGTTGAAAGAGTATAAGCATTTAGAGAAGATTATGAAGTCACAACTCAAACTGGAATTGCTATAACCATTTTACAGAACAGTTTTTCATCAAATTATAACAAAATAAATGGAATATACCAGAAAGCATTGTGCAGAGATATGGAAAGAATGAGAGGAACACATACCTGTATATATAGCTTTTCTACGTTTGGGATATGTACTGGGATTAGTAATATTTTAAACCCAGACTTTTGACGTTATTTTAACATCAAATCATCTAATCTTGGTGCAAGAAGGTGGCCAAGAATAAATGTCTGACAACAATGATGCTATAAATGTGTTTTGTAATCCTGCTCAGATGGGATTTAACAGTCAAGCTGACTTCTTTCATTTTTTGGCTTTTTCAATTGAAGTTCAACAGGCCACATTATTGTTACCTGTTCAAAACTTCTTTAAATAATTTTCACACTTGTTTCTTCAGGGATTTTGTAAAGCATGTCCTCTTTGCCTTCAGTAAAAGGGAGCTGATTTGAAAAGATTAAAAGAGCATGAGAGACTGTATTACGTTTTATGCTGTACTGGATAGGACACTGCACTGGTAGTCAGGATACTTGGTTTCTATGCCCAGCTTTGCCATTGACCAGCTTAGTCAACTTGGACAAGTCTATTCACCTCTCTCTCCATCTGTTTTTTCCCACCTTCTCACTTCACAACCTTAGACTCATAAAGAAGTAGGGCTGGAAGGGATCTTAGGAGGTTCTCTAGTCCAAACCCTGCTCAAAGCAGAAGAATCCCTACCTAAAGCATCCCATACAAGAGCTTGTCCAACCCAGACCTAAAACTATACAAATAACCCTGTTCTACAGAAACAACATACATAGCGTTCCACATTTTCAGTTTTTTATTTAAAAGAAAAAATACAGGAATTTTTCAGTGTTTATTTTCCAAACATAAAAACCAGGTTGAAAATTGGGATAAAAGAAAGAAAAGAAAAAAATCAGTTTAAATCAGGGAAAATAATAATACGTTCCCAAGGCACAGCAGGGCAAGCCTGACGAAGAGCGGCTAAAGGGTCTGAACCTATTCAGCTTCCACAAGAGAAGGCTGAGAGGGGATCCGTTTACAAACTCACCAGAGGAGACCAGCAGGAATTAGGGGAGGCTCTGTTCCCCTGGGCACCACCCAGGGATTACTAGGAATAATGGCCACAAACTGTTAGAGAGAAGGTTCAGGCTGGACATCAGGAGACATTACTTTACAGTTAGGAGTACCAGGCTCTGAAATGGGTGCCCAAGGGAGGTGGTACTCAATCCTACCTTGGGGGTCTTCAAGAAGAGGCTAGACAGATATTTGGCTGCGGTGGTAGGACCACAGCACCCGTTCCTGCCCAGGGCAGGGGATCAGACCTGATGATCTGTTTCGGTCCCTTCTGACCCTAATTACTATGATACTATAATACTATAGATTCATAGATTCATAGACATTAGGGCTGGAAGGGACCTCGGAAGATCATCGAGTCCAGCCCCCCGCCCAAAGGGCAGGAAGTCAGCTGGGGTCATAGGATCCCAGCAAGATAAGCATCCAGTTTCATCTTGAAGGTGTTCAATGAAGGCGCTTGAACGACCTCCGGTGGCAGGCTGTTCCAGACCTTGGGGGCTCAGACAGTAAAGAAATTCTTCCTTATGTCCAGCCTGAAACGATCTTGTAGTAATTTGTGACCATTCGACCTCGTCATCCCTTGGGGCGCTCTGGTGAACAAACGTTCCCCCAGATACTGGTGGTCACCCCTGATAAACTTGTAGGTGGCCATCAGATCACCCCTGAACCTGCGCTTTTCCAGGCTAAAGAGCCCCAGGGCTCTCAGCCTGTCATCGTAGGGTCTGCTTCCCTGACCTCTGATCATGAGCGTCGCTCTTCTCTGGACTCTCTCAAGCTTCTCCACATCCTTTTTGAATTGTGGAGCCCAAAACTGGACACAGTACTCCAGCTGCGGCCTGACTAAGGCTGAGTACAGGGGGAGAATGACGTCCCGGGATTTGCTTGAGAAACATCTATGGATGCAAGCCAGTGTTTTGGTCGCTTTACTAGCCACAGCATCACATTGCAGGCTCATGTTCATCTTGTGGTCAATGATGACCCCCAAGTCTCTTTCTTCCATAGTGCTAACCAACATAGCACTGCCGAGCCTATAAGGATCCTGCAGGGTTTTTTTCCCAAGGTGGAGAACCTTGCATTTATCGGTGTTGAACACCATCAGATTCTCGTCCACCCACTGGCTGAGCCTGTCCAGGTCAGCCTGGATCATCCACCTGTCTTCTGGTGTGGATGCTTTGCCCCAAAGTTTGGTGTCATCTGCGAACTTGGCCAGTCCGCTTCTGACTCCAGTGTCCACATCATTAATGAAGATGTTGAACAGTATGGGTCCAAGGACAGAGTCCTGGGGGACCCCACTGGTCACAGGACACCACGATGAGTGACTTCCATCAATTACTACCCTCTGGGTCCGACCCCAGAGCCAATTTTCCAGCCAGTGGATCGTGGAGGACCCAAGGCAACAATTGGCCAGTTTCTCCAAGAGGCGATCATGGGACACCAGATCGAAGGCTTTTTTGAAGTCAAGATATATGACATCAATCTCATCTCCCTTGTCCAGGTGATAGGTCACCTGGCCGTAGAAGGAAATGAGATTGGTCAAGCAAGACCTACCTGCAACAAACCCGTGCCGGCTATCCCTTAAGATGTTGGCGTCGGCCAGTCCATTAAGGATGGCCTCTTTAATAAACTTTTCTAAGATCTTCCCCGGGATAGAAGTCAGGCTGATGGGCCTATAGTTAGCCGGATCCACTTTCCTCCCTTTCTTGAAGATAGGCACCACATTGGCCTTCTTCCAGTCTTCGAGTACTACACCAGAGCGCCAAGAGTTTTCAAAGATCCGCGCTAGAGGCTGGGCTATGATGCTCGCCAGCTCCTTGAGTACCCTGGGGTGAAGATTGTCAGGGCCGGCTGATTTGAAGGTATCCAGCTTCTCAAGATGTTCCTTCACAAAGTCAGCATTAACGGAGGGCAGGGGATCACCCTCACCTGGACTTCCTCGCCCTGTAGCGGGCATGGGCGTCCCATGGGGCTGATGAAAGACCAACGCAAAGTACCTATTTAATAGGTTGGCTTTTTCCTGGGCTTCACTTGTCAGTTGCCCCATCTGGTTCAGCAGGGGTCCAACGTTGCCCCTGCTTTTCCTCCGGCTCCCCACGTATCTGAAAAAGGTCTTTTTATTGTCCTTGATGCTCAAAGCTAGCTGGAGTTCAGTTGCAGCCTTGGCTTTCCTGGTCAGCTCCCTACAGGACCGGACCAGTGCAGAATAATCCTCCTTGGAGGTGACTCCCATCCTCCATCCTTTGTAGGCCTTTCTTTTTAGCCTCAGGAGGTCTGCTAGGTCCCTGGAGAGCCAGGGGGGCTGCTGTGCCCTCTTGCTGCCTTTCCTCCGAGATGGAACAGACTTAGTTTGGGCATTGAGGATCGCTCCCTTGAAGAGCAACCACTCTTCTTGAACTCCCCTCTCCCTGTGGTCACAGTCCCTTAGGGCCTTACTGACAAGCCTCCTGAGCTTGTCAAAGTCAGCTTTCCTGAAGTCAAGGACTTGCGTGTTGCTGACTGACTTGTCAGCTTTTCGGCGGATGGTGAAGGTGATCAGCTCGTGGTCGTTGTCACCCAGCTTCCCATCGATCACTAGGTTGCTGACTAGGTCATCCCCAGTAGCCAGTACCAGGTCGAGCAGCGCTTTGCCTTTCGTTGGCCCATAGACTTCTTGAGTCAGGTAGAGGTCATCCACGCATGAGAGGAAGCTCTGCGACCGCTCAGATTTTGCTGAGCGATCCTCCCACGAGATGTCTGGGTAATTGAAGTCACCCATGACAAACATGGTCCTGGAGCAAGCTGCCTCAGCCAGTTCCTGAGCAAACTCCTGGTCAAGCTCAGGATTTTGGGTGGGAGGTCTGTAATAGACTCCCACCATTGTGTCCCCTGTGCCGTGTTCCCCACGGATTTTATCCCAGAGGGTCTCCAGCCGTCCACCCTGGTCGCCAATATCGGCTTGCAGGGACGCATAGCTTTCCTTAACATAGAGAGCTACACCCCCGCCCCTTTTCTCTACACGATCCCTCCTGTACAGGGTATAGCCATCTATACCCATGGTCCAGTCATGGATGGAGTCCCACCAGGTCTCCGTGATCCCTATGACATCGTAATTGTTTGCACTGAGCAGGAGAATGAGTTCCTCCTGCTTATTCCCCAGGCTCCTGGCATTAGTGTACAGGCAGGCAAGTGCCCTCTGGGGGGCTCCTTCCTTGCCCATAGATTTTACCAGGGCTGGGGCCGGGGTGGGCTCCCTTGAGTGCCATGATCCGCTGGCTTTGCAAGGATTGCTCAGCGGGCCAGCAGTGGCGGTAGTCCCCCCGTCCCCCAATGGGCTTAGTTTAAAGCCCGGTGGAGCTATGGTTGTGAGGAAGGGAAGGAGTAAGGCTGGGATTATGGAGCGAGCTGGGGAGGGGCGCAGAGCAACCGATCAGCTGCTCCCAGGGCTGCATCAGGAAACAAAGAGGAGGGAACTGTCAGTGGGGGGTAGGGGGGCATGGCTTTTGCTGCTATATGGATCCCAGGAGGGCTGTGGGCTGGGGAGCTGTGCTGGGTTAATCCCAGGGGGCATGTGCCCCCAGATCTGCATGGAGGACTAAAGCAGGCTCTTCCTATTGCTTGGCATGGATGGCAGCCTGCTCTTGTCCGGTGCGCAGATCTGAGGGTTTGCACCCCCCAGAAAGAGCCCAGGAAGCTCCCCAGTCCACAGCCCTTCTAGGGTGCACATAACAGCAAAAGCCACACCCCCCCACACCCTGCGCCCTGCACCCACTGACTGACAGTTCTCTCCACACCTGGTGTCGGCCATCCCCGGGACCGCTGCAGCAGGGGCTGGGGTGAGTGGGAACAAGCGGAGCTCCAGGGCGCGCAGGGCATGTCACAGCTTGACCCCACTCACCACAGCCCCTGCTGCAGTGGCCCTGGGAGTGGCCAATGCCAGCTGCCTGCAGCTGCTGGGCTGCACCACGCCCTGAACCCCCCGAGGCTCCACTTGTCCCTACTCAACCCAGCCCCTGGGCTGTGCCAGGCCATGGTGCAGGCAGATGGTGTCAGCTGCTCCCAGGACCACTGCAGCAGGGACTGGAGTGAGTGGGAACAAGTGGAGCCCCAAGGGGCACAGGACATGGCACAGCTTGTCCCTGCTCACCCCAGCCCCTGCTGCAGCAGCGCCAGGAGTGGCTGGCACCAGCTGCCTGCAGCTGCTGGGCAATGCAGCACCCTGAGCCTCCCAGGTCTCTGCTTCTCCTCAGTCACCCCAATCCATCCTGCAATAGCCCCAGAAGCAGCTGACACCACCTGCCTGCCCTACAGCATGGTGCAGCCCAGGAGTTGGGGACAGTGACACATGGCCAGATGCAGGGGGGAAGATGACCTGATCCCAGCACCAGCACTGGCACCGGCACCTTCAGCCCTGCCCAGGGTCAAAGCTGGGAGCACCCCCGGGCAGTGGCTCCAGCCCTGTGGCTACATGTGAAGCCGCCAGGTGCAGCGCCCAACACAGGGAGCAGGGCCAGGCTGCCAGAGCCTACCTGCCCCCCCAGTGGGACTCACAGCTCCCAGTACCGGGGGCAGGGCCACAGCTAGAGCCACTGGGGTGCAACTGGGATCCACCCATCCCGGGAGCAATTCCTGGGAGCAATTCCCAGGGTCAGGGCCAGGAGCACTGTACCCCCAGGTAGTGGCTCCAGCCACTCTCCCCCAGTCCCCCATGCAGCCACCACCTCCCTCTCTGTGTGTGGCCCCTGCCATCCCTACCACATACATCTAGCTGGAAACCTGTTCCTCAGGTAACCGGCAGTTTTAACTTACCAGCACCCCCCAGCCATTTCCCACTTGTGCTGGTTAACAGAGATTTTATTGTACCATGTAAAATTGAGTGAACTGAAAAACTAGGTGTAAATCAGTAAAACTGGGTATAAATCAGTAAAAACCATAATTTCAATTAAAAAATCAGGGAATTTATTGGTGAAAACTGGTAAAACTGAAAACATGGAACACTAAACAGACAAAACCAAAAGACACCAAGGACATCCAAAACTGCCATAGGTGAGTAGAGGATAGAGGATAAAGCAGAGGGTAGAGGACATTGTTCATGGTCCTCCACTGCAAACACTGATTAGTGCACTTGAAAAATCCCCCAGGTTTTAGTTCTAATGGGACTAACATCTCCAGCCTTGTCTTCTCTTGTTCATTTAGATTGTTAAGTCTTTTGGGACAGGAACTGACTCTCAGGGCATGTCCAGATGAGTGTGCATGCATGGTATGCAGTGCCACAGACCTGGCTGCAGCACTGCAAACTGCATACGACACACATACAAGCATTCACTGTACTGCTAATTTGAAAGAAGTGGGATGGCACACATGTGAGCAGCATGCATGGCCTGAAACCAGAGCCTTGACAGCTGGAGCCATACTTTGGCTGCTGGCCAAGCTCTGCACATCAGATTGCCACTGCTGGAGCCCCAGGAAGCCCCCAGGATGCCAGGTAAGGTTGCTGGGGCCAGCCTCGGTGCTGGCGCCAGCTTCCCCTACCCCACCCTGGGCAACTTGCCATGCATCAGAGAGTGTGGCACAAGCTTTCCCCAGGGACAAGTAGCAGCTGCACAACTATGTGCCACTGTTGTTTGTCCCCCGGGAAATGCACATGAATGCTCTTCTGGATGCACCACACTCAGTGTGTTTAAAACATGGTACACAGTATGGACCCAATATTAGATGTGACCTTAATGCAGTACTATAATAGAATTAAATATAATTATTATTGCTATGATATATCTGCTCATTTAAAAGAGGCAAGAAAAAAGCAGTAAGAAATGTATTTTAGAGGCTGATGAATTAAAAAACACAAACAAAAGCAGATGTGCTTAAGTACAGACCAAGAAAAGACCTCCTGAAGCAACAAGGACATTGTTACTTTTTCTGAAGAGGACATTTTAACATGTCTGTGAATCACATTTTGAGAAATTACTAGAGCAAACATCAACCATATCCATGTTCTGAGATACTTTGATGGAGGATGCTAAAAGATTTTAGAGAAGCTTTATTAGAGTTTGTAATACCAGTATAGAACAAATATATAATAGTATTCCTCTCAAGTGTTTAATTACTAACTATGATTTGATGGGAACATATTTCCAACAGTTCATTTTAACTTCACCACTTATGAAAAAAATCTTTCACAAGTAAATATGCACTGCAGTCAGCAAGATAAACAATTCAATTTGCATCAAGTTTATCTTTTTTTGTTCCCTAGTTTTTTGCATTTTCCATAAGCAGTAACATTTAATTGTGCAGCATTTGTGTTTTTCTTTGCAACATCACAGCTGTAGCAACCAAATATAAAAACAATAAAGCCCTTTTTCAAAGAATAAAGGAAACATCAGGGAAGATCTATAGTTTTACCCTAATGAACCAATTCAACGCATGTTTATTCATCATGCTAGGAGCTCTCATGGGATTGCCTGAAGCTCCAGCAGTGAGAAGAAAATTGAGGATCTGATGCTTTATTTTGCTTTGTGCCATAGCAGGATTCAAATTTTAGTAGCTTAATGGGTATTTAAATCTGATGATTGCATACTGTATCAATAGCAACGAAACAAATGGGAAATTGAAGATACCAGGTTAGTTGAACTAGACTGATACAGTCTAAAAAAGAAATTCAAATGCATCAAAGGAGCTTGCAAAAATGAAGAACAATTGTGAATATTTTGGGCACAGAAAGAAAAAAAAATGCCTAGTTACTTTCAGGCAGATTGGGCATGACTTTCAGTTACTCTGTTCCTTTTGTAGGAATAAAGGTGGCTTTAAATTACTCTAGTACCCACTACAGTTGGGGGTACATAAATGCCTGTCCAGTTCTTGGTATGGAATGTATAAGATAAACTTAAAACAGTGTGTTTTGGTCTTACAAAGGATAGTTTTCTATGCCTATGATGTGGCATCCTATACCACAGGTGGTTGGTGACAGATGGAATCAAGGCTTTATTAAAATCCTTAAAGATTTGTAGCATCTAAAGTCTCCCAAGCAAGGGACATTTCTTTAAGACACCTTTCTGTTGCTGGGTCATTATAATTTGGCCCTTTCTATTTTGTCACTTCCCCAATCATTTTTTTAAAAAAATTATTACCTATATTGAACATCTTTCCTCTGGCACATTCAGCTTGGCTCCAACTCAGTGATTTCACCCTAATTCCAGAACAGCCTTTCCACTAACTTTCATACAAGAACTCGGTAGAGAACTATTTTGTATTAGAACGTGACATCATGACATCAAAGAGGTCTTACATTATTCCCCCCATCCCCAGTTTAGCAAATGTCAATTCAAGTGATAATTCCTTTCTGACCCCTGTTGATCTTAAATCTGTGTGCATTCCACCTTTGAAATCATTGATTGGGAATGTGCAGTTACATACAGACAAGAGTGTTCTCACAGTGATTGAAAACATCACTAAAAAGCTGCAGTTTTGGGTTGCAGCTGTATTGTACTAAAGACATAGGCAGGCAAGGTTATTTGGGTAGATGTGATATATGTTATTAGGCCAACTGAGTAGATGGAAAAATGGTCTTTGCAAGCTTTTGGACACAAGTACACTTCTTCAGGCATAGGGAGACTCAATACAATGTTTATTTTTATTTTCAACAGAAATGTTGTACTATGCTCATGGGACCCAATTAAAATATCAGTACCACTAAGATACTGGATCGTCCTTGGATTTCTCAAGCATATTTTAATAATCCTTGCAGCAGCAGGACAAACTTCCACCATTCTCCTGCTTTACCTATGCCTTGAAGTTTTGTGACACTGTTGAT
Source organism: Alligator mississippiensis (assembly GCF_030867095.1). Classification (NCBI taxonomy): domain Eukaryota; kingdom Metazoa; phylum Chordata; order Crocodylia; family Alligatoridae; genus Alligator; species Alligator mississippiensis. The sequence continues at coordinate 110,732,023 of NC_081828.1, read as the reverse complement.
TGTATAGTTTTAGTAATAGGTTGGACAAGGATTTGTACAAAATAATTCTGGCTCAGGCATAGGGGTTAGACTTCATGACTCAAAAAGGTCTCTGACCCCTGACATGTTACATTTATTGTGAATTAACCAGTTAATTACACAATACAATTAGACATATTACATGTGCAGAGTAATTATTGCACAATAAAAATAGCCAACCAGCCATAAAAATGGCCAATCAGCTGCACAGATTTTGTCTGAAAAATGTAAAAACCTGTATTTGGTAGTTGGAGTCTATCAAGCTTTAAATTGAATGTGTAGCATGTCACATATAGGATGACAGTTTTTGGCCAGGTGCTCCAGCTTCCCAGGGTAGATTGCTTACTTTCTTCTATCCCAACCCCTTCCCTATAAAGAGACTCTGGGCACTGACAGACGTGGAAACCCACCTCCCAACAAAAAAAGTTCTTTACCAGAAGCAATAGTATGTTACTTTGATCCAGCTCTGCAGCATCTCTATGGACATTTCAGTGGGGCTTTTTGGAGTTTGTATCTCAAGCTGATTTAATCAGGTCTTAGATAAAAGCACCAAAATAGCCCCACTAAAGCACTCAATCTATACAGGCATTGAGAAAACCAGGTCCAACTAATGCACTGCCTCTTCTGGGAATGCACTAGGTCAGGCTTGTCCAACATACGGCCCATAGGCTGCCATGAGACCCGCCAAGCCATTTTATCTGGCCAATGGTGGTGGCAGGGCAGAGTTTGGAGCCGGCTCCGTGGAGCATGGAGCCGGCAGCGTGGAGCCGTGGTGGCGGCAGTGGTGGCATGGAGAATGGAGCTGCGGCAGTGGCAGCAGTGGTGGCAGGGCCGTGGAGAGGCGAGCAGGGCTGGCCTGTGGGCCCTAGCTGGCAGCAAGGGGAGGGGAGCTGCTTACCCCCTCAGGGCCCGGGGGAGCGGCCCACGCCTGCCTCCTCACCCACCCACTTCAAGCCAGCCCCGCTGCCCTGCCCTGCCCTGCCCTGCCCCGCCCCACAGCAAGGCGGTGCCTGCTCCCCCAGCCAGTCTCCTCCCGGGTGCTGTGGCTCTCCGGGCCTGGACGCCCGCACATGAGGCCCCAAAGGGGCCACTTCTTATGTGCTGCTGGGGGTGGGAGCAGCTGGCCGGGTCTGCACCAGCCAGCAGAAGTGGCGGCAGAGCCATGTGCCACTCGGGACTGACCGGTGCAGGCTCGTCCCATCCCGAGCGGCACATGGCTCTGCCTCCACTTCTGCTGGCCAGTGCAGACCTGGCTGGCCTCCTCCCATCCCCAGCAGCACATGGGAAGCAGGCTTCAGCTGCACGCTGCTTTTCCTGGCCGGTGCCAACCCGGTTCTGCCCAGGCAGGTCCTGCAGCACCATGTCAACCCGGGCATGGCACTGGCAGGCCGGGTGGGACCTAGATTAACCCCAGCCTGGCCCCACAGCTTCTCCAGCACCAGATCAACCTGGTTGTAGCCAAGCGGCTCCTGCAGCACCATGTCAACCTGGGCATGCATGCCATGTCAACCAGCACCATGTCAACCCCTGCAACTTCACTGGTGTCAAAGGTCACGTGACATCACTTCCTGATATGATACCACTTTCTGTAATGGCTTTGAATATGGCTCACCGGCCCACTGGGTGATAAAAAGTTTGTGATCCGACCCCACATTCAAAAAGTTTGGACACCCCTGCACTAGGCTCAGTGCCAGAGCGTGTCAAATTTAAACTGATGTTTATTTTTTTTCTTTTCACATCTCCAAGCAGGCTTTGTGACTCATGCTGAACCCTGGTGTCCTAGGGTGCCTCAGCACAAGAGGTCATGACTCAGGATCCCTTCCTTTTCCTATATAGCATTCAAAGCTGCTTCCTTAAGAAGACCTTAGCATCTCCTCCTGTGAGTACCAGAGTATAAACAGACACAATGATACATGCTTTATTTGCACACAAGGAATACTAATATTAGAGAAGTGATGGAATTAGTTTGAAAAACTGCCTGTAGGATTAAAGTAGGAAGAGAGGAAACACAAATACACTAAAGTACCACATAAGGTGTTCCAGGAGATTTTGAACCCTGTCACTTCAGCCCCCTCCCCATCTCCTCATTATACAGATCTTTCTTGCTCTATTGAAGAGTCAGGGAAGAAGCTTCTTCAACCAGCAGGAGCTCAGAGCCTCACTGCATATTAGCAGCATAGTTGAAGGTATGGGAGTGGGGCTGAGAGCTTGTGCCAGAAGTTCTTCAGCTCCTCTTGCTAGAGAGTGCTGGAAGAACAAGCTCCCAGGGCACTTTCACCCTGCCCTCTCTAGATAGATTTTCCTGTGAAGGCGAAGCAGGTCATGTGGCATTACAGTTTCCATCAAGTTATACTATTTGCTAGGGCTGCGCGAAGCTTTGGTCCCTGATTTGATTTGGCAGTGATTTGGCCTGAGTTGGTGGCCAAATCTCTGAATCCAAATCAAATCAGAGTACCTTTTAATCTCTCTGAATCAAATCAGAACCCTCTGAATTGATTTGGAGAGATTTGGAAAGATTCGGCGATTTGGACATAGCCACAGCTTTAAATGGCTTTTCTACATACCTCTAGGTAGCAGGCGGCTTGTGAATGCTGCAGTGCTGGGGCACATGGAGTGTCTCACAAAAGCGCAGGGGTTCCCCAACATGCTTGGCAGCAGATCTGGAAGTGGACCAGAAGCACTTCCAGCCCACTTCTGGGTCTGCCAGGGAGCATACTGCGGGGCGGGGGGCACTCCCCTGGTTCGGTGACTGGTATCTCCTGGGTCCGTAGGAGGGACCTGGGGTTCCTGTGCTGCAGGAGGCATGGGGCAATCTTCCACCCCCTTGTGGATGGCTGACATGGAGAAATTTTTTTTTTCCTAATCAGGTGTATAATGAGCTCTACTGCACCATTATTAATCAAAAATAAATTTGCTGTTTACATTTTCAGGTAGCAAATTTACTTGCAATTAGTGAGGTTTCCAGTGTAGTAAGCATGTGCACATGTAGATGCACATGCTTCCTGTGTAGGTAAGCGTTTCATGTAGATTCGTCCACAGAGTTACTTAAAGTAGATAACCCTTGCAGTAAGATGTATGAAGCAGTTGATTCAATGTCAAAGAAGACAGCATAAAGTTTTGTTTTGTTCTGATAAAAGATTTATCCAATGGTAAACACAATTTTAGAAATGAATCAGAGGAGAACATCACAGTTTAAAGACACTATTCTAGCTTTGTCTACTTTGAGATTGACAGGCAAATCTGAAAGTGTGTATTTTTCTTTAAGTTTTGGAAGGTTATCTTTTAGGTTGATTTTAGGTTCTGTGAACATTGATAACAGCCTGCCAGAACTGATGTGTTTAAATTGATTTTTTTGAGGTACGAAATGCACATATCTTATGAACTGAGATGGTCATAAAATAAAGATCTTCAGTACAGCTGCTTTTATAATAGGAAAACTAATCAAACATCACATATTAGTGGAATTTTGAAAATGTTTTCAGTTTTGAAAATCCTTGAAGCTCTATTAGACCATATACTTTGATCTGTGGAATTAAAACAAAGAATTTTTAGATTTCCCTCAGCTTCCTAGATTTTTGGCCTCCATCACTGGGAGAAAGTCAGTGTCTTGACATAGCATGGGGGGAAACAGTTGACTTGGTATCACTTATCCTTAAGTACAGAAAACTAAAGATGGACTAAATTATCTGAGTCAACTGGGGGAAAAGCAGCTGAATAGTTATGACCCTTTAAGTCATCAGTGTTGTTGGAAAGCTTTGACATTAGTTTTGTTCTTTCATTGTAAACAAGGAGTTTTCAGTTAAATATTTTATTCAATGTAAAGTGAGTTTCATGGAAAATATATTAAAAAAGTATACCCCATGGGGAAATGAATAATGATAGCTTCAAGCTATCTTTACACCCCTGCAATTCTGAAGTAAAAAATGAGAAAAGACCGGGTAATCTTGGAAGTTCATCTAAAGAAAAACAATGTATTCCTGTGCTGCAAGTGGCCTGCCGCAGTGTCATGAATCCTCATGCCACTGTCGATTAGGTTGGCCTCCAGTATACTCCTCCTACTCCTGGCATATCTCCTATGTCAAACCTTCTGAGGGAATCCCTGGAAAGTAGCTTTACAGCTGCCTTCTGTAGTGGCTATTCTGGGAAATGCTTCTTTCAGGTGAAACTAGGGCTTTGAGTTTCTGGCCCTTGTCACTCTGGTCCAAAATGGAGCAAGGGTCTCACCTCAGCTTTTCAAAATCAGAATTTTTAAGGGTAATTTATATGGTTGGATCCCTTGGTGGGAGGCTGGTGCGACACTAGGGTGAAGAAGATATATTATCTTGAAAGAAGCCATCAGTGTAAGTCACACTGGACGAATTTACACGAGACACTACTGAGTAGTAGTGTTGGGGGGCACTAACTAACTCATTGTTACTGCACAGTAGCATCTGAAAAAAACATGTGGGGATGCTACTGCACAGTAACACCACTTGCTTATGCTTATACAAGTACTAAATGACTGTGCAGTAAGAATCATGCAGTCCACCACTCATGTAGACACAGCCACTGTAACAAGTTTTGTACTTAAAATGAGGGATACTGCTACAACTGGCCCTCTCTCTCAAATATCTAACCACTGTTATATGATTATTAAACAGCACCATATTCAATCATTTTCCTACACAATGTAACTTTATTATAACAAATCAGTTGCTATTAAAAAAAATGTTTTAAAGTACCTTAATTCCTGATTCCCATTCCCTTTAAATCAAATGGAGTCTTTCCATTGACTTTAATGGCCTTTGGATCAACTCTTACTACAGATTAATAATCGCATAAAGATTCACCATGTCTTGATATAGGGGGCATGCCAGGAGTAGGAGGAATATATTAGAGGCTGGACTAAGGCGTCACTAAATATATTTTGAAGAAAATAATTTAGTATGTTGTTAATAAATTTTGAAATTGAATTGTATTTGTACACGTATGAAGGTTAAGGGTAAGGAAGCATGATTGACATCTATTGTACTGTCTCCTCAGAGGCATTCACTTTATCTAAATATAGCCTTAGAAATACTTCCCAATATAGACAATTCTCATCCATGGAAGAGTGTGTTTCTCATTAGCAGTGGAAGTATTGTACTATAATTCTTGGATAAATATAGTGCACAGGTGGCTCCATGTCTGAGTTTTTTATTTATGTTAGTTGACTTATCTGCATATCATTGGGAGGATGGGCACCAAAAAGGTTCTGGCTCTGGATATGCAAACAAAGACACACATATTATACAGGGCAAGGGGGCAGGTGCAAGCTGAACCACTGCTGGACAGATGATTGTAACAGCAGCCCTTGCAGAGCATTCTTTTAAAAAGCTGTAGTGCACTTCAAGTGTAGAGGTGTCTTAGCAAAGTCTGCCTAGGCTAGCGGGGCCTCAGTTCCTTTAATCTGTCTGCCAGTTTCTCCAATCTCTTGATCATCTGAATTCCTTCCAACAGGTCCACCTCCTTCTGATATTTTAATAATAATCCATTTCAGTTTTCTACCTGGTTTATGAAAAGAAAAGTTTTGCCTTGAGAATAACTGTCTATGTCTCAGTTTTGAAAGACTTTTAATATTCCTTTCCAACTAAACCAGGAACCTTCTTAGTGCTAACCAATTCTATAGAGTGTGGTGAGTAATATTCATTTTTCTATTCAATATTGCAGTCAGGTATCCTACTCTTTGGTATTCTGGCTGAACATTTATGCTTTCATGATTGTTCTGTGATATAGTTGCTCAGTTCCTTCGTATGAGGCAGCGGGCAGAAGGGTTATAGGTTGAAGATATACCACTTTCTGTTTCGACAGATAGCAATGGCTGCAGTGCGTTACTTCGAATCTCTGACATTTTCTTCTCCCTCAAACATTCTTTCAACTATTTTGATAGTAATTCTTCCCTTGGGATTCTTTTATAATGTACATGGAAGTATTCCTTCCCAGACATCCCCTGCCTTGCTATCTTTGAGTGCATGTTATGTCTTCTCCTTGAAAGCATGAAGCATTTCTTTGTATTTCCTCTTCTTTCTCTTTTGGATCTCCCTTCATCTATGTCTTTAAATGATGAGCTGCTTAAACAGCTGTGCAGTTTAAAAAATTGTCCTCTGTGTCTGACTCAATTACTATATCATCATTATCAATAGGATAACATGCTAATGTAAACTCTGCTTGTTAAGACTAGTTGTTTCTTATATTATTGTAACTCTTGTTTATTTTGGGAGTACCTCAACAATTATGTTTAAATGCTGTCTTCTGCTCCTCATCTAATACACAATTATTTGTACTTTAGTATTTCCTTCCCTTTAGCCCCTCCCACCATCACCACTTTTGTTATTTTGATTTAATCAAATCTCTTATTTATCTCTAATCATACCATCCTTTTACTACTGCAATAGAGATTCTAGTAAAAAGACTGATCTTATAAGATTTCCAGAGCAAGGAAGTCCAGATATATTTGGAAAATGTTTGTTAAAGCATTCAAACTTAAATCAAACCTCCAAGCATTCTGAGGTCCTCCCACCACTTCTTACAGCAAAACCCCGTACCTAACCAGCATTGCTTGTTACTTTAAGAAATGTGACATTTTCAAACAAGCAAACAAACAAAATATCTTTACTTCAGCTATAATATATGAAAACATGCTATCATAAGATCATTCAGCATGAGTTGGAAACATACTGACAATAAGCTAGTCCCAATTTTTCCTTCTTGTGCCTGTGATAAACTCAATAAATTTGGGCCACATTTTTTCATAAAGCAGGCATGGGGGAAGGGGAGGGGATAAGAAGAGGAATGGAGAATCTATCCATTTTAATATAAACCTTCTCATAAATGTATCAAGATGACAGCAGTAGGAAGAGTTACTTGATTGTTGCCACCGTAACCACATGCTAAGTAATGGGAAAAGGTAAATTTCTGAAAGCATGTGGGAAGCAGAATAGGTACAAAAATAATTTTGTAATTTCTTTCCAAAAAAAAAATTCAGGATAAAAATTAACTCATTTTTGTTACAATTTTGATTTTAAAATATAAAATCAAATAAACTTTGCAATATATGATATATCATGTATATCTATCAATCTATATCTCTCTATATCTCTGTGTGTGTGTGTATATATATATATATATATATATATATATATATATACACACACACACACACACACACACACATATACCCCCTCCCCATATAGAGATATATATTTATATAGCTATAGATATATATGTATATCATGGATGTCTATGATAAAAAAAGTGAAGTATAAGGATTTGATCTCAACAAAAATATTTACTCTTCCTTCTTCTCTGTTTTGTTTCCTCCTAAAAATTTATTAAAATGGACAAATGCCTGCATGCAATTTTGGTTTGGTTAGCATTTTCCAATAGAAAGATTCTTTCAGATCTCCCCCCATGCTCCCCCCACACCTGCCCCAATAATACTTTTGTTCTTGCCTCTAAATAGCAAGAGTCCTCATGAAGCTGTTTTTACCCAGTATAAGAAGCTGATTCATGCTCCTGGCTGCCTTCCTTTGAGACTATTTGGATGACTGGGAATTTTTGTTCTATGTTAGTAATATGGTAGTATTGTGTCCTACATCAATAATACACAGAATATGACATAGCTGGAGCAGACAAGGAGAGGAAATACAGGAAACAGTAGGGCCCTAATTAGGGTCCTAGATAGGATGTGCAGAATTCAGGATTCTCCTGTTGAAAATATGTGATGAAGGTTGCTGAGTCAGAGGGAGGATACTCCTATGGAGTGCTAGGGTGACGGAGTGCTATAGAAGGTACAGGTGTGTGAGCTGATAATTACAAAAACATTGAAATGTTGTCGGGGGAAGAAATATGTTGTTTTCTATAAGACTGGGTACCAACATGCACAAAAGTACAGGTGCATAGCACAGGGTGTCTTTTTTTTTTTTTTTTTTTTTAATATTTCAGGAAATCTCATTGAATGTATTTCTGTAGAATGAGCATGACTTGGACATTCGGGTTGTGAATGGAAAGCTGGTCACTGCTTCTTGGTATGAAGTAGAGAAGAAATGCCTCATTTCTTTAGAATATTGATTCTGCTTGCTTTATAGCTTTCTTACTATATATGCCATATGTTTGTCTAAGGAGCACTTCATTTTGCCAAGGAAATTTCATGATAATTGGTACTCTAACAGAACTCACCATGGCACAAAGGTGCACTGTCTACGTAAACAGCAAAATAATATATATTTTTTTTATTTGACACCTTACATATCTTGTTATATTATAATGTTCATTATGAGAACACAAGTGGGTCTGCCCAGGTCAGGATCCCATTATGCATTCTACAAGCAATATATTAAGTAACACGGACACACATGCACGCACAAACTCATTCCTCTAAAATATTGTTATTGAGGTTTTAAAGGCAACACTCAACAGTAAAAAAATGCCAAAAAACTAAAATTTCTAGTGCAAACCAAAATTCTTCCTTCATCAACCTGGGTCTACCATGTATATTCTTTATGCTATAGTCTTTAATTATATAATCACATGTCCATCCATTCCCCCTGCCCCCCATAGTATACCTACCTCTTTAACTAGGGACAGACATCACACATAAACCTATTCAAGTGATCAGAAAATGGTTTAAACCTGTAACAGACCATAATTTCAGTGCACATAAACCAGTTTTAAAATGGCTGAAACTGGTTTGAGATGAACCTGGTTGAATGTAGTATCAGACTTAATGGATTTGGGTCAAACCAGTTTATGCAATGTCTGTCTCAGACTCCTTCCTGGTTTAAATTAAACAAGAGTCCCCCAGCATCCCAGATGCTTTGCAGCCCTGAGCTGTGCTCTCTGGTCCAGAGAACAGAGCTGGCTCTGTCCCTCTGCTCCCTAGCTGGAGCTCCGATGGAGACTGCAGGCACACCAGAGTCTGCCTTCTTCCCCCTGCCCCACTTGCCACTTGCTGCTCAAGCAGGGAACCCCCCCCCCCGGCCCATCTCCGACAGCATGGACTCCAGTCCTATGGACCCTAGGCATGTGGTATGCTAGCTAATGCTGAGAGATGAGTGTGTGTGTGTGTGTGTGTGTGTGTGTGTCTCCAATTTCACTGGGACAGGACAAAGGCAGACAGGACAGTGTTTGCTTAGGGCTCTTTGGAACTAATCAACAGGTCAGTATCATGACCCAAAGGTCTGATTTTTTTGTGTGTGCTTCGACACTAGAATTATCCCTGTGAGTTTACAGCTTCATTGCACAGTGGAGTTCTGCTGCACAGAGAACCCGCGTGCAAAGGAGAGAGTTCCCACCACTTTGCAGCTGTCTTTGCAGGGTGCATTTTCTTTGCAACACAGAAATGCACGGTGCAAAGGAGTTCCCGCTCTTCGCATGCAAATGTGTTCCCCGCTATTGGCTAGTTCTAAATTATTCACACGTGGCGGCTAACGATTGGCCTGCTAGCCGTATAAGAGGCTTGAGCAGTTTCCGCCCAAGCTGAAGAGGACTCCACATCCATCTCGTGGGGACTCTGGGTGTGCGTGGCAGGGTAATAGAAACCCTGTGTGTTGCTCAGAGGAGTTTGGCAGCCTGATCCACCACCCACCTCTTCCCATCTTTGAGCGGTAACTTTCTATAAGATGTATCGACGAGTTTTCTATTTTGAGGCGCGCTTGTCCTGGACATCCGGAGTTCTGTCTGCGTAGAGCCTAGCAAACTCCACGTGATTGTTCGTGTTTTCTGTTGTAACCGCAACTCAAGCAAGTTTTTCAGCCTGCACCGCGAACATCTCGGTGTAAGTAAACAATCTTAAAATCAACCGTTAGGTGTCTGTGCCTAATTCTAGCTCGGTGCCCGCCCTCTCCGACCCGGCGTGCCCGGGCTGCCGGCCACAGCCTGCGTGCAACGCGACCAAGGGCCCGGGTTCCAGCCCGGCCCGCACAGTCAGCTGGTAATGTCCCTCCATTCCTTCCTTGGAAAAAAGCCTGTTTAATAAGAGCTTGAACTAATGAGAGAAGGTCTCTTTTTTTTGACAGGCTGATAAACAGTTATCAACTCCCTTCTGACACCCAGGTTTTCAGACAGTATGAAGAAGCAGAGGGAGATTGAAAAGCTCAGTATCATCAACAGATGTGTGCACTGCACCTCCCCTGCCCCCACCCTCAGAGTGCTAGCCCAGGGCTGGGGTCTGGCAACAATCTTGCCCCTTAAACTGTGAGTGGGGAAAAGACTGGGATGGTGCAGGCAGGGTGGGAATTTATTCCCCTCCCTAATCAGAGCATCCTGTGGGGGCCTGACCACACCCCCCACCCTTCAGCTTAGCACTGTGGAATGGAAGGGTGGTCTGCTCTAACGTACCCCAGCTACTAGCCTGAGCCACTGCAGGCACGTGCCTGCATTTCCTCAGTCCAGAGAGAATGTCTGTGCAGTTGCAAACCGGTTCAACCTAGGCAGGTTAGACTAACCTGCAAAGATTGACTCAATTAATTGTCCCTAGCTTTTTGGTCCACAGAATAGATGGTACTTGAAGAGGGATGTTGATTGTCATTTCATCATGTTGATTGTTAACCAGTCCTAAGCGTAGCAGAGAAGGAGCTGCCAGGTCTTTATGGGATAACAAGTCTAGTTAATATGTGAGCCATCATGAACAGGGAAAATAGGTAATGATTCACCAAAAGACTATGGGAGGAAATCTGGCAAGTATTCTAGACTGATGAGGTGTACCTCTTTGGTCAGGGATTAACAGGTTAGAAATCAGTTGGAAGCCTGAGAGCAGATGGAAACAGTTAAGCTTGGAATCATGACCTGGACTGTATATGTTACTGCTAGTTATTTCCCAGATGAGTTCAGTTAAAATGTAGCTAATTAACCCACATTCATTGCAACTTGCCTTGCTTCCTCCAAATCCAGAATAATGGATGATTCTCACTTAGCAGCTATTCAATATTTTGTTTTCTTCTCACTGTTCAATATATGGCTCCAAGCCCTGTTTGTTGCACCACACTCAAACTCTGTTCTGAAGGCAAAATTATTAATATCCTTATTGGATTTTCTATGGTTCTTGTCAGTATGGTATCTGAGTGCTTCATAAACATGAATTTAATTCAGTATAGTTTCTCAGCACTCCACTTTACAGATGGGAAGCTGAACCTTTAAAGGACATTTGGTTTTGGTTTGGGTACGCAATTTGAAACACCTCAGACCTGATTTTTAGAGTACTTAATATTTTATCATTTTATGTATGTGGCTCTTGTGGAGATCATCTTCCATCATATCCCTGTTTCTGCCACATTTGTGCAAATTGGACCTAAGTAGCATAAGGTAGGCTTCAGAAAATGAAGAGCACACAATTAATGACCATCTATCAATGTTTCATTTAAGTGACTTTCCCAGCAGGATACTATTCATGTTTCTAATGTACAGTCTACCTGCTTAAAACAAGTTTATTTTTATGTACTGTTTTATTTTATATTGTATTATTTTTAAATAGTAAACTCTAATATTAAAAATACAAGAAAGTAAATTCAAAAAGCCAAAATAGAAATTAAGTGAAATTTTTGATATCTTTCTGAAAAAAAGTTAAAAAAATAACTTTTCATTTCAATTCAGAACAAAAATTAAAGTGCTTAAATGTCAGAACTTCCTGCATTAGAAACTGTTAATAGAGATCAGATCAATAATCAATAGAGACAGATACTAGAGATTCCAGTGACCTGCAGTGCTAGCAAGAAATTTTTAGAAAGCACCACCCCAGGGCAGGATTATATCTGATACACATTACCCAGTTCCTGTTCCATTAAGGTGCGGCCACGCTTCACAGATGTGCCACCAAATTTGAAGTCCTTCAGTATCCCAGAATCCCTCTCTCTTCCCTGCCCCCATAAAGCACGGATAGAAACCTGTCCTGGGTCACCAGCCCTCTAGTGGCAACTCACAGCTACAGCTTCTAGTCCTGCCCCTGCTCACCAGGTCTTTAATGGCAATTCACAACTGTGCAGGTGGGGGACAGTCAAATAAGGTTTCTAAAGCAGTCACACAAAGGGTATTCTCCAAATGCCAAGCTACCACTAACACCAATCAACATTTGTGCAGCTCCTAGTGTAAGACAGGGGTGGACAAAATGTCAGATCCCTCAGGTGGCCATACTCCATTTCCCAGCATCCCCTGCCCACATTGCAGCTGGTTTCCATGGAGACCCTAGTAGTGATAGTGCCATCACAGGGCAGGACCAGGGTATCTATGGAGACTTGCCCCAGCAGCCCTGGAAAGTCATGTAGCTGGGCAGGGAGTTGCTCCAGGGCTGGGATCTTGCAGTGGTGATGTGGTCCAGAGCTGGGGCAGAGCCACAAGCTGCTGCCTGCATGTCCCTGTGCAGGGTGTGTGGGCAGAAAATTGCAGTTCTGCCCCGGCTCCAGACTACACTGTCACTGTTGCAAGATCCCAGCCCCAGAGCAGCTCCCCGCCCAGGTGTGTACTCTGCCAGCACTGCTGAAGCCAGTCTCCATGGAAGTCGTGGCCCCATTCTGTCATGGCTCTGCCACTTCTGGGGTCTCCATGGAAACCGGTCACAGTGATGTGGGCAGGATTTGCTGGGAAATGGAGTCTGCCATGAGCCTGATCTGGCCATGGGCTGGACTTTGCCCACCCCTGGTGTAAGGTATAGTAAGTCCTTAGAAGCATGTCAAATGTTTTGCATGACCCTAGGCTTTCTTTTTCTTTCATTATAAGCAAAAAGCCCATTGTGACTACATTTCATTGTTTATTAGTGTTGACTGGAACATTTTCAAAGTGCTTTGTTTTGGATTTTTTTTTGACGGGGTGTGAGGAGTACTTCAGAAAATACATGTGGAGGAATTCTTTACTTCCCTGGGAATTATTATAGTGAAAGGAGCATAACTATAAAAAAGCATATGCTAAGCATATGCTTTATGTTAGGAATTGAAAGAATTATGAATTATTGAAAACAGATTAACTGCAAGATATTCAGTTGAACTGGAAAGTATAAGTTCACACTGAAGATACAGGAGCAGGGTCAGTTTGCCCCAAGTGGCAAAACTTGCCTCACAGCAAAGTGCATGTTTAAGCACATGTGCTGAGGTACAAATTTCCAGCACAAATTTGTGCCGCTGCTATTTGAGCTGCTGCAAGTTCACATGCCTGCATGTGTGGACATGCACAATTAGTGATTTCTGCAGGATATTGAGAGAGGCCACTGTCCTTGTATATGCAACCCTTCTTCAGAGAAAATCTTTCTACACACACACTCCTTGCCTCACACACACATGTTAAAGTTTCTGAGAATACATACATGAAACTTTGTACCAGTATATCCTAAAACCAGTAAACAGTAAACTGTGCATCTAAGAAATGATTAAGGATAATGGATTCAGAAAAAGATTATGTTTTATTCAAGTAACATACTTTGCTTCTAAAAGTGAACTGCACCACAACTAACAGCATGGCTTTTTGTTTTTGTTTTTTGGGTTTGTGGTTTGGGTTTGTCTTTTTTTGTTGTTGTTTTTTTTTCATTCTAACTGGCTATGCAGTTTAAATTGAATTTTGAGAACTATCCATAATTGTGCCATCTGGATACTCCAAATAATATTACAATAAAAATGTTTATTACTGGTTCATATTCTTTGTTATACCAAGTAGAAGCTCAGTGTTGTAGAGACAGGAGAGAGGACTGCAGCTCCATCTACATATGCATTTGATCCAAGATCAGTTTTCTCATGACTAAACTACTCACAAGTAAATGCTCCTGGGCAGGTATCTACATATGCAGGGAAACTGGAACAGATTTGCTGCTAATGGCAGAAAGCTTCTCCTGCTTCCCAAGGTCCTGCAATTTGTCCGAGCTGCCATCAGGGGGAATGCTAGGCTCCCGCTGGGTGCTAGCCCAGGGCCTGGCAGGGAGAACCAGGCCAGGAAACAGTGGTCTCCTGGCCAGGGCTGGGACATTACACCCTTCCACGGGGTCTGTCTGCTGCCGGGGTGGAAACAATGTCCCACTGCCCCAGCAGCAGGGAGCTCCTGACCATGGCTCCCTGATCATGGGTAGGGGACTTGAAAATATCTGCAGGGGAGGAGAAGATCCTAGTCCCCTGTCCCAATCCACCAGTGGGGTAGCAAGAAGCTAGCTTGCTCCTACCTGCCCCACCAGCAGATCAGGGCAGGTGGCTGGGACCTACTACACCCCTGCAGCTCTTTCTAAGCCCTGTGCCCATTTGGGGCATAGAGCTGGGACATGCCCCTGACCACCAGAGTTCCCAGTCCCCTCCCCACATATGAGGTGGAGGCTGGGGAACCCATTCCCCAATCAACTCCACAAGCATCGAACTGGGTGGGTAACAAGCCGGGCAGCTTGTTTACCACTTAGCTTCACGAGCATGGAGCTGAGCCGGGAACAACCTTCTCAGCTCCATGATGCAGAGTTGAGCAGAGAACAACCTCCACAGCCTTAGAGCTTAGAGCTCTCTGCTGACAGGGCAGGGAGGTATAGTCCCCACCCGGGCTTCAGTGACAGAGCCCACCCCAGCAAGGAGCAAACTCCTGCCCCCTGGTGGACAGTTGACATGGAGCAGATTTGCTCCCAGTTGCATGTCTACATAAGCACTATTGTGCTGTTACTAATCAAAAGTACATTTGCTACTTGCATTTGCAGGTTGCAGATTTACTCATGATTAGCAAAGGTTTAATGCAAGTATGTGTATGCATGTGTTTGTATAGACACACATGTTTACTACTGAGTAAACTATACTACTGCACAGTTAAGCATCTCATGTAGATGTGTCCTGTTATACAAAATTAAGCTTCAGAGCAGGATAGAACAGTCATGAGGCTGTCCTTAATTTCTATTGGCTGTATGCAAGGTCTAAGGACCATAAGTGAAACCTTATCTGTTGCTCTTTTACCATGTATTAATTTTTTCTTTGTAAAGCAATACATGACCATTGTATTAATCAAGTGTTGCTGTTATATGTTTTTAGAAGCATAAACAAATAAATAAAGTTATAACCTCTGATACATTGATTTGTTAATCAATGAGCTTGTTGCAATCAGTTTTCAAGCAACGCATACTGTTAATATTTTCAAAATATTTTAATTTTTAATTATTAAATTGTTCAAAAGCAATCAAACAAACAAACAGAACAGCATTTCACTTCATTTATCATGTGATTTGCATAAATATGGTATGAGGAAATAGAATTGCCAAGAGATAAAATGGCAAATAAAGAGAAAAGGAAATTGAAGGGGTGGGAGCATGCAAAGTAAGGCAGGCACATAAAAGATGACAACCCTTTCACAGTTCATTTTAGATACCTTGGCACAAGGCCATGGAAGAAACACAAAAGGAGCTCTGTAAACAGGATAAGAGATAGGAAGAACATCTCTAAACACTACTATTTAGCCCTCCCTAACAGATCCAAGATCAGTTCCCAAGAAAAACACAGGTTCCCCAAAGCAATTAACAGAGATGATACTGTCAGTATAACATTAGTCACTAGATTCAATGTGGACAGATTATAGCCATGTGATAGAAGACTGCAAAATCCATTCATGAATCATGTCATGTAACCCAGGCCACCACAAAGAAGATTTTTATTTCTGCTCATTATTTGGTAAAATTGGACAATAAAAGATTTTGGCCAAATAAATTCAGTTCTTACTCATAAATATATATATATTTTAAATGCTTCTTCCATAATATTTTTTCTGGTAAAAGAAAAGAAAAGAAAAGAAAAGAAAAGAAAAGAAAAAGCCACACACACACACACACACACGCACACAATGCATGCCCCACCAACCCATGTATAAGTGACTAGTTATGGCTCTTTAGCCTAGCTATAGTATCTCTAATTAAAAAACCCGACTTTCCTGATTTATAACCTTTCTCTGTAAGACAGACACTATATGCATTTTACAGGAAAAGGTAAGATCCAACTCTAATTTAAGTCAACAGTAAACAAAGATTTGATCTTATTTTGGTCAGAGTTACTGCACACTGGAATGAGATCTGGGCCATTTAAGGACTCAGTCCTCATTAGCAGACTCTGCTTCTCATCTTAATAGGTCTCTATGGGGTACCCAAATTTGTTAAAAATGCATTTGCCATAAACTTGCATTAGGACCAGATTCATCCTTGCTAACAAATCCTGATTCTTTTAGCAAGGATTGGATCTGATCCTAATGTAACTCAGTGGGAAAACCCTATTCATTAAAATTACTCCCAATTGTCACAGGAATTGAAATTTCCCATGACAAGCTTTGTAGTTACATCTGTCTGGAATTAATGAGGAAACTGTCAGAACCCAATTAGGAAATTCATTAAAACTGCAATGCAAAAATAAAAGTGGGGAGAAACAAAACATGCTAGAGGAAAAAATAAAACACAAACCCCTAAACAAGAGTAACTAAAATGTTGTTCAGAAAAGATGTTTTTCAAAGGACCATTCAGTTGAGTTGGCCTTGAGACATCCAGCAGATGAAAAGCAATGTTACAAAGACTGGAGATCCACCCATGTTTGAAAGACATGAGTCCCTTTTCTATAGAGTTGAATTCAACTTAATGGGATTCTTCATGATAGCAGCATGACTAAGAGGCTAAGGTAGGGCACCTGACCTAGACAACAAGTTAGGGAAGGGCTCAAAAATAGCAGCCACTGTGCTATTGACCCAGTTACTAGTGGTGGCAATCCAGACACAGACACTGTCCTGTATTCTTCTACTGCTCAGGGCACAGTAGAGCTTAGGTAAGCCTCTGCTTCATGTGTACAGGGCCCCACATTGGCAAATCCTTATATAGGGATGGGACTTAGATTGTTGTAGAAAGGAACAACATTAAGGATCCAGATCAAATCTAGCCCTGCTTTTTTCTGGTTTTACAGTGCAAATGTGTTGATGCCAATGACTGATATAAGTCATGTAAATGAGATCAGAATCCAGCCCTTCATAGCAAAGGATGGACCAATTGTGTAAATCTTTACTCAGAGAAATTGTTCTGTGGGAAACAAAGGGTGCCTATTCATGTGCAGAGGGGCTACTCCGACGCATTGTAATTACGAGTCTGCTGGAGCATGGTAATTACTGAGCTCCAGAAGATTCCAGTGTCACATGTATCAGTGTCCCCACAGTGAAAAAATGGCAAAAGGGGCACTTTAATTAAAGCTTGGTTGACAAGCTTTAGTTAAAGTGCCCCCACCACCCTTTTTCATCACAGCTGATACATATGACGTTCCAGGCATTTTAATTAGAGCAGTTCTCAGAGCTGCTCTAATTAAAGCGACTCTCTCACTCCCCCTCCCCACCCCCCCGGGGCATGTCTATAACTGCCCAGATATACTGGGATACATGTTGCAAATATGAACTATTGTGGTCTTCATGATATCTATACAATTATAATACTTAAAATTATAATGTCCCAGCACTACTCATGGTGAGAAACAATTTCAGATTGCTATTAGTATGTGCAGGACTCTATATTACCACTTAACTCTAGTTATTTTTACATACATACACACATACATACATATGTTACTGTCACAGAATCCAAATATTGCTGATATTCTGATAAACAAATATGCGGTTAAATCAGACTATGAAAAGTAGATTCAGAGAGTGTTTTCCTGAACACTAGTAGATTTTAGACTGGAACTGGATACAGCTTAATAATGGTTGAACAGTTATCTTAAAAATGTATGCTAAGCCCTAGCTATACTGTTCTACTTTTAGGGTCCTAACTTACACCATTATAATTCAAAAACATAACCATCACAATGGAATGACACATGTTTTATACTGGCTGTTGTGACAGTAGAATTAAAGTCTATGCTTTTCTCTTGCTGCTTCATCATTAATAAATCATGGGTGGGTCTAAAAAATAATTTGTTGGAGAAAAGCAAATTATTTGTATTACAATGCATCCATTTTCAAAACACCATTTCCATCTGCTTAGCTTCTCCGGAGGGTTAGTTCCATTTGACACATCATTATATTTTTAGTTATAATCTTTTATTAACAACAAACAAATGTGTTGATGGTTGAAACATTCTCTTTCATGAGCCATAAAAGATAGGCTAACATTATTTAGAAAATAGCAAGAATGTATGAAAGAGCTGAGGTACTACAAATTATAGGTTGCATCCAACATAAATGTGGTCATAAACATTATATCAAACTCTTATTGCTAATTAATTCATCCCATTTCAACACTTCTCTAAATAATATTGTTCTGTTGTTACATGTTATTACCAATATTTTTTGTTTCAATTCTCTTGTCTTACACTCTAGCAAACCACATTCCTGTAGGGCTCAGTTTTGTATTCCTTACTTATTCTGAGTTCCCTTGTGAGTCCACTGGAGTTTTGATAGAATAAGGACAATAGATTACAGCCCATAATATGAACCTATAGCTATATCCATAATATCTAAATGAATTTTGTTTTGCAAGTTAGAGATTGCAACAGAAAACACTTGGGTTATACTGGTTCTGCCTTCTGTTTGAGCTTATGCAAGTCACTTTTACATTTAATGTTTCAAGCAGTCTCCACTGCTCTTCCCTTCCCACAACCTTTACTCAGCAGTCCCAGGGCTGGAGTCATGAAAAAGATTGCTTACAATCACCTTCACTTTTTACTTTCCAGATGCACCAAATGTTAGCTCATTAAACCTGAGAATTTCAGCCCTACATGCACAAAAACATTGTTATGCCATTTATCCAGGTACTACACAAATATCAGATTCCCTTGGCTGACACAAATGTTATATAAGTAAAATAGTTTTACCCTGAATATGAGGAAAATGTCCCTTCAACTTTTCAAAACCAACTCAGGATAAAATACCATTCGCATTGTTCAGGTCACAATGTTGATCTCAAATCATTGCCAGCAAAGGTAGTATTTCTGTTCTCAGTAAAGAAGTCCCACTCATGCCAAATGTAGGTTTACCCCGTCTGACTGATTCTTCAGGGTTTTTTACTTTAATCTCATTGCTCTTTCCAACCTCAACCCAGAATGTCTTGTGTCCTCATATATAAATAAAGGTGATTGCAAGTATGTGCTAAAGAGTCTCCTTTCCAATCACCTCTCTCCTTCCATTTACTTCAGCTACCCTCACATTTCACTGGAAATTCTCTGTTGTTCAGTTATAATTAGGAAATACAGACTATAGCAAGAAAGAGGGCTAAAACCTCAAATTAACCTTATAATACTTTTATATCCCATGCATAATAGTTTGGGATAGTTACAAAGAGTTTTATTTACACTAACTTAAAGCTGGTTAGGATTTTTTAAATATAATTTTGGTAGATCTGTTTCTGTGAAAAAGTTTATTTCAGCAATATCAATTTCAATGAAATTTGCCCAGATGGGTACAGAAGTTCAGGAGAAGAGATAAAAAAAAAAAACATAGTAGCATAACCAAGTTGGAGGAGGATATTGACTGGGGCACCACTGCTGGGTTACCAACTTGTGTGAAGTACAAAAATAGCAGCCTCTGCATTGCTAGCTTTGCTACCTCCACACTACTGGCAGCATAGCCACTGATACTGCCCCCTGTGCTGCTGCCACCCAGAGCGCTAAGACATTCATTTATATCTAAGGAGAGCTGTAGCCATGCATTCTGGTGCCCAGTAAGCATGTCTACACATGCCCATTTAATGCACATTAGCCCAATTTAAGGCATATAAAGGTCATGCATCTATACATGCACACCCTTAATGCACCTTAAAAATGGTGACTTAGGGCTATTATACCTGCATAAAGCAGGTATCAAATTTATCCACAGATAACTAAATCATATTATTGAACATGTAGATGTGCTAATGCACATTAACATGGTGAGTTGCCATTGACTTAGGTCTAACTTTAGTCCCAAGTCAGTCTACACACCCATGTTAATGCACTTTAGTGTATACATGTGTAGATGCACACTTAAATCACCTTAATGAGCATTAGGCTAATGCGCATTAAGTTGAGGAGCACATAAAAGCACGTGTAGACACACCCAGTACAGATCATCTGCAGAGCACCCTTTATGTATTACCATGTAATTAATTCCATTTAATTTGGCACCCCCACTCCCCCACCAACGTGGTGTCTAGTGTCAGTATACTGCTGGCACTGCCCTTGTACCTCTGGAAAAAAGTGGCTCCAAAATAGACAGAGCAGGAACTCTGTCTCTTCTACAACTTCCATGAGTGCCATTGGGCTATTTGATATTCTAAGGTTCCTCTCTGGGGAGGAAAAAAATAGAAGTTTTTTCCTTTGTGCTGATGGGGAACAAAAACAAGTGTTGATTTTTTTTTTCTGGATGAAGCTGAGTTTTTGTTTTCTTCTTGAAGCTGAGTTTTTGTTATCTAGCTAGTCCTACCTACTTCCAAATTTTGCACAATAGCTTACAGACATTTTGAAAACTCTATCATTGCAATTTTACTTGAGTAAAAGAAAAAAACAAACAAAAACAAAAGAAAAACAAAAAACACTAATTAGACTACATCTAGTTTACATGTTAGTTCTTCTGCTTGCCACTAATATCACTTTATGAGAGCATTTCCAATTGTTCTTTTCTAGTGCGTTTGTTTATTGAGTTAATTCCTTTTTGCTAGTCTTTAATCTAACTAAATCCTCCCTTCTAGCTGCACTTCAGCTTTTCACATCTATTCTACCAACTTCTAAAATTGTTCTTTTTTGTTTATACTTTTATTTTTGATAAACCTACTCTTTCTCATTTATTTTTCATAATTAAATAGCTTTGCTTCTGTGCAGTAAATAGTGTGCAGCTTTGATTCTTTAAACTATTAAAGTAGTATTTAACCAATATTCACTGTTTTAGTGTTTCCCATTATAACATGTATTTGCATGTATAATTCCATACACACATACACACACACACAAGCATTATTTTTAAGATGTCAAGACCAAATTTTCACAGATATTATAGTTGTCTAAAGATGCATAGATGCAGTCGGTTTTCCTAAGGCTAACTTCCATTGAAAATATCATGGGGATTTCTGTACCGAATTTACTTATCATGTTTGCAAATGGAAAGAACAGAAGACAATTCTTACTGTCTAATCATTTCCCTAAGATCCTGAGAAATAAAGGGACTTCTCTGTGGGTGCATCCACACGAGGTGCTATGTCGCTGTAGTGATGAGCTATGTTGCTATAGCTCATCACTGTGGAAAGGTAGCATCAGCAGGCACTAACCATGATGCTGCTGCTACTGCACAGTAGAAAGAGCTACTGAGCAGTAGCTCATTACTGTTGCACAGTACAGTAGGAAATGACCTGTGCAGCATCAGGACTGCACAGTAATAGTGGGCACTGCATAGTTATTTAGTACTTGCAGTGCCCACTATTACTTAGTAAAGCAAGTACTAAATGATTGAGCAGTACCAACTGTGCAGTGGGATGCACATATAGATTCACCCTGTGTGTGCATTTCTCTCTGCATACATAGAAGATGTGCCATTTCAATAACATGTATCCATCTAGCTTCCTCATGCCCCTACAGGAGCTCTTCTCTAGGTACTGCACAGCTTGCATTACATTACAAGATTTTATTTCCCTCCCTAAACCTAAAAAACAAAAATATCTGATAGAACTAGTTCTGTACAAACAAAATGAAGAAAAAAATCAAACTAAGATTACTATTTTAACATTATATTTAAAACCATCATCATAGTCATCTTGTCTTGTCCAAGGACATAACCACTCTCTTTTTCAGCCCTCAAGAATGTATTTAATAAGTTGAACACCTCTGAAAATAGCAATTACATGAAAATGCTCAGGACACCTTGCATCTAATAGTCATAATTCAAACATGACAATTTGCATTAAATCATCACAGATGAAAATGGACATTTCTCATTTTTTTTCTCTTATTGTAAGAAAATTCAAAAGTAGTATTTTAAAACTGAGTTGGGTTATTAGCCATGCCTTAACTTGATGCATCATACCAACTAAAGTGACTGTTCCATCATCAAAAACCATCTAGTCAAGCATTAGGGGGCTCTAATGAAGATAAAGCAACCTTTATAATTTTCTAATGGATACATTTTTCTAATCTGAACACTCCTTATGCATCTTTAATAATGATTTATTTTTCAAGATCCCAATGATGACATCATTTGCCACACTTGAGTTTCAATAAAACCATTTGGAGATCATAAAGCACCATGTGAACTCCTACTTCCAACTCAATTATAGTAAACTATCTCTAGCCCACATAAAAGCTAATTTTAAGGCAGCATGAGTAGCCAGATTTAATATAAATAATATCAATGGCTCCTGTTTTCTCAGCATGATTCAGTTTAAACACTTAAACTATGAATAACCGAAGAGGGTTTTTTATATTACCCATGAAAAAGGGTAACATTGTTTATAGAATGACTTCTTGGAGCTATAAAAAAAAGATACCTACAACATATTACTCTCTTTAAATCATAAGGACTACCCCTTTCACATACAAGAATAAAATTCTCTGTCCACCTCTTGTTGAAATAGAGAAATTTATGAGGATTAGATACATAAATTATCCACTTGTATATATAATCTACAAACTGAAGATTTGTAGATTATATATATACATATATATACATATATATATATATACATATATATGTATATGTATATATATATATGTATATATATACAATATATATACATATATTGTATATATATTTTGAAAGCATACTTAAAGTAAGAGAATTTTTTTTGACTGACCACAGGAACTATTTCATTGTTTGGGTCTGTGAAAGACATCCAATTGGAAATACTCTTTCCATGTGTATTATTATAATGTGACCATTTATTACATTTATATAAGGCCTTTCATTTTATCCCCTGTTGAGGAAATCCTTTTAAAAAAAACGACAGATAATGTTCTATCTGCTGCTCTACATGTTAACAAAATACCCCATACAATTTTCTTTTTTACCTGAGCTCATTTACATACACTGCAGAGGAGAATACACTCTATCACTGAACTGACACTCTCTACCTACAGCTGGGTGCATTTCATTGATGCTGAATTTTAAAGATTCATCTCATGTAACTTGCTCACACTCAGTTGTACAGCATTCAGTGTAACCACTTTTAAAAGACTAACCTTGTCTATATTTGAAGCAGCAGTTTGAAAGAGTTCAGGCACTTCAAATATGATGCTTACATATTTAAGCCAACAAAAGGCACATCCTCAAAAGCCAGCCAGCTGAATAATTCATGTTGTAGAGGATAGGACAATGGATTTGACATCATTCCCCACCACCAGAAACTCCACAAACATACTGAATAGGATTAGAGGACAAAATCATTATTTAGGATTTTTTCCTAAATTGGCCCCACACTGCTCTTCCAAGCTGCTCTAACTTATGGACTTCTCACTTATGCTTGGTACTAGTACTAATGGCCCATACACAACAGGTCTAATCAGCAAACATGATTGAAATTTTCTAGCCAAACCTCAGTCCCTCCAGACATATATCCTTTAGAGGTAACATGGACTTTGTTGTCTAAATCTGAATTTGGGGTGTAGCCCCCTTGGTTGCCTGTATGTTTATCCTAACTCCAGGATCCAAATTT